>NC_029789.2:44270192-44277174 GCF_000816755.2 Arachis ipaensis | reverse complement strand
TCTGAATGGATTGCAAGCTGCATCCAACAGTACTAAAGAAGCATCTTCTGAAGAAGAAGCTTATGATCCTGAGAACCTATGGCAGAGGTGAATTACATGGGAGAACTCTATAGGAACACCTATAATCCTTCATGAGAAATCATCCAAATTTCTCATGGAATGACCAACAGAAGCCTCAACAAGGCTTCAATAATAATGGTGGAAGAAATAGGTTTAGCAATAGCAAACCTTTTCCATCATCTTCTCAGCAACAGACAGAGAATTCTGAACAGAGCCATTCTGGCCTGGCAACCATAGTCTCTGATCTATCCAAGACCACACTAAGTTTCATGAATGAAACAAGGTCCTCCATTAGAAATTTAGAGGCACAGGTGGGTCAGCTGAGTAAGAAGATTACTGAAACTCCTCCCAATACTCTCTCAAGTAATACAAAAGAAAATCCCAAGAGAGAGTGCAAGGCCATAACCATGACCAACATGGCCGAACCTGGAGAGAGTGAGGAGGACGTGAGTCCCAGTGAAAAAAGCCTCATGGGATGTCCTCTGGATAGAAAGGAGTTTCCCTTTGAGGAACAAAAGGAATCTGAGGCTCATACAGAGACCATAGAGATTCCATTGAACTTTTTTCTGCCATTCATGAGCTCTGATGAATATTCTTCCTCTGAAGAGGATGAAGACATCACTGAAGAGCAAGTTGCTAAATATCTAGGAGCAATCATGAAGCTGAATGCCAAGTTATTTGATACTGAGACTTGGGAGGATGAACCCCCTTGTTCACCAATGAATTGAATGCATTAATGAGGCAGACATTACCTCAGAAGAAACCGGATCCCAGAAAATTCTTCATACCTTGTACCATAGGCACCATGACCTTTGAGAAGGCTCTATGTGACCTGGGGTCAGGGATAAACCTCATGCCACTCTCTGTAATGGAGAAACTGGGAATCTTTGAGGTATAAGCTGTAAGAATCTCACTAGAGATGGCAGACAAATCAATGAAACAGGCTTATAGACTAGTAGAGGACATGCTAGTTAAGGTTAAAGGCCTTTACATCCCTGCTGATTTCATAATCCTAGACACTGGGAAGGATGAAGATGAATCCATCATCCTTGGCAGACCCTTCCTAGCCATAGCAAAAACTGTGATTGATGTTGACAGAGGAGAGTTGGTCCTTCAGTTGAATAAGGACTACCTTGTATTCAAGACTCAAGGTTCTCCTTTTGTAACCATGGAGAGGAAGCATGAAAAGCTTCTCTCAATACAGAGTCAAACAAAACCCCCACATTCAAACTCTAAGTTTGGTGTTGGAAGGTCACAACCAAACTCTAAGTTTGGTGTTGAGAGGCCCCAACCCTGCTCTGATTATCTGTGAGGCTCCATGAGAGCTCACTGTCAAGCTATTGACATTAAAGAAGCACTTATTGGGAGGCAACCCAATGTTATTTAATTATATCTATTGTTATTTTATGTTTTCTATAGGTTGATGATCATGTGAAGTCACAAAAACAACTGAAAAATCAAAAACAGAATGAAAAACAGCATTAAAACAGCACACCCTGGAGGATAAGCTTACTGGCGTTTAAACGCTAGTAAGAAGCATCAGACTGGCGTTTAACGCCAGAAAGAAGCATCAAGCTGGCGTTAAACGCCAGAAACAGGCTACAGTCTGGCATTAAACACCAGAAATAGGCTACAGCTTGGCGTTTAATGCCAGAAACAAGAAGCAGTCTGGCGTTAAACGCCAGGATTGCACTCTAAGGGCATTTACACGCCTAAATGGAGTAGGGATGATAAGTCCTTGACCCCTCAGGATCTGTGGATCCCACAGGATCCCCACCTACCCTTTCCCTCCCAAACCCAACCCTAATACACGAAACCTAACCCTCCCCCCACCCCTATATAAACCCCTCACCCCTCCTTCATTTTCACACATTATAACCACTACTTCTACCCCTTGGCCGAACCACATATCTCCCTCCATCTCCTCCATTTTCTTCTTCTTTTACTACTTTCTTTCTTCTTTTGCTCGAGGACGAGCAAACCTTTTAAGTTTGGTGTGGTAAAAGCATTGCTTTTTGTTTTTCCATAACCATTAATGGCACCTAAGGCTAGAGAAACCTCAAGAAAGAGGAAAGGGAAGGCAATTTCTTCCACCTCTGAGTCATAGGAGATGGAAAGATTCATCTCAAAGGTCCATCAAGACCACTTCTATGAAGTTGTGGCCAAGAAAAAGGTGATCCCTGAGGTCCCTTTTAAGCTCAAAAAGGGCGAATATCCGGAGATCCGACAAGAGATTAGAAGAAGAGGATGGGAAGTTCATGAGATTATACCTCAAGAACTCTACAAGGTGGCTGACAAGTCCTCCACTTTGGCAATGTTAGCCTTTCCTCACCTCATTTGTCACCTCTGCAATTCGGCTGGGATTGTCATAGAGGGAGACATCCTCATTGAAGAGGACAAGCCCATCACTAAAAAGAGGATGGAGCAAACAAGAGAGCCCACTCATGGACCTCAACAAGAGCATGAGGAAATTCCTCATCATGAAATCCCTGAGATGCCTCAAGGGATGCACTTTCCTCCACAAAACTATTGGGAGCAAATTAATACCTCCCTAGGAGAATTAAGTTCCAACATGGGATAACTAAGGGTGGAGTACCAAGAGCATTCCATCCTCCTCCATGAAATTAGAGAAGATCAAAGAGCTATGAGGGAGGAGCAACAAAGGCAAGGAAGAGACATAGAGGAGCTCAAGAGCACCATTGGTTCTTCAAGAGGAAGAAGATGCCACCCTCACTAAGGTGGACCCGTTCCTTAATCTCCTTGTCTATTTATTTTTCTCTGTTTTCGTTCTCTATGCTTATTTATGTTTGTGTCTTATTACATGATCACTAGTGTCTATGTCTTAAAGCTATGAATGTCCTATGAATCCATCACCTTTCTTAAATGAAAAATGTTTTTAATTACAAAAGAACAAGAAGTACATGATTTCGAATTCATTCTTGAAATTAGTTTAATTATTTTGATGTGGTGACAATACTTTTTGTTTTCTGAATGAATGCTTGAACATTGCATATTTTTTATAGTGAAGTTTATGAATGTTAAAATTGTTGGCTCTTGAAAGAATAATGAAAAAGAGAAATGTTATTGATAATCTAAAAAATCATAAAATTGATTCTTGAAACAAGAAAAAGCACTGAATAACAAGCCTTGTGAAAAAAATGGCGAAAATAAAAGAAAAAAAAGAAGAAAGAAAAAGAAAAAGCAAGTAGAAAAAGCCAAGAGCTCTTTAAACCAAAAGGCAAGAGCAAAAAGCCAGTAACCCTTTAAACTAAAAGGCAAGGGTAAAAAGGATCCAAGGCTTTGAGCATTAATGGATAGGAGAGCCCAAAGGAATAAAATCCTGGCCTAAGCGGCTAAACCAAGCTGTCCCTAACCATGTGCTTGTGGCGTGAAGGTGTCAAGTGAAAAGCTTGAGACTGAGCGGTTAAAGTCATGATCCAAAGCAAAAAGAGTGTGCTTAAGAACCCTGGACACCTCTAATTGGGGACTATAGCAAAGCTGAGTCACAATCTGAAAAGATTCACCCAGTTATGTGTCTGCGGCATTTATGTATCCGGTGGTAATACTGGAAAACAAAGTGCTTAAGGCCACGGCCAAGACTCGTAAAGTAGCTGTGTTCAAGAATCAACATACTGAACTAGGAGAATCAATAACACTATCTACATTCTGAGCTCCTATAGATGTCAATCATTTTGAACTTCAAAAGATAAAGTGAGATGCCAAAACTGTTCAGAGGCAAAAAGCTACTAGTCCCGCTCATCTAATTGGAGCTAAGTTTCATTGATATTTTGGAATTTATAATATATTCTCTTCATTTTATCCTATTTGATTTTCAGTTTCTTGGGGACAAGCAACAATTTAAGTTTGGTGTTGTGATGAGCGGATAATTTATACACTTTTTGGCATTGTTTTTAGGTAGTTTTTAGTAGGATCTAGCTACTTTTTAGTATATTTTTATTAGTTTTCAAGCAAAATTCACATTTATGGACTTTACTATGAGTTTGTGTGTTTTTCTATGATTTTAGTTCTTTTTTGGCTGAAATTGAGGGACCTGAGCAAAAATCTGATTCAGAGGCTGAAAAAGGACTGCAGATGCTGTTGGATTCTGACCTCCCTGCACTCGAAATGGATTTTCTGGAGCTACAGAATCCAATTGGTGCACTCTCAATTGCGTTAGAAAGTAGACATCCTGGGCTTTCCAGCAATATATAAGAGTCCATACTTTGCCCAAGTTTTGACGACGCAAACTGGCGTTTAAACGCCAACTTCCTGCCCTATTCTGGCGTTAAACGCCAGAACTGAGTTACAAGCTGGAGTTAAACACCCAAACTGGCACCAAAGCTGGCGTTTAACTCCAAGAAAAGGCTCTACATGTGAAAGCTTCAATGCTCAGCCCAAGCACACACCAAGGGGGCCCGGAAGTGGATTTCTGCATCATTTACTCATTTCTGTTAACCCTAGCTACGAGTTTAGTATAAAAACTACTTTTAGAGATTTATTTTATGTCTTTTGACCATCTTTGTATCACTTTTGATCTCTTGATCATGTTTAGGGGGCTGGCCATTTGGCCATGCCTGGACCTTGTTCTTATGTATTTTCAACAGTGGAGTTTTTACAACCCATAGATTAAGGTGTGGAGCTCTGCTGTTCTTCATGAATTAATGCAAAGTACTATTGTTTTTCTATTCAACTCAAGCCTATTTCTTCTTTAAGATATTCATTCGCACACAAGAACATGATGAATGTGATGATTATGTGACACTCATCACCATTCTCACCTATGAACGCGTGCCTGACAACCACTTCCGTTCTACATGAAAACAAGCTTGAATGTGTATCTCTTAGGTTTCTAATCTAAGATTAAAACCTTCGTGGTATATGCTAGAATTATTGGCGGCCATTCCTGAGATTCGGAAAGTCTAAACCTTGTATGTGGTATTCCAAGTAGGATCTGGGAAGGGATGACTGTGACGAGCTTCAAACTCGCGAGTGTTGGGCGTAGTGACAGACGCAAAAGGATCAATGGATCCTATTCCAACATGAGTGAGAACCGACAGATGATTAGCCGTGCAGTGACAGTGCATTTGGACCATTTTCACTGAGAGGACGGACGGTAGCCATTGGCAACGGTGATCCCCCAACATACAGCTTGCCATGGAAAGGAGTATGAATGATTGAATGAAGGCAGTAGAAAAGCAGAGATTCAAAAGGAGCAAAGCATCTCCATACACTTATCTGAAATTCTCACCAATGAATTATATAAGTATCTCTATCTTATTTTATGTTCTATTTATCTTTTAATTATCAAAATCCCATAACCATTTGAATCTGCCTGACTGAGATTTACAAGATGACCATAGCTTGCTTCAAGCCGACAATCTCTGTGGGATCGACCCTTACTCACGTAAGGTTTATTACTTGGACGACCCAGTACACTTGCTGGTTAGTTGTGCGGAGTTGTGAAAAAGAGTTGAGATTACGATCGTGCGTACCAAGTTTTTGGTTCCGTTTCAGATATCACAATTTCGTGCACAATGGATTCATCCTCATCTTCCCCAGTATCCAAGACTATGAAGTTTGCAGGGATGTAGTGGTCTTCAACCTTCACCAAGACATCTTCTACTAAGCCATATGGCTTCTTTTTCTGGACTTGTCTTCCATTTCTAGTGAGATATTTACAGCTTGTACCTCAAAGATGCATAACTTCTCCATTACAGAGAGTGGCATGAGGTTTATGCTAGACCCTAGGTCATACAGAGCCTTCTCAAAGGTCATGGTGCCTATCGTACAAGAAATCAGGAAGCGTCCAGGATCTGGAAGCTTCTGACGTAGCTTCTGCTGAACCAAAGCATGGAGTTCTTTGGTAAGCAGTGGAGGTTCTTCCTCTAGAGGTTTTGTACCAAATAACTTGGCATTCAGCTTCACAAGAGCTCCTAAGTACCGAGCAACTTGCTCTTCCCTAGTGTCTTCATCCTCATCAGAGGATGAGTAGTCATCAGAACTCATGTACTGCAGAAGTGCATGCAAAGGAACCTCAATGGTCTTTATGGTTTACTTTGGTTCTGGGCTAGAGATTTCTTGAGTGGGACTTAAGCACTTAAAGGGTGTGCTTTCACTGGCGTTCAACGCCATCTCTGATAGCTCTTTGGGTGTTGAACGTCCTTGCTGTCCACCCTTACTGGCGTTAAACGCCAATCCCTCTAGTATCTTAGGCGTTGAACACCCAGCAGAGATATCTTTGGTGGTGTTCAACGCCAGCTTCCCTGGGTGTGTGGGCGTTGAACACCCAGTGAGGGATTTGAAGAGAGAACCTTTGCGTGGTCTAGAATTCAGAATAAATTCCCGTTGCAAGTATAGCTTCTAAACCAACAAAATTCCTTTCTTACAAATGTTTTGGTTGTCACAAGTAACAAACCCCTAAATAAATTGATAACCGAGTATTTAAACCTCGGGTCGTCTTCTCAAGGAACTGCAGGGAAGTATGTTATTATTATTGGTTATGAAGATTGTAAATTGGGGTTTTTAAGATGAGGAACAAGTAATTTAAATTGCAATTGAAATAAGTAAAAGACTGTAAAGTAAATAAATAACTGTAAGATAAACTTTTGGCAAGGTATGAGAAATTGGAAGTCCTATCCTAGTTACCCTTATCAATGATGATGAAAATTGAATCTTAATTCCACTCAGTTAACCTTTGCTAGAGCAAGGGAAGGTCAAGTGACTAATTAGTTTGATCCTCAAATCCTAGTTAATCCCTAAGGAAAGATTGGGATTATTGAAGTTCAATTCAATTAGCAAAGATAACGATTATCGATCACGTTGAGTTTGATAACTCCTGAGTTACTGATTTCTCAACCAATACTAAAAGGGAAAAAGTAAATCTATTGGAATAAAAATGTCTTCAGATTGGAAGCAACAGTAA
>NC_029789.2:44247853-44269911 GCF_000816755.2 Arachis ipaensis | reverse complement strand
CCGCTGAACCAAAGCATTGAGTTCTTTGGAAAGCAATGGAGGTTCTTCCTCCAAAGGCTTTGTACCAAATAACTTGGCATTCAGTTTCATTAGAGCTCCTAGGTACTGAGCAACTTGCTGCTTCCCTAGTGTCTTCATCCTTATCAGAGGATGAGTATTCATCAGAACTCATGCACTGTAGAAGTGCATGCAAAGAAACCTCTATGGTCTCTATATGAGCCTTGGCTTCCTTTAGTTCTTGGATAGGGATTTCTTGAGTGGGTATTAAGCACTCAGAGGGTGTGCCTTCACTGGCGTCCAATGCCAGCTCTGATGGCTCTTTGGGCGTTGAACGCCCATGCTGTATACCCTTACTGGCGTTAAACACCAGTTCCCTTACCATTTTGGGCGTTGAACGCCCAGCAGGGGTATCTTGGCTGGTGTTCAACGCCAGCTTCCCTGCTTGTTGGGGCGTTAAACGCCCAGTAAGGGGTTCCTAACTGGCATTCAGCGCCAGAGTTCCTGCTTGTTTGGGCATTAAATGCCTAGCCAATGTTCCCTGGCTAGCATAAAAAACTTGGTGCACGAATCCCCATGCTTCATACACCTGAACCAGCAAGTGCACTTGGTCGTCCAAGTAATACCTGAGCGAGTCAAGGTTGCTTCCCTGGCAGCCTTTTATTTGCCTTTCATGCTTGCCCCAACAGTCGTAGCTAAAGGCTTAACCCATTGTTGAGTACCCAGATTCTTCAACCCCGACCTCAAGAGAATCTGGGGAAAGCTCCATATCAAAAGAAGCTTGACCGGTAGCTATCGGGGTTTGGGATAGGAGTATTCATTTCAAATGGGCTTTGATAGATCTTTGAAATTGGAAAGATGCTCAGTCCACTCTCTTTTCGATCCAGTTACAGTTGGTCTAAACCAGAGACTTGATTATAGGAGAAAGGCGTTCTCATACCCTGATACCCCTTTGTGGAAACCTAGAACAGAAGAAAGTCTCTTTAGGATTAGGATGGCTCTGTCCTAGCTAGACCGATTATTTCTTATAGCAGCATTGGGAAAAAATATACTACCGCTACCTTAAGGATGAGGCTTGACTCGGGTAGGGACTTCTAAGTCTGCTACTTTGGTTTGGAAACCTCCAGAGGTGATCATACGCTTCACAGAAGGAAGAGATAGAATCCATGGTTATCTTGCAGATCTTAGTCAGGCGGATAGAAGAGTTGTTGGTTTGAATTTGGTTAAAAGCATAAAAGTGTATAAAATACTTTGTGAATTTAAATAGAATCAGTGATAAGAAGATGGTTAAGGATTAGAGGTGCTTTGTCCTTCTAGATTAACTCTGGTATTATTGTCTTCTTCAATTGTGAATGATTTCTTCCATGGCAGGCTGTGTGTGATCAACGCCATATGGCCGCGGTCGTTAATCTCCTCTGCTTCAGATCAAATGCCAGGTCAGTGGTCATCCAATCTGAATGGGAGTGAAGCTCCTGCAGTTCATTCTCCTTAATGATCCTACTCAAAACACCACAGACAAGGTCGAATCTTCCGGATCAGAGAATGCTGCGCCTTTGGGTTCTAGCCTCTACCACAGAGACCCTAATCTCCCCATACCTTGGCTGAACTGGTATTTCGAGAAGTCCCAAACGAAGTCATGGATTAGTTGTCTAAGAGATGTATAATCAAGTTGGCAGTTCGATGCTTTTCAGTCACGTATTCACACGAACCCAAGAAGAACACGGGTGGTTGTCAGACACGTGGTCTTAGTATGAAGAATGGAGCTGATTGTCACGAATCATCCCATTCATCATGTTGAAGAACGAATATACATCTTAGAATTGAATCAAACACGGATTGAAGAGAAACAGTAATACTTTTATTAATTCATAGAAGTCAGCAGGGCTCCTCCCCTAAACCTACGAGGGTTCGAAACTCATACTGATAGAAAAAATAATGATGAATGAAAATATGGCATAAAAGGTCTCCCTTTTTTTATGACTATGTAAAATATCCCTTAAATACTAAACTAATGACTAAGGATTACATAAGAAAGGGTAAAATAGTCTTTTAGTGCTAAAATCCACTTTTGGGACCCACTTAGTGAGTGTTTGGCTGAGTTTTGATGAGATCCACGTGCTAGGAGGCCTCTAGAGAATTGAATGCTGGCTAGGGGGTCTTCTTTGGGCATTTGGATGCTGGTCTCTTGTCCTTGGGCGCTGGACGCTTGAAAGGGGGCAGGAGGCTGGCATTGGACACCCGTTTTGGGCCTTCTATTCTGAAGCAAAGTATGGACTATTATACATGGATGGAAAGCTCTGGAAGTCAGACTTCCATAGCCATTGAGAACGCTCCATTTGGACTTCTTTAGCGCCAGCAAAGCACTTTCGAGTGCATGGAGGTTAGATCTGGACAGCATCTGCAGTACTTTCTTTGTCTCTGAATCAGACTTTTGCTCCAGCTCCTCAATTTCAGCTAGAAAATACCTAAAATTGTACAAAAACATATAAACTCAAAGTAGAATCCAAAAATATGAATTTAACACTAAAACCTATGAAAACGTAATAAAAATTAAACAGAACATACTAAAAAATATATGAAAATGATGCCAAAAAGCATATAAAATATCCGCTCATCAATCAACTCAATACACTTTGCAAAACTTCTCTATTTACCCTTCTCACAGTACTCTATAACCATAAGTCTCTGACTCTAAATACAAAATAGAAACTACTTCTTTTATTTTACAAGTACACTCTTACTCACCCCAAAAGCCCAAATACTAGCTAAGGAATCTCAAATGGTAGGTACAGAGGTTTGAAAAAACTAGAGGAATGGTTGGTGGTTTCAAAATTGTGAATTTTCAACAAAACAGTAGTTTCGGAGGTTTACAAGCTAGTCGGGAAAGTCAACTAGTTAAAACAGAGTTGTAGTGTGAAACAGGACATCGTGTGTATGCACACACTAGACGAACTTCTCTTCGTGTGCGTATGCATCATAGTATGTGTACGCACAACTTGCAAAATTTCCAAGGTGATACACACCTCCTCGTACATACACACGAGTCTCACCAACACTCTGGTCTGTATAGTGTGCGTATGCACGCATACCAAAAATTTTGATTTTCTGCAAAATTATGTTTTTAAACCCAAACTTCAAACGCACATAACTTTTTTATAAAAAATCATTTTTAGTCCATTCTTCAAACATTGTAAACTTCACGAACCCAATTTTCTTTCAAAATAAATTTCACAAAGTTTGGGGATCCAGAAGCCAAGTTATGGCCTGCTGAAATTGGTTAAAAATAAGTTTTTACCAAAGTTTATGAAATCTCTAGTTTACCAAAGTTCTCAATTCCAAGCCAAAGATTTCACAACCATAACAATCCCAAATGCTCCAATTTTCCTACATTCAAAACCATACAATCCATTCAACAGATTCATCATTTCATACAACATATATATATATATATATACACATATCATAACTATTCATACAATCCAACCGATTCATGTCAATTCAACACCAACCACACCACAATCACTTCAACATTTATTTCCTATATCCTCTAAACATGCACCATACACACAATTCAACTTATCCTACGGTCAACTAACTTAAGTTCTTACGTAACATTATATATTAACTACGAAAAACTAAAACCATACCTTGGCTGATTCCTCCCTAAGCTCAAAATGCCACAAATTTCCAACCTTCCAAGACTCCAAATCATTTCCAATGAGCTCCAGCCACCAAAGCTTGAACCCAAGCATTCCAATTCACCAATTCAACACCAAATTTAACACAATTTCAATCTAATTCATATAATTCGTCAAAATTAGTACTAAAGTTCACAAAATTGGACAAACCACAAGGGTTTAGTATTTTCTTACATTATCCATTAATGATTGGGGCAAAATTCAACAATTATCCAATGTTAGATTGCACCTAAACCACCAAAATAATCAAAATCACTCAATACTCATAACTAAAACGCGAATTTAGAAAGAAAGAGGAAACTGAGCACGAAATACAAAGTTTCTTTCTACTTAGTTCAAATAGAATTGAATATCTAGACAAGACGAACGCGTGGCCACAAAAGATTTGTCAATCTGAGCTTCGGATTAAAAGTTATGAGAGATTTACTATTATGGTGAATAATGCCAAACCCCCATTCTTCTCTTCTTCTTATCTGCATGGAACTCAAATGGGGAGAGGGAGAAGGCTGAAGCTTGCTTATATGGGTGGGTTGTGAAAGTGGGTTTGTGCCCACTTCGGCCGGTTCAACCGGTTTAGTCCGCTGCCCCAATTTCGGGACAAAACCTTTAAAATTAGTGTTTTAATTCCTATTCTAAATATTTTTACATCTTTAAATTATAAAATTTAATTTCCCAATTTCTTTGGCTCATATTCAATTTATTAGTTAATTATGTATTATTTTTCGAGGTTTTACATCTCCCCTCTCTGCTCCCCTCTTTCTCTCTCCACCTCTCTCCTCCCTGTCTCCCTCTCTCTCAACCTCTCTTCTTTCTCTTTCTCTCACTCTATCATCATTTATCTTTTCTTTAACTTCTTTCTTTCTTTCTTTCTTTTTCTTTATTTTTTATGCTTTGATACAAAGATTTCTTATCTATTATCCTTTTTTTTCAAAGTGAAGGTAATTGTATTACTTTAAGAAAGTGATACAAAGTCCAATGTGAGACCAAAGAAATAGCAGCAGGATTCTCCTAATTGAAGCTATAAGTAGCTACAGTAATAACCAATAAACTAAAGAAAGGAAAATACATTATGAAATTAGGAAACTTGTCTTTTATTCATCTCCTGGTAAATCTTTCTTGCTGAGTTCGAGATCTGTTAGACAGATGTCTTCTCATTTTCAAACACTTCTTTATTACGTGCTTTCCATAATGCCCAACAAAGAGCAGCAAAGATGTTGAGGGCGTCGTCACCTTCTCTCCCACTTTCAGCACCTAATAGACACTCCACAAAAGAGGACCACTTTGCAATGGTGGCACCAACTTCAAATCAACTGCTCCCCATACCTCCTGAGTAGGGCCGCACCATCGAAGGCAGTGGATGATAGTTTCTGGGGCTAACCTACATCTAGTACGTAAAGGTAGAGTCGACTGAAAACGCTGGTGGATGAGGCTCAGTACTGGTAATCTTTCATACGCAACTCTCAACAAAAAAATTTTAATCTTTGTTGGTAACTGTAAGCCCCAAATTTTCCTCCAGCTTCTTGGGTTTTGCATGATTGTAGGTAGCTAATTGATTGGCTCATGCACAAAGCCATACGCAAGCACATATCCAGATGCCACATCATATTGCTTCTTGGAGTTTAAGGCCTAAATCAGAGAGTCATTGCTGTTATTATTCAGCTCTATAGAGAGGATTCAGGTA
The DNA here is from genome assembly GCF_000816755.2 of Arachis ipaensis. Lineage (NCBI taxonomy): Eukaryota > Viridiplantae > Streptophyta > Magnoliopsida > Fabales > Fabaceae > Arachis > Arachis ipaensis. The sequence continues at coordinate 44,264,535 of NC_029789.2, read as the reverse complement.
CTTACTTTAGGAAAAAAGATTAATTCGATAAGCTCTCTGTTCCATCTTCTTCTTGTGGTCAGTAAGTCCTTTACTCTATTAATTGTTGAAAACATAATGTTTATGTATTGATTGCTAAGACTAATATGATATCGGTATGGGGGCGGTAGCCAAGGTTCTTTCCAAACATTAACATCATCTCCTGACCCTATACTCTACAACAATCCTTTTTTCACTACTTTTCTACCCTCAAAGAGACTTTGCCAACCCTAGGAAGGGTTAGCCCCTTTGTTTACAGTCAAAGAAGACTTATATCTAAAATACTTACCCTTTAATATTTTGCTGAGTAGTGCATTAGGATTAACAGCCAATCTCCAAAATTATTTCCAAGCAGAGACAAATTTTGTGCACGTAGATCTTTGAAATCCAATTCTCCTTTTCTTTTGGGTCTTGTCATTTTGTCCCAGCTAATTCATAACATTCTCCTTTCAGTGCCTCTCTGACCCCACCTGAATTGTGTTAAAATCCTGTGAATCTCATCTAAAAGTGAATCAGGTAGTTTAAAACAGGATAGGTATACACAGAGATTGCTTCTTCAACAGCCTTAATTAGGACATGTCTTCCACCTGCTGACAATAGATTTCTCTTCCAAGATTGTACCTTATTTTGTACTTTGTTTTTTATGGCTCCAAAAGTGGCTTTTTTAGATCTTTGTACAGTTGATGGGAGGCCTAGTGTAACACCCTAATTACCCTAAGCCTTACCTCATTCCGTAAAGCAAAGGTTAATTAAAGGTCATGATAATTCTAAGGCTTATACAATATTATATATAGAAAGAAATAGTATTTCTAGAAGCCATATGAAGAAATAAGCTCAAAAATAGAGTTTTCAAAAGTGCGAAACGTTCACACGAAGCTAAAAACAATAAGGCACAGGATATAGATACAAATAATAAGGTATACGTAGTTATAAGAGTTTCATAATCATAAAATACTAGTCTCAGCCTGTGGAGCTTAGGTCGACTAGTGATATACAGACATATAAAGTTTTGAAAATCAAATCAGCATATACAATATCTCTCTCAAAGTTGACCTCTAAGGAAAACAAAATACAAAAATGAGAGTATTAAAAACAAAAGAAATCAAAAGACTCCAAAAGATAATCAAGATCCTCCGCTCTGTCACCATCTCGCAACTCACCGAGGTGGGTTGCGACCTGAATCTGAAAAATAACAACAGAATATGGTATGAGAACCGGAGAGGTTCTCAGTATAGTAACAGTGTCCAGAAATGTAAGATATAAGACTCTGGGATGTCAGAGGCAATCCTAGAACTTCATATCCATTATAATATTTAACTTAAAGCATAACTTTGGCCCAGTTTGGGTAAATAACTTAAATAAGTTATTTTGTGTTTGGATTTTTAGATATAGAAGTACTTATTTTAAAGTTGTAGCATTTGGATAAATAATTCAAAAAATATAAATATTTTCACACAAGAAAATGGAAATTAAAATAATGATGATAACAAATACTTCAATATTGAATGTTGATTTTACATAATCTAATCACTAAGATTACAATCGTTTAGGCAATTGATTCTTTATTTGCTCTTTTATTAGTTTCATTTTTTATACAATTGGTTTTTGCCACGTAATATCATTAGAAATTGGTTCTTCTACTTCACCTTCACCCATAACAGTGTTCTTATATATGGTGAATAGTAATAAAATTTTAATTCACAATTGTGTAGTTAGTGTTTGTTGTTTTATTGTGTATGATATGGTAGGTAAAATTAAAAAACAAATATAAAATATGTGTCAATGTATATTTTGTTGCTCTTTTTTATTTTTTTATTTTTAATCCTATTAGCCTCCTCCTCTATTGGGGTCAAGAACTTGTTATAACTAACTATAAAAATAATAACAAGCTATATAAAAATAAAATCATATGTGAAAAAAATAAAATTAAAACTGAGATTTCATACCACACAATATTAAATACAAATTTAATAATAAAAATAGAGTGATAAAATGATAAAAAAATAATTGGAAGGAATATATGCAGTAGGTGATACAGATGGAACATTATTTTAAATGGTGGTGGAGGGTCAATACTTTTAGCAGATGAATCATTACGTAAAAATGATAGTGGAAGGACAATACTTTTAACAGATGGAACCTTGCTTGAAAATGGTGGTGGAGGGCCAGTATTTCCAACAGAAACAGGAAACATTTTCACAGAGCCAAGAATGAAAGCAGATCTTTTTTTTAAGTCAATTTTTTTTAGAGAAGTGATAGAATGACTTATCGAGAAGGAGAAGTCATATATTTCTACTTCTTCAAAAAGCTATGAATTAACTTTTTGGTAAGTTAAAAGCTTTTTTCTTAAATGGTGCCAAACACGCGTATTGTGACTTTTTATAATTCAAAAGTAAAAAAAAAAGTAGCTTCTGCTATTTTTCAAACGGGCTCTTAGTTTAAAACCATCACTTTAAAACCATAATGAAATAAAGGAATCTAACTTAGGGATTTTCAACTTTAACATTTACACCGCTGTCCCACAGCTTTCGCCAGCCTAACCTCCATGCAATCCCATTGCCACCGCCTTCCGAACCTACTCAATCCTAGTAGAAAACACAAGTAATATCAATGCAAGTAAAACACAAGTATAATCATGTATAGCAAGTAATTCAAGAAACAACTAAGCATGTTATACAATCAGGCAAACAATGCAAGTCAACAAAGCGAGCAAACATATAAAATATGCACATGATGAATGCATGTCCTATTTGGCCGTAATATCACATTGTCGGTTCAAATGCCAACCCGACACATTCACAAGGTAATGTATCCTTTCGGTCACGAATAAAAGTGGGATCCCCCCACGGATATAGTGTTGGGTACACTACCCACGGATATAGTGCCGGACACACTCTTGTGATCCGAAAGGATGTGAGCATGATACTCTGCCACAAACTTCACATCTCAACGTAAGCAGAATTAACTACCGTCCTTACATCGCCGGTGCAACCTTGATAAGCGGGATTAACCGTTGTCCTTGCCAGGTGATGAGCAGATATTTTATACACTTTTTGACATCATTTTCATATAGTTTTTTAGTAGTTTTTTTTAGTTTTTATTAAGTTTTTATTAAGTTTTTATAGGTTTTAGTGTTAAAATCATATTTTTGGATTTTACTATGAGTTTTTGTGTTTTTGGAAAATTTCACGTATTTTCTGGCTGAAATTGAGGAGCTGGAGCAGAAGTCTGATTCAGAGACAGAGAAAGCATTGCAGATGCTGTCTAGATCTGACCTACCTGCATTCGGAAGAGATTTTCTAGAGGTACGGAAGTCCAAATGGATCGTTCTCAACGGCTATAGAAATCTGACTTCTAGAGCTTTTCAGCAATATATAATAGTCCATACTTTGCTTCGGATTAGAAGGCCCAAAACCGGCGTCCAACGCCAGCATCCTGCACCCTTCCAAGCATCCAGCGCCCAAAGAGCAGAGCCCAGCGTCCAAAGGCCTAGAGAGGACCCCCTAGCTGGCATTCCACGTCCAAGGAACCTCAATTCACATGGATCTCATTAAAGATCAGTCTAAACACTCACCAAGTGGGCCTCAGAAGTGGATTTTAGTAATAAATAGACTATTTTACCTTTACTAGTCATCTTTTTAGTATTTAAGGGACCTTATTCATGTAATTTATACATTCGATCATACTTTTCAGACTTGAACATTTTTTCATCACCTTCCTCTTCCTCTGGGAGGGAGGTCTCCCATTATTTTCATCCTTGTATTTTTACTTTCAGTATGAGTTTCTAAACCTCCTAGGTTGAGGGGAGGAGCCTTGCTGAGTCCTATGAATTAATTAAAGTACTATTTCTTCTTCTTCGATCTATGTCTGATCTATCTCTAAGATGTATATCCCGATCTTCATTGTGATGAACAGGACGATCTGAAAAATTGGCTCTGTTCATCACATTAAGACGAACGTGCCTGACAAACATACGCGTCTACTTGGGTTCGTGTGAATACTTGGCTGGAAAGCACGAACCAACAGCTATGGATTTACATCTCTCAGACGATTAATTCACGATTTCGTTGGGGACTTCTCAAGACATCAGTTCAGCCGATCTCCGGGGAGATTAAGGTCTCCGTGGTATAGGCTAGATCCAAGAAGCAGCGTTTTCTGATCCGAAAGATTCTACCTTGTCTGTGGAGTTTTGAGTAGGATCACCAAGAGAATGGATTGCTATGCGCTTCATCCTCCATTGGATTGAATACCAAGGGCCCTAGCATTCATTCTGTAGCAGAGGAGATCAAGGACCATTGGCGTGGCTTTGATCACTTACAGCCTGCCATAGAAGAAGATCATTTACAAGCAAAGAAGACGGTAGTACCGGGGTTACTTCAGAAAGACAAAGCAACTCCAACTCTCAATCTAATCCTATCATCTATTCCTATCCTTTAAAATACATGGTTTGCACATTCAACGTAGAACCTTCCGATTCCGCTCGACTAAGACCTGCAAGACAACCATAAGCTTGCTTCAGGCCACAATCCTCGTGGGATCGACCTTGACTCGCTCAGGTATTACTTGGATGACCCAGTACACTTGCTGGTACTGCTGCTGTTGTACGAAATAGTGTGGGTTTTGCGTACACGCACACCACCAGGCGCATAGCGTCTCAACAATTCTCACTATAAAATAATATGTCAGTAGATTTTTAGAAATCATTTTCAATACTCAGTAAAGTCATCATTCCACTCCGAATCCTAGACTCCTCTCAAACACCATCAATCTATAACTGCACAACTCATTACCTTAAGCATCATTACAGTACTCTGCCATTTTACTCGACTAATCCATCCTCAGTGCTCCAGAAACATAAGGCTCCGTTTTCTAAAATTTTTACCAGAAAATATCTAATTAAACTCACTTAGAGCACTCTCTATGTTCAAAGCCTAAAAACAAGCTAAAGAATCCTACATAAGAGTTACGGAAGTTTACATGCTTGCCGGAAAGCTAAAACAGTTAAAAACAAGGCTTTTATTGAAAAACAGGACAGTGTGCGTGATAAACCACTATTTTATGGTTTATCTTGTGCTCAATTGAGTGGATTTTATCAACTCTTTACCCACTTATTCATACTATTTGCATGGTTTTACATTTGCCTTCCTAATTATGTGCTTTGATTGAAAACATGCTTCTTTGGTCTTAATTTTGATATATTTAATCTTCTCTTATTACCAGTAGATGCCTTGATATGTGTGCTAAGTGATTTCAGGGATTACAAGGCAGGAATGGCTTAGAGGATGGAAAGAAAGCATGCAAAAGTGGAAGGAATACAAGAAACTGAAGGAACTGCTAAAGCTGTCCAGCCTGACCTCTCTGCACTCAAACGGTCATAACTTGAGCTACAGAGGTCCAAATGATGCGGTTCCAGTTGCGTTGGAAAGCTAACGTCCGGGGCTTCGATTTGATATATAATTTGCCATAGCTGTCCCGAAGTTAGGCGATGCGAACGCGTGAATGACGCGCCCACGTCGCATCTGCGAACTTCAATCCACGCTAAGGCGTGGACGACACTTCCGCGTCACTTTCCCGCGACCTGTAAGTACCAGAATACGTTGGGGGCGATTTCTGGGCTATTTTTGACCCAGTTTTCGTCCCGGAAAACACAAATTAGAGGCTATAAAGTGGAGGAATGCATCCATTCATCATCGCAAGCTCACAATTCATAATTTTTAGGATTAGATGTAGTTTTTAGAGAGAGAGGTTCTCTCCTCTCTCTTAGGATTAGGATTTAGGATTTCTTTGCTTTCAGGATTGTTTCTTTTTATCAGGTTCAATTTTTCTTTTATTTATTTTCCCAATTTAATTTATGAATATCCATGTTAGATTTGATTTCCTTTATTAATATTATTTGAGGTATTTCAGATTTAAGATTGCTTTGCTTTATTTATATTGATGCTTTTAATTTAATTTAGATATTTTCTTCCGTTTGGCTTTGGTTAAGTAATTGGTAACGCTTGAGCTGTCAAATAAAGCAGTGGTTGAAATTGGGAGTTGCTCCAATAACTCTAGTCTTTCCATAGGAATTGACTAGGACCTGAGGATTAAGCTAATTAATCCACTTGATTTATCTTATCTTTTCTTTCTTACTTTCTTCACTTCTCATCCTTTTTCACTCTCATTTTATTTTATTTAATTTATTTGCATATTTTATTCATTGCATTTTAATTTTGTGCATATTTTTCTTTTCTTTTCTAAATTTTTTATTTTTCCATTGGTGTCACTTGTTCATATTCAACTGTTGTGTCTTTTCTGGTATTATTTTGGTGCTCAGTAACTTGTTTTACACTGTTGGATAATATTATTTAAGTCAATACTAATCTTTTATGATATTTGTATTAATTTTGCATTGACATGATATTATATTATCTTGCACTCTCCTCCCCTATGTTTCAAATCTTGCACCACTAGTATGCCATTGCTTCTATTATTTTTTCACATACATGTTGAAGTTTCCATGTAAATGAGACCCTTATCATTTGGCATTAACCCACCCATACTTCATTTATTTTCTTATCTTTATTTCTGGGTTACTTTTCTTCACTTTTTCTTTCAGGATGGCCACCCGGAAGAGAACCGGAAGACGTTTACATGGGGAGCCAAGACAAGTTCATCTGCACAATCTTTGGAGAAAAGCACCAGTTGAAACAGCCCGTCCACTTGCACATCTTAGCATGCACCGAGGACGGTGCAATCTTTAATTGTGGGGAGGTCGATACCGATCTCCGTGGGTTAGTACCTTCCTGTCTCAACACCAATGTTTAAATTTTCTTTGTTAAACTAGTTGTTGCATTTGCATGTTTAATTGCATATTTGTTTGGTTTTATGCATTTAGTTACTACTTGGTTAAAGTAATAAATTTCTTTTTAGGACTCTATTTTTGAAAATTTTCACTAATTTAAATTGAAAAATTTTTTATGTTAAAATTTGTCAGAAGTTGTATTTGGAACATGGTTTTTGAGCCAAAGAACACACAACCTGTGAGATTTTGAGCTTATTTATATGGTTACATTATTTAACCATAAATTTTTATTCTTGTGTGTTTTCTTCTCTATGATTGCAATCTTTGCTTTGTTCCATTCTATATGTCCACTATTTAGTGTATTTACATGCTTGCATATGATTGAGGCCATTACTTGTTTTAGCTCACTTCTCCCAAATAAGCCTACCCTTTTATGTCACCCTTGTTAGCTACTTTGAACTTTTTAACCCCCTTCTATTTCATAACCGCATTACTAGCCTTAAGTAGAAAAACAAAATAAAAATCCCAAGTTGAATCCTTGGTTAGCTTAAGATAGATATTGTGTATAATTTAAGTGTGGGGAATTTTATGGGAACATGGGATGATATGAAAAAGAGGGAATTAAATTGAATAAGTTATTTGAAAATTTGGGAAGCATGCTCATGTAAAATCAAAATAATTAAATTACCATGTGCAGTGAAAAAAATATTAAGTAAATAAGGGGATACAAAAAAGAGAGAGAGAGAGAGAGAGAGAGAGAGAAATAAAGAAAAGAAAAGAGGAGAAAAATAATATTACCCCAAATGCAAAATAAAAAGGATCAATGCACATGGGACAAAATTCAAAAAAATAAGTTTGATACATGAGCATGTAATACAAAAGTGGGAAAAATTTGGGTAGTTAGGTAAAGCATTTTTTTAATTATATAAAGTATGTATATGTTAGGTGAGATCTTAGACTAATCAAGGATTCACTTTATAAAGCTCACTTATCCATATATATACCCTTACCCTTACCTTAGCCCCATTACAACCTTGAAAAGACCTCATGATGTTTGAATTGATACATTAAATATTGTTGATTGGTTAGATGAAGAACAAAGTTTTAGAAAGTATGACTAGAGAAGAGTAGAGTGATTAACCCTAGACACTTGAGAGATTAGAGTGATATACACTACCAGTGAGGGTTCAATGCTTGATTCTATGTTCCCTGCTTTTATGAGCTATCTTCTTACAAGTTTACTTATCTTTTATTGTATAATTTGAGTTAGTAAAATCTGATTTATGTTTGTCTTGAAAAGCTTGTTTACTTTTAACCAAGTAGGTAGAAATATCTTAGCATGTAGTTGCATTCATATAGATAGATTGCATTTCATACTTTCTACCATTCCTCTTCACTCTCTTATAGCTTCTCCAGAGCTTAGCATGAGGACATCCTAATGTTTAAGTGTGGGGAGGTTGATAAACCACTATTTTATGGTTTATCTTGTGCTCAATTGAGTAGATTTTATCAACTCTTTACTCACTTATTCATAATATTTGCATGGTTTTACATTTGCCTTCCTAATTATGTGCTTTGATTGAAAACATGCTTCTTTGGTCTTAATTTTGATATATTTAATCTTCTCTTATTACCATTAGATGCCTTGATATGTGTGCTAAGTGATTTCAGAGATTACAGGGCAGGAATGACTTAGAGGATGGAAAGGAAGCATGCAAAAGTGGAAGGAATACAAGAAACTGAAGGAACTGCTAAAGCTGTCTAGCCTGACCTCTCTGCACTCAAATGGTCATAACTTGAGCTATAGAGGTCCAAATTATGTGGTTCCAGTTGCGTTGGAAAGCTAACGTCTGGGGCTTCGATTTGATATATAATTTGCCATATCTTCCCCGAAGTTAGGCGACGCGAACGCGTGAATGACGCGTCCGCGTCGTATCTGCGAACTTCAATCCATGCTAACGTGTGGACGACGCTTCTGCGTCACTTTCCCGCGACCTGTACGTACCAGAATACGTTGGGGGCGATTTCTGGGCTATTTTTGACCCAATTTTCGACCCGGAAAACACAGATTAGAGGCTATAAAGTTGGAGAATGCATCCATTCATCATCGCAAGCTCACAATTCATAATTTTTAGGATTAGATGTAGTTTTTAGAGAGAGAGGTTCTCTCCTCTCTCTTAGGATTAGGATTTAGGATTTCTTTGCTTTCAGGATTGTTTCTTTTTATCAGGTTCAATTTTTTTTTTTTTTTAATTTAATTTATGAATATCCATGTTAGATTTGATTTCCTTTATTAATATTATTTGAGGTATTTCAGATTTAAGATTGCTTTGCTTTATTTATATTGATGCTTTTAATTTAATTTAGATATTTTCTTCCTTTTGGCTTTGGTTAAGTAATTGGTAACGCTTGAGCTGTCAAATAAAGCAGTGGTTGAAATTGGGAGTTGCTCCAATAACTCTAGTCTTTCCATAGGAATTGACTAGGACCTGAGGATTAAGCTAATTAATCCACTTGATTTACCTTCATAGTTAGAGGTTAACAAAGTGGGATTAAAATCCAATTCTCATCACAATTGATAAGGATATGACTTCCAGTTCTTATACCTTGCCAAGAGTTTATTTTATTATTACTATTTTATTTTTCTTATCATTTAAGATACTTCTTTCTTACTTTCAAAACCCCCAATTTACAAGACTCATAACCAATAATAAGAACACCTCCCTGCAATTCCTTGAGAAGACGACCCGAGGTTTAAATACTCGGTTATCAATTTTAAAGGGATTTGTTACTTGTGACAACCAAAACGTTTGTATGAAGGGATTTCTGTCGGTTTAGAAACTATATCTACAATGCGACTATTTTTATAAAATTCTTTACCAGCAAAAATCCTAACGTCAGTGCTACGCATAAAGGTGTGCGTATGTATATAAAGTAAAATTTCCATTTTTGTGTGCACGCATGGATACGTGCGAACGCCCTCAACAGGAAGCACTTCCCAGCTTGTGCGTACACATGATGTTGTACATTCGCACAACTTGCAAAATTCGTAGGGTGTGTGTGCGCACCAGAGTGTGCGAACGCTCCAATAGTAGGCATATCCCTGTATGTGCGTGTGCACCAAAGTGTGTGTATGCATGTTTCCAAAAATTTATAGGGTGTACGTGCGCACACAGGTGTGCGTACGCACAAGTGAAAACATGACCTCTATTCAGAGCACGCGCATAACAGTCTGCCTGGGCACACAAACCAGAAATAAAAAATTCTGCAACATCACAGAATTTCAAACTTTCGACACCAAGTTCCAACGATCATATCTTAGCTTTTTCTACAAAATTTTGATTTCCACAAAATCTATACCGTTTTAAAGCTCTTTGAATTATCTTTAATTTGATACAAAATTCAATCAATTTCAAAAATTATAGCTCAAGATATGATCCGCCAAAGTTGGCCCAAAATTCGTTTTTACCAAAAACCTTAAAACTCAATTTTTACCAAAACTCTTAATTCAATACCAATTGCTCTATATCCAAACCAGTCCTAGTGCATCCAAATTATATCCATATATCTTCCAATTCATTCCAAAACTACCAATTCAAATTTCCATCATTTTCACACCTAATCATCATTCAATCTATTAATCTCTTAAGCAATATGCAACAACATAACACATCAATAATTTCTCATACATAAATTCATCATTTACTACCCATCATCATCATAATAGTTATCCACCACCAATCATAGTTCAACATCAATAGTTTATCATCATGAAACATTAACTCAAAAATCAACACCATTTATGAACAACAATCTCATTTCAACAATTATCAACAATCAATCCAGTCCTATCCTAAGGTCCACTAGCCTAAGTATTCAGAAATATTACATATTACATAGAGAAAACTGAAAACATACCTTTGCCGATTCCCAAAATATGCAAAACACCAAATTTTTACCCAAACCAAGTGTCTAATCACAAGAGTTAGCTCCCAAGGTTCCAATTCCACAAGTTTAACCTCAGGTGAGTGAGGGTCAATCCCATGAGGATTGATGGACCAAGCAACAATAATTGAGTGATTCACTTAGTCAGACAAGCAAAAAAGGTGTTTTGAGTTCAAAAGCATTAAATGATAATTCATGAATTAAGAAAGCAAACAATAACTTGAGTGTAAAAAGTGTATGAGAAACAATTAAGGTTTTGGAGAAATTTATTTTTCCAAATTAACAATCCTTACCAACTACTTTAATCATGCAAGATTCAACTCATGGTAAACTTTAGTTGACTAAACCCTAATTCCTTAGTGATTTAATCTCCTCTGACCTAATCAACCGCCAATTCCTTGGTCACTTAATTTAGATTAGAGGTTTAAGTCCAATTCTAGTTTATTAGCCACACAAACCCTAATTACCAAAGATAAGATGATTATATGTCACGTATCACGTTAAATCCAGATAATAAGAGAATTATGAGAATTTACTTTCAAACTGTTATTCAAGTAAGTTAACTTTTCCAAGAATCAACAAGAATTCATGTAGAAAAAGAGCTATCTTCCGATATACTCTAATTCATAAGACGAAGAACGAAACTAATCCTTGAATTTAAATTAGTACATTAATTAAAAGCAGAATGACAATAGTATTAATCCATATAATAAACAGAGCTTTTAACCTTAACAGAGGATGTTTAGTTGTTCATGACTCAGAGAAAACTAGGGTTTCAAAAGTGTGTAACTGCAGAATGAGGAAGAGAGAGAAGAGAGGAGCCCAAAAGGCTGAATCTTTTCTCGTTTTATATCTAATCTCATTGATTTGAAACTAAAATAAAATAATAACTACTAAAAGCCCAAAGATTGTGTTTTGTTTTAACTAGTAATAAATAATTAATTAAATCTTCAGCCACGAAGCCTTCCCTGAAATTCAATTTCGCGCTACTAGCGCTAAACACCAGGTTCGGTATTTAGCGCCGCTAAGCCAGAGAGGAATGGTAAGTTTTCTGACTTCCTGGCGCTAAACGCTAAGCTCGGCATTTAACGCCACTAGCATGTGGTTCTGGACACGAATTACGAAGCACTTGGCGCTAAACGCCAGGTCGTGGCGTTTAGCGCCAACTTGACAGAAGGCTTGCACGCGTTATGAGGTGCCTGGTGCAAATGCCCAGTAGCAATATTTGGTGCCAGTTTGGTAGCATAGAATTTCTTCATTTTTCTTCTGCATGAACTCTGCCAAACTCGCCCGGATTTCTCTTGAAATAAATAAAACCATAATGCGCCTTAAAGTAGCATCAAAATAGGCTTCAAACATTAAAATCTCAATAAAACTCAATAAAGTCATATCTAAAATAATAAGAAAATAGAGAAAAGATGCTCTCAGCCTAAAAAAGCCAAAAGGTTGGCCCTCCACAAGTAGAGAGTAAAAAATAATAGAAACCAGTTCTTTGATCCATGCTATCCATCTAGCATCAAAATCCATCCTCTCCATAATGAATCACAGGAAACACCACTCCACTCTATCATAGGCCTTGCTCATATCCAACTTTAAAGCCATTTCATTCACCAAACCTAATCTTTTTTACTTAAGATAATGCATGCACTCATGAGCTATTAGAATATTGTCAGATATTAACCTTCCTTTTAAGAAAGCATTTTGATTAGTACTCACAATGTTATTCATAAACGGTTGTAGTCTATGAACAAGTACTTTTGATATAATCTTGTAAAAGACTAATGAAAGACTAATAGGTCTAACCTATGACATATCTTTGGCATCCAGAATCTTGGGTATTAAACAGATCTGTGTGTGGTTGAAGCTTTTTAAAATTCTCCCACCTCCAAAGGAACTACAAAATCCCTGTGCACATCGTTACCCATGACATCCAAGAAAAATTGATAAAATTTAGCTGTGAATCTATCATCCTCCGGACCACTTTGAGCACAAACACTAAACGTAACTCTTTTAGTCTCTTCAAGTGAAACTGATCTCAGTAGCCTACAGTTCATATTAGTTGTAACCATAGGTCTGAATCTTCAAAAATATTCCTGGATCAGCTTGGTTGGTGATGAGCGGATGTTTTATACGCTTTTTGACATCATTTTCATATAGTTTTTAGTATGTTTTATTTAGTTTTTATTAATTTTTATAGGTTTTAGTGTTAGATTCACATTTTTGGATTCTACTATGAGTTTTTGTGTTTTTGAACAGTTTTAGGTATTTTCTGGCTGAAATTGAGGAGCTAGAGCAAAAGTCTGATTCAGAGACAGAGAAAGCACTGCAAATGCTGTCCGAATCTGACCTGCCTGCATTCAGAAGTGCTTTTCTAGAGCTACAGAAGTCTAAATGGAGCACTCTCAATGGCTATGGAAATCTGACTTCCAAAGCTTTCCAGCAAACACTCACCAAGTGGGCCCCAGAAGTGAATTTTAGCACTGAAAAGACTATTTTACCCTTACTAGTCATCTATTTAGTATTTAAAGTTATTTTTACATAATCATTCAAACAAGATAGACCATTCAGCCCTATTTTCGTTTTACATTGTATTTTTACTTCAGTATGAGTTTTCAAACCTCCTAGGTTGAGGGGAGGAGCCCTACTAAGTCCTATGAATTAATAAAATTATTACTATTTCTTCTTCGATCCGTGTTTGATTTATCTCTAAGAATTATATCCGATCTTCATCGTGGTGAATAGGATGATCGAACAATCATCTCTGTTCATCACATTAATACAAACGTACCTGACAAACACCGACGCCTACTTGGATCGTGTGAATACGTGGCCGGAAAGTACGAGCCAACAGCTATATTTATACATCTCTCAAAAGGTTAATCCACGACTTCATTGGGGACTTCTCGAGACACCAGTTCAGACAAGAGCTAAATGATGCAACCAAGTATCAAAGGAATTACCAAAGACAGAAAAATCATCCATGAAAATTTCTAAAAATTTTTCTACCATGTCAGAAAATATGGAAAGCATACACCTTTGAAAGGTAGCAGGGGCATTGCATAGCCCAAAGGGCATCCTTCTATAGGCAAAGACTCTGAATGGACATGTGAAGGAGGTCTTCTCTTGATCCTTGGGGTTCACCACTATCTGATTGTACCCAGAGTACCCATCCAAGAAGCAGTAGTAGGCATGGCCAGCCAACCTTTCCAGCATCTGATCAATGAAGGGGAGAGGGAAGTGATCCTTCCTTGTGGCATCATTCAGTCTTCTATAGTCAATGCACATTCTCCACCCTGTCACTATCCCTGTGGGAATGAGTTCATTCTTCTCATTAAAGATGACAGTCATGCCACCTTTCTTTGGCACCACTTCAACTGGGCTTACCCACGAGCTGTCAGAGATTGGGTATATGATTCCAGCATTCCACAGCTTCATTACTTCTTTTAGAACCACTTTCTTCATGGTTGGGTTAAGCCTTCTTTGGGGTTGTACCACAGGTCTTGAGTCCTCTTCTAACAGGATCTTGTGCATGAAAATAGCAAGGCTAATGCCCTTGATGTCATCAATTGTCCATCCTAAAGCTGTCTTGTGAGTCTTCAACACCTCAATTAGTTTGGTTTCATTTTGTGTGCTCAAGGATGAATTGATGATTACTGGAAGACTATCCTCTTCACCAAGGTATGCATATTTGAGATGAGGAGGGAGGGGCTTCAATTCTTGCTTTGGCACCTCCTCTTTCTTGCCTTCAAAAGAGATTTCAGTCACTTGTTCTTCTGAGACATCTTGTTCTACTTCTATTTCCTCTTCTTGTTCCTCCTGACCGTTGGTTTCAAGTAGCTCTTCCTCCAATTCTTCTATCATTTTCACCCTCATATGCTTTTCCTTCTCAGGGGGATATTCCATGGCTTTAAAGACATTGATGATCATTTGTTCATCATGTACCCTGAGGATCATCTCCCCTTTCTCCATATCAATGATAGCTCTTGCTGTTACTAACAAAGGTCTACCCAAGATAATTGAGTTGTGTCCTTCTTCTTCCATGTCCAAAATGAAAAAATCGGCAGGGAAGATGAATTCTCCAACCTTCACTAATAAGTTCTCCACAATCCCATTGGGTATTTTGAGTGATCTATCCGCCATTTGAAGTGACATTCTGGTGGGTTTGACTTCCTCTATTGTAAGTTTTTTCATTAGTGAGAGAGGCATCAAATTGATGCTGGCACCTAAGTCACATAGAGCTTTTTCCAAGGTCATATTGCCTATGGTGCATGATATGAGGAAACTCCCAGGATCTTTGAGTTTTGGTGGGAGACCTTTTTGAATCACTGCACTGCACTCTTGTGTCAAGATCACGATCTCTTTTCATTCCAGCTTCTCTTCTTATTAATGAGTTCTTTGAGAAATTTTGCATATAAGGGCATCTGCTCTAATGCTTCAGCAAGGGGAAGGTTGATTTCCAGCTTCTTAAAAACCTCTAGAAACTTGGGAAATTGTTGGTCCTTGAGCTCTCTTTGCAACATTTGAGGGTATGGCAGAGGAGGGATGTAAGGCTTCACCTCCTTCCTCTGTTTTTGTGGATGCTCTTCCATAACTTGATTTCCCTTCCTTGGAGCTTGTGACTCTTCCTCCTTCTTCTTGAGCTTCTCCTAGTCCTTCTCCTCAATTGCCACTTCACTGTCAATCTTGCCATTATCCAATGTCTTTCCACTCCTGAGTTGAATTGCTTTGCATTCTTCTTTGGGATTTGGAATGGTATCACTTGGAAAAGCATCGTTTGGTCTTTCAGTTGGCTATTTGGACAATTGTCCAATTTGTCTTTACAGGTTCCTTAGTGAGGCTTCATGGTTCTTGTTGACCAATTCTTGGTGCTTTATCATTTTTTCTATTATCATCTCCAGGTTGGAGATTCTTTGGGATTCTTGGGGTGGTTATGGTTGAGTGTGGGATGTAGATGGTGGATGAAGGTTTTTTTTGTTAGTTGATGAGTTATTTGGTGGATAGAAATTGGATGTGGGGTGTTTATTTTGTGATTTTCTGTATGAGTTTTGGTTAGTGGTTTGATGGTTTTGGTGGTTTGTGTTGCGAGAGTTGTTTTGGTTGGAGTTTCTTTGCCATGAGTTCTGGTTCTCTCCCTACTTTAGATTGGGCTGGTTCCTCCAAGATGAATTGTAAGTGTCTCCATGGAACTCATTCTGTCTAGCACCTTGGTTGTGCATATATTGAACTTGTTCTGGTTGCTGCTCTTCATAACTCTCTTCTTGTTGTCCCCACACCACTGGTGGTTGATTGGTTGTGCTCACTGCTGCAAGTTGTAGTCCATCCATCCTCTTAGACATCATTTCTATTTGTTGTTAAAGTTGCTGATGCATAAGCTTGTTTTGAGCCAATATTGTATCAACTCCTTCAAGCTCAAATACACCTTTCTTAGGGGCTACTTGTCTTTCAGAGGAGTAGAAATACTCATTATTGGCCACCATGTCTATGAGATCATGTGCCTCTTGAGCAGTTTTCATCATTTACAAGGATTCTCCTGAAGAATAGTCCAAAGCGTTCCTTGAACTCAATGATAGACCTTCATAGAAATTCTGTAGCTCAACCCACTCACTGAACATTCCTTCTATACATCTTCTAATCAATGCTTTATACCTCTCCCAGGCTTCATACAATGATTCTCCTTCTTGCTGTCTGAAGGTTTGCACATCAGTTTTTGGTTTAATGACTCTTTGAGGGGGTAGAATTTGGCTAGGAACTTGCTAACCAAATCATCACAGTTGGTGATGCTTTCTTTTGGGAAAGTTTCTAGCCAATGAGTAGCTTTGTCTCTCAGTGAGGATGGGAATAACAAAAGCTTATAGATGTCAGGGTAGACTCCATTGGTTTTGACAGTGTCACAAATTCTAAAAAACACAGAGAAATGTTGGTTTGGATCTTCAGC
>NC_029789.2:44227737-44247703 GCF_000816755.2 Arachis ipaensis | reverse complement strand
CTTCCTCCATATTAGCAATTATTCTGGACCACGGTGATCAGTTGAGGTTTGAGTTCGAAATTATTAGAATGGACATTGGGGGTTAAGATACTGCTCCCATAATTTCTTGGGTTAGGGATAGTGTAAGAGGCTAGAACTCTTCTCTGAGGCAGACCATTGTTGTTGGCCACATCCTCTGGTGGATTAGGTAAGTTACCCTCCATCTCTTGATCTTCCTCTTCTGATTCTTCTTCTCCAATCACTCCCTTCCCTCTTGCTTCTCTTCTCAATCTCAAGAAGGTTCTCTCTGGTTCAGAATCAAAGGAGGTGGATTCACCTCTTCTCCCACCTGGCATACAAACACAAACAAACCAAAAACACAGACAGTGCACTCTATTGCTAGAGTGAAGTTAAGGTTAGCAGAAATAAAATCTCAAATAGTTAGAGTGCTTAACAAAAACAAAAAAAAATGCTTAATGTACTTAATCATTGTTAATCTAAATCAATCCCCGACAACGGCGCCAAAAACTTGATGAGGAAAAGTCGATTCCACACAAACTAACCGGCAAGTGTACCGGGTCGCATCAAATAGTAAAACTCACGAAAGTGAGGTCGATCCCACAGGGATTGATGGATCAAGCAATTTTTTTAAGTGATTAATCTAGTTAAGCTGATAGTTGATGAATTGAGTGAAATTTGATTAATTAGAGAGTAAATTGCAAGAAAGCTAGAGTACAGAATGTAAATTGACAGAAAAATAAATGGCAGAAAGCTTAAATGACTGAAACTTAAAGTGCAAGAAATTAAAAGAGCTGAAACTTAAATTACAAGAAAGGTAAATAACTGAATCTTAAATTGCAGGAAAGTAGAAGTGCAGAAACTTAAATGACAAGGAAGCTTAAATTGCATGAATTATAAAGAGAATTGGGTGCAGAAAATCAAAACAGAAGTGAACAATGTAAATTGCAGTGAAATTAGAGAGATCTAAGTTGAAGAAATTCAAAGAAAATGGTTCATCAGGGATTGGAGATATTATAATCCTTCATGAATCAATTGGGTCTCAACTCCTTTCTCAATCATATGAGTAGATCTATGGCAGATTGAAATTGATTGGATCCCAATTCCTTGGCAATCCAATCTCTCTAATCATAATCAATCTTGCCAATTCCTTGATCTAATTGTCATGAGAAGAGGTTAAGTGCATATCTCTCATCCATAAGCCACACTAACTCTCAGGATCTCAATTCCTCCTTAATAGTGTTGATCAAGAGAGTAGTAAAGGATAGATCTCCAATTCTAATGTAGGTGATTCCCCTTCCGAGGCTCACACCCACATTCAACTGAATTAAACCCCCTTCCGGAGTGAGTAATTCACAATCAAAATGGAAGATATCCAATAGCTACACAATTGAATTGAGAAGAAGAAGAATTTCATTGATTCATTGAGATTACAATAGAGCTCCTCCCCCTAATGAAATTGGGGTTTAGTTCATTATTGCTCTAGTACAAAATAGAAAAGAAAAAGTGCATAACATGAAGAACAAAAGGAAAATAAAATAGAAAATACGTGCAGAGTGTTTCTGTTTGAGTCCCTGACTCTCTTGCCTTTCAATTTCCAATCCACTAACCAGCCTCCTTATGAAATCAAATTTTCCTCCCTTTATACACTTTCCAATTTAGTCACCAAATACTTGGAGTGGGCTTTTTGGCCTTTGTTGAAGTAGGTCAGGAAAAGTCCGTATTGGTGCTTCCATGCAGCTTCAGGAGAACGTAGCGTTCTGAAGAGAGCGCAACGTTCATTCACCGATGCGTACGCGTCTCCTGCGCGTGCGCGTCATTGCTTTCTCAGTGCTAATCATGCGTAGGTGTGCTGCACGCCCACGCGTCCTTTAGTAGCGCTCTCCAAACAAGCGTAGCGCTCTTGCAAACAACGCTCCTCCATGTGTACGCGTCACCCACGCATACACGTGGCCTTCAGAAAACCATTTCCACACTGCTGCTTGGTTCACGCATCCGCGTGCTTCTTCTAAAACGCCCCTTTCACGCGTACGCGTCATGCACGCGTACGCGTCGGTGGTAAATTTTGGAACCCAATTTTGAAAGTGTCGCAGGAACTCGTTTGAAGAAAACATAGTGCTCTCTTGCTAAAGAGCGCTGATCATACCCACGCGTATGTGTCATGTACGCGTACGCGTGGATCTTCCAAAAAGCTTGTTCTACACGTAAGCGTCCTGTATGCGTGCGCATCGCTAGAGAGCGTAGCGTTCTTTGAAATAGAGCGTGGCACCAATATTCAAGTTGTAGGAGAACGTAGCGTTCTCCAAATCAGCGCTACATTCTTCTGCCCTGCCTCTTTCTGTGCTTTTCCTTTTCATCTTTTCTCCTGCCATCAATCAAACATGCAATCAAAGCATTGCCAAAATTATAAGATTCTGCATCATTCATAATAATCGCATAATTCTTGCAGAATCTCATGATAATGCACAAAATTAAAAATGTTTGATTAAATCAAGACAAATATGAAATTCTCACTCAAACACTTACTTATTGCCTAAGAAATGCATGAAACCTAATGAAAACAGGTAAAAATGGCTAGTAAAACATGCACAAAATGACATGTCATCAATCGCCGAGGGAATGGACAAGCTCGTAGAGAATTTGAAGGCTCAATTTTGAGTTCTTGCTCCCGAGGTTGACTTTTCCCCGATCTCTGCTGATAACATTGTAGTGGACGGGAAGATAGTTCCTACTCCCAAGGACGAGGATACTCCCATGTCCGACCTTAAGGAACCAGGACCTCAGTCTGAGGAGACTTCTTTGGGACTTGCTCAAATGGATGACGAAGCCACCCCATCCCCGCCTAAGGAACAGCCTCCTCATTCCGATTCGGTCCCGTCCTCTTATGCCCAGCCCGAGGACGTTATTATTGGCAATGATGAGCTCCATCCTTTGTGATTTCCTTGAGTATGGTCCGACCTGTGAGACTTTAAACATCTCCTTTTTGTAGTATCTTCGTAGTTGTTTAAACAATTTATTTCACTTTAGTTGTAGTTAAACAACTTTAGAATCTTTGTTAAAGAATCTTTTCTTCATTTTGATCATGATTTAGGTCTTAAGTGATTGTTTCCTTTCAAATTTTCTCTTAGCATTTACAATCGTTTAGATTGTTCTTCGACAACTTTTAACGCTATCTTTTTGCTAAGTTTAGAGGTGATGTCGGCGAAATAAGTTGGTACGAGATATTGTGTTTTTTCTTTGTATGTTCCAACTTCGTGTAATCGGACTTTGCCAACTTATTTTTTACATTAATTTGTACCTCGTCGCTGTATCTTGTCGACTCTTTTAGGTCGAAAATTGATTTTTACGATTTTCAAGCTTAAATTAATGCGTTTGTATGGGAAACTTTTAAAGAAAAAGAGGATTTGTAATTGATAAATGAAAAAATGCCTTACATAAATTTGCTACTAAAGATTTTTGTCTATCCCTAGTCTTTGCTATGGTGCCTCACTAAACCCCCTTAAAAAAAATTTTCGAAAAAAAATCATGAAGTCGAAAAAAATAGTACACTAGGGAGCAAGGTACGCTTCCTAACTGTAGTACTTCTCAAATTACATGCGTACCATGACCTCGAGAGTTCTTTCCCTTGTAAGTCGAACACTTTGTAGTAGCCTTTTTCCTAAGACTTCAACAATCTTGTAAGGTCCTTTTCAGTTTGCAGCTAGCTTTCTATTGCCCGACTTCTGAATCCTAATATCATTTCGGATTAGTATATGGTTGTTCGTGGTCAAGCTTCTCTTGTTTACTTTCTGATTGTACCTTAGAGTCATCATTTGCTTTAGTGCTTCTTCTTTGATCCGAGATAGCTCTCGGACTTTGGGGATGAGGTCGAGTGCTTCCTTTTATGCTTGGATATTGAACCCTTCATTGTAGAATATAATCCTTGGAGATTCTTCAGCAATCTCTACGGGAATCATAGCTTCCAAGCCATAAGCAAGTCGGAAAGGTGACTCCCCCTGTTGTGGAATGAGGAGGTATCCGACATGCCTATAAGACCTGAGAAAGCTCATCTGCCCACGCTCTCTTTGCATCTTGTAGTCGGTGTTTTAACTTGGCAAGTATAACTTTATTTGCAGCTTTAACTTGTCCATTGGCCTGAAGGTGTTCTACCGAAGTGAACTGGTATTTTATCTTAAGACTGGCCACCAAGTTCTTGAAGGTTTTGTCGGTAAACTGGGTTCTATTGTCCGTGGTGATAGAGTGGGAAACTCCAAAACTTATAACAATGTTCTTGTAGAGAAACCTCCGACTTCGTTGGACTGTGATGGTCGCTAATGGATCTGCCTCAATCCATTTAGTAAAATAGCCAATTCCTACTATCAGGTATTATACTTGTCCTGAAGCTTGAGAGAATGGTTCGAGAAGATCGAGACCCCATTTTGCAAATAGCCATGGTGAGGTAATGCTAATGAGTTCTTCGGGAGGAGCGACATGGAAATTGGCATGCTTATGGCAAGGTGGGCATTTTTTGACGAACTCAGCTGCTTCTCTTTGTAGGGTTGACCAAAAGAAGCCGGCTCGGATCACCTTCCTAGCTAGTGATCGGGCTCCCAAGTGGTTCCCATATATGCCATTGTGTACTTCATCTAGGACCTCTTTGGTGTTAGAGGTCGGGATGCACTTTAAGAGAGGTGTTGATATCCCTCTTTGTATAGAACATTGTGGATCAAGGTATAACGTTGTGCTTTCCTTATAAGTCTTTGTGCCTCTTTTTCATCTTCAGGGATGATATCAAATTTAAGGTAGTTAACTATGGGAGTCATCCATCCTAAATTTTGGTTGGATATGGACATTATACCCAAGCTGTCATCTCCCCTTGATACTGATGGTGCGTAGAGAGTTTTCTGGATAAGACTTCTGTTATTGCCCCCTGGCTTGGTGCTAGCTAGCGTGGAGAGGGTATCTGCTTGGGCATTTGATTCCCAAGCTATGTGTTGGAACTCTGTTTTCAAGAACTGTGATAGTTGTTCCCGTGCTTCTTCTAAGTACTTTTTCATGTTGGGATCTTTGGCTTGATAAATGTCATTGATTTGAGAAGTTACTACTTGGGAGTCGCTAAGCACTATCAACCTTTCTGCCCTGACTTCTTTAGCCAGCTTCAAGCCAACAAGCAAGACTTCATATTCTGCTTGCTTATTAGAAGCAAGAAACTCGAACCATAGTAAAATCTCTATCTGAGTTCCTTGCTCATTTTCAAAGATTACACCTGCTCCACTTTCGGCTTTGTTGGATGATCCATCTATATATAAGCTCCAAGTTGTCAGACTTTCCTGGCTTTTAATGTACTCACCCACAAAGTCGGTGAGATACTGGGACTTGATTGCTATCTGAGTTTTATATTTCAAATTGAATTCGGACAGTTTCATAACCCATTGTAGCATCCTTCCTACTAGGTTTATCTTTTGTAGAATGTGCTTCATGGGTTGATTAGTTCAGACCTTTATAGTGTGAGATTGGAAGTAAGGTCGAAGCCTTCGGGAGTTGAGGATAAGAGCATATGAAAACTTTTCTATCTTTTAGTAGTTTAGCTCTGCTCCTTGTAAAGCTTTGCTAACAAAGTAGATAGGTTGTTGTTTGTTCTCATCTTCTCGGATCAGAGCGGAAGCTATGGCTCGGCTTGCCACTGCCAAATAGAGGACAAGGTCTTCCACTGTAATAGGTCAGCTGATCAAGTGAGTATAGGAGGTTGTCCCAAAAATGCTTTAAAACCCTAAAAGACTTGTTCGCATTCTTGGGTCCATTCAAATTGACTCCCTTTTTTTAGTATCGAGTACAATGGTAGAGACTTCAACGCTGATCTGGCTAAGAACCAGGATAATGCTGCCAACCTTCCATTTAGTTGTTGGACTTCTTTGAGACAAGTCGAGCTTTTCATCTCTATCATGGTTGTGCATTTATCCGAGTTAGCCTCTATGCATCTTTGAGTGAGCATGAAACCTAAAAACTTTCCAGCCTCTACTGCGAATGTGCATTTTGTGGGATCAAGTCTCATCCCATGCTTCCTTATTGTGGAGAATACCTCAGAGAGATTGGACAAGAGAGCAAAGTTGTCCTTGGTTTTGACAAGCATATCATCCACATATACTTCCATGAATTTTCCTATGTGGGTGAAAATACCTTATTCATTAGTCGTTGATATGTGGCTCTGGCATTTTTCAATCTAAAAGGCATTACTACATAACAATAGTTAGCCTTGGAAGTGATGAAAGAAGTCTTTTCTTGGTCTGGCTTATACATCGGGATTTAATTGTATCCCGAGTATGCGTCCATGAAGGACAAATACCGATATCCTGAGGCTGAATTAACCAGGGTATCAATGCTCAAGAGCGGGTATGGATCCTTGAGGCAAGCTTTGTTGAGGTTGGTGTAATCGACACACATCCTCCATTTTCCATTCTGCTTTTTTACCAGAACTACGTTAGCCAGCGACAACAGATATTTTACCTCTCTTATGAATCTAGCTTCCAACAGTGCCTGTACTTGTTCCTCCATGACCTGCGTCCTTTCTGGACCGAGTTTTCGTCGCTTTTGCTGAATAGGTCGAGAGCCCGGGTAGACGACGACTTTGTGAAACATGAGGTCAGGATCTATACCAAGCATGTCAGAGGCTTTCCAGGCGAAGAGGTCGGAGTTTCTTCGTAGGAGATCCACGAGCTGTACTTTCAGACCTTCTTCCAAGTCGGCTCCTATGCTCGTTGTTTTTTCAATATGATCCCCAATTTGTATTGTTTCTATCTTCCTTTCATGTAGGGTGATGGGTTAAAATCAGATTCCAACATCTAAACTCACCGGCAAGTGTACCGGATCGCATTAAGTAGTAAAACTCACTTAGAGTGAGGTCGATCCCACAGGGATTGATGGATCAAGAAACTTTAGTGGGTGATTAGTTTAGTCAAGCTAACATTGATAATTTGAGTGAAAATTGAAGCAACATAATGTAAATGACAAGAAATTTAAAATTGCAGAAAGTAAATGAACAGAAGCTTAAATTGGCAGAAGCTTAAAGAGCAAGAAAAGTAAATTGGCAAAAATCTTAAATGAGAAGAAAGGTAAATTGCATGAAAAGTAAAGGGGGGCTGGGTGCTGAAAATTTAAAGAAAGCAATAGAGCAAGCAATTGAAGAGATCTTGAGAACAAGTGACAGGAAATTTAAAGTGCAGGAAGAGTAAATTCAAATCACAGCAAGAATTGTAAAATGCAGAATACTTGCAGAAGAATTAAATTGCATAAAAGTAAATTTGAAGCAATTGGAACAGAAGATTTAAATTCAAGCTCAATGTAAACTGAAGTGTGTAATTGCAAAAAGGAAATTGTAGCAGAAGAGGAAATTGTAATAGAGAAATGGAAATTGCATAAAGCTCAATTGAATTCAAGTATAACAGAAATGTAAAATTGCATAAAAGAAAAGGAAGCTAAGCTCTCTACCAGAGCTTTCTACCCTACTCCTAATGCTCTCTAGCAGAGCCAGCCTCCTTACAAAAAATGAAAATGATGCCTTATATAGGCTTTTTACAAAATTAAAATGAAATTAAAACAAATCACAATTTAAATAAAATTCCTATTCTAACTATCTCTTGTGCCTTTGAGTGATGATGTGGGCTTTGGTTGCTTTGGATTTGAAGATAGATGGGTCCGGTTGGCCTTGGTTCAATTGGTTTGGAGGCATGGGTCAAGGTTGCTTTTTGGTTTGAATTGGGTTGGAGCCATGCTCCAGTGGAGCGCTCAGTTAAGCTAGTGAACTGAGCGCTCACTCCCTTGTCCCAGGCTCTTGCCAAGCCTCACCCATATCGCTCAGTTAAGTTAGTGAACTGAGCGCTACATATGCCTTGTGTGCACTTCTCTTCTCTTCATTTGTTGGCCATGAAAAAGTGAAAACATTTAACGTAGCGCTCCTTAGATTTGAGCGTTGGCCTTGTAGTTGAGTGCATCCACATAGCGCTCAGTTAGAGCATTTAACGTAGCGCTATACTTGGAGTGAGGTTCCCTCTTCGAACCACGGTGAGTTCATTTTGGAACCAACAATTTGTGAAGCATAGCGCTCAGTGAACTAAGTTCACGTAGCGCCCTTTCTTTCATTCCTCTTGTTCCCCATTTCGAGCTTTGGGTGTCCCAATTTGAGTGCTTTGCCTTGCTTTTCTTGGTGACCCCTTCTTCGAACCATGGTGAGTTCATATTTGGTTGGTTTTTGGGCTTTAAAGATGACTATCACTTGTGCTTCAATTTCATGTCAAATATAGATTGCCATATATCGTTGGAAAACTCTGAATATCAGCTTTCCAACGCAACTGGAAGCACATCAATTGGACATCTGTAGCTCAAGTTATGGCCCTTTGAACGAGGCATGGTCATGCTGTCACAAGGCTAGAAAAAACCCGAAAAAGTTAACTATTTTAACTTAGCGCTCTCTTCAAATTGGGCACTGGTGCCTTGTTTGAGCGCTACTTGGTCATGGGCCACGCTTTTAAAAGCGTGGTCTAAGGCCTCAAAGTGTGCTATAACTTCAAAGTGTGTCCCAAAACTCTTTTTTTCTCCTTTTTAGCTTATTTTGTGCTTTTTTGCTTCTTTTTCTTCTTATTTCCTACAAAGTTTATCAAATCAAAAGATCAAGGAAATATACCATTTAAACACAAAAGAATGAAATATTTGAGCACTAATTATCAATTTCTTGTATGAAAAAGCATAGAAAAATATGACATGATGACATGTCATCATTGGGGACGTAGTTCCTTTCGAGTTCGAACACCTCCGAGCTCGATGGTGTTGACTTCTTTTCCATTTGGGCTGCCTTTTAAATTAAGGCCTTTATTGTAACACTTTGTTTCCAACTTCTGATCTCCCTTTATGGTGGCGATTTCTTCTGTAGTTGGAAACTTCATGCGAAGGTGAGGCGTAAAGACAACTACTGCTAGTCGGTTTAAAGTAGCTTGACCTATTAAGGCATTATAAGCAGACATGACGTCAACCACAATGTAGTTGACGCTTAACGTCCTTGATCTCGAGCCTTTATCAAAGGTGGTGTATAATGAGATAAACCCCAGAGGTAGAATCGGCGTGTCTCCCAACCTAAAAAGGTTGTTTGGGTACGCCTTTAGATCCTTTTCCTCTAGCCCAAGCTTGTCGAAAGCGAGCTTAAACAGTATGTCCGCCGAACTCCCCTGGTCTACCAAAGTTCGATGGAAATTTGCATTGGCAAGGATCATGGTTATCACTACCAGGTTATCGTGCCCTGGAGTCACTCTTTGTGCGTCCTCTTTGGTGAAAGAGATGGTTGGTAAATCGGAAATTCTATTGTCATCCCCGATTTGGTACACCTCTTTGAGATGCCTCTTACGTGAGGATTTTGAGATTCCTCTTCTAGAAAATCCTCCATTTATCATGTGTATGTGTTGTTCAGGAGTTTGTGGGGATGTTCTTGTCGACCTCCGTCTTCATCTCTTCCTTTTTCTTTGGTTGTCCAATCTTTCAACCAAAAGTACCTGTCTAGCCGATCTTCTCTGGCCAATTTTTCTATGACATTCTTTAAATCATAACAATCATTGGTAGAATGTTCATAAAGCTTGTGGTACTCACAGTATTCTGTCCGACTTCCTGCCTTTTTATGTTTGATAGGACGAGGGAATGGAAGCTTCTCCGTATGGCATATCTCCCTATATACATCTACAAAAACAGAGTGGGGTGTAGTTATGATACCTTCGAAGTTTTTTCGAGTTGTACTCTTCCTTTTTCTTAGCTTCTTTTTCCTTGTCCCGAGTTGGGTAGGACAGGTTGGGCCTCGGGGGAGGCTCTCTAAGTCGAGAATTTTTCTCCATGTTAATGTATTTTTCTGCCCGCTCTTATACTTCATACAAGGAAGTCGGGTGTCACTTTGATATGGATTGGGAGAACGGCCCTTTTCTAAGGCCATTAACCAACCCCATTATGACTGCTTCAGTAGATAGGTTTTGTATTTCCAAGCAGGCTTTGTTGAATCTCTCCTTATAGTCTCAGAGCGTCTCTCCGACTTCTTGTTTAACCCCTAGCAGGCTCGGAGCATGTTTTACTTTGTCTTTTTATATTGAAAATATGGTAAGGAACTTCCTTGCAGGTCGTCAAAGCAAGTTACCGACATGGGAGGTAAGTTATCGAACCACTTCATTGCAGCTTTGGTCAAAGTTGTCAGGAAGGTTTTGCAGCAAGTCACATCAGAGGCATCAGCTAGTTACATCCGACTTTTGAAATTGCTGAGGTGATGCATCGGATCGTCGGTTTGTTCCGTCGTAGAGATCCATGTCGGGAGTTTTGAAATTTCTAGGAACCCTAGCTCGCATGATCTCTTCAACAAGCGTATCTTCGCCTTCTAGAGGGCTTTCCTCCCGATATGCCCGATTGCTTCGTCTTCAGAAGTCGGCTTCTAATCTCAAGGGCTTCTCTTCCAACTCTTTTCGTCGTCGTACTTCTCTTCGTAATTCCCGTTTTGTTTTTCGTTGTCGCTCAACCTCCAACTCGAGTTGTTCTAATCGTCCACGATGGCCGTGAACTAATCCAAATATTTCCGTCGGATTGGGAGGTTCATCTTCGGAAGGGTGGACCTTTGAATGAATCTGTCGTGGATGAGGGTTTCCCGACGTCTCTTCTCTATGGGTGATGTTTGTTCTCTCTTGAGGCAGAGGTAATTCTAACGTCAAGTCGTCATGGTGGGGCTCTGGTTCCAACTTAGATGCCGTGTGACCATCCTCATATTGGTTGTCCACCATACGCAAATGTAGACTTCCAGGTTCCCGGCAATGGCGCCAATGTTCTGAGGGTTACCTGAAACGGTGATTTGGGTCTGAACATGAGGTCCAAACTCTTTATGAGGCAGCATCCGACTTGTGCTGGTGTCGAGGTGCTGTCGTCCGAGTTCCTCGTGAGGAGGTGGGGGTGGTACCTGTAAGAGACTCCGATACTTAAGTTAGCAAGGGATTTAAGTAGGTTTTTAGTAGATTGGGATTTGAATATACATAAGGAGTGTCAGGGTACTTATAGTAGAATAGATAACCAACTTTTTGGGTAGTTTCACCTTTATTGGTGGATAACGGTTTTCTTTATTAACTTTGTTAAGATTTTCCTTCTAGATAGAGTAGAGAGATAGTAGGAGATATTTTAGGATTCAGTTGCCTATTCAAATGTAAAAGAGCTGGTTCTATGTCGTCGTACTCAACCTCTTATGAGGTTGGATAGGTAGAAAGGGGCCACCTTATTTGGTAGACCTTTATCTTTATTGGGTTACTGCATACTTATCGATATGTTCTGTATTCATTTATTTAATTAAATATATTATACAAAAAGAGAAATAAACTTACACAGGTTGTAGGACCCGTTTTTTCGTTTTATCCAAATTTGAAATTAATCAATTTTATTTAAGTAAATTTAAACGGGAAGAATTTGTTGCCTATTCAATAAAGATAGTAATAGATTATGCTCTGAATTTTGAGAATTTTTTTATCTTCAACCAACATTAAATTAAATTATTTATTCATTTTCCGCACCCCAGGAAGCATTTTCGTCAGAATGGCACAGGAATAAAATGCACTACCACATACTATGCACTAGATTGATCAACAATTCAGTCATGTGCACTCTAAACTTTTTGAAATAATATGAAACTCCATCAAGAGAGAATTTTACACGTGCTCGATGTTCTTTTATTTCTATTTATTTATTTATTTATTTAATTTTGAAAAGAATCACTAGAATATTAGTAGGGATTATATATATCCCATTTGGTCGAAGGCAACATTTCTATTTTCCTATTTTACCCCTAGTATGTCTTCGTCCTCTACCAACATATGTACCTGATTTCCACTAATAACTACATAAAACGACGTGTTAACAGATTAACCAACACTGCTATTTTACTATATATATATATCTCGAGTTCTATAAAGTGATAATAATCAGAACAAATCATGCAACATTATTCAAGAATAATACAAGTTGTATCACCTGGAGATTGTTGAAAATCAAGCATATTTACCCGAATCCGGGATTGAAGAAAATGTACAAGAAATCCCCATGGCTAAGGAACAATCATCATGTGTGTTCCCCTGTCAATTTGGAACTGATCCTGCTAGTTCATACCCCTAAATAAAATTTCTCATCTAAAATTTTTTTAAGCCTCTAACAGTGACTAGGTTAATGGGATCGACGGAGGATTACCTGCCGGGCACCTTTGCCTCCGCGGCCTTCTGGTTGTCTTGCCCCAGCCTGTTAGGCTTCTATCCTCCAGCCCCACTTCGATATTATTAAGTTGCTGGATCAGTGGAGTGCAAGTTTCATTGGCTACAGATGGCGGAGGGGGAGACGGGTTAACTTGCGCCTTTCTCCTTCCCCGGCCACAGCCATTCCTAGAAGAATTTCTCCTAGTTAACCCTGAATGCCATGAATGGCCTGTAGCTCTCATAAGCCCTCCAAATATCTGAAGGTCTTCTGTCACTTCATGTCTCGATAAAGACGCAAGGCCTGGAAGGATGTCCCTTTGGAAGTCCCTCCGCTGCCTCCCTCTCCTTGCCGGTCCCTTTCTTGCCCGAGTAGGCAACAATTGTGTTGTTTCTTCAACTTTGAGGTCCTCCGGAACAATAGGTTTCGGCATGTAGTCCTCTTCCTTGGTCTCTGTCAGTTTCAATGTCATGGACTCGAAGTAGTCCAATTCCTCCAGAACAATAGTCGAACATCCCTCATTGTCCTCACCATCTTTTCCCCTCGAATCATCACATGTACTCTCGAGATTGTCTTTAGAAGAAGAAATTAAATCTGCAAACCAACTTAGCGGGTCCTGCATTGGACTTTCCAACAAGCTACACATCACACCATCAACTTGATCACAAGGAACCAATGATAAAGCAAAAATTGCCTCTGCGGCATTTCTCATAAGTTCATCCTGTGGCTGTTGTGGCTGTTCAACTTTCTCTTCAGGACCTTCTCCTGATGATAGAGAAGTTTCAAGCTGCTTTTCTTCAGTTATAGTATCCTCCTCAGTCTCGGGAACAGCATGGGCTTCTAGATCTATCTCTGTATGCACTTTTTCATTGGCACTTGGAATAGACATCAAAGAAGCTTCATCATCACTCATACTCAAGTTCAGGTCGATTTGAATCCTAGAGTTGGGCTTTGATGTTGAAGATCTTTCCTTAGTAACAATAGTTTCAGTCACTACTTCATCCAATTCAAGAGCAGCAGCATCCTCGCAAGCAGCATTATCGCAAGGCAAATTAATATCAAATATCCGGGTTTTCCTACTATTTTCCGCCGGTTCTAGATCGCATGGATTACGGATTGGCATGGATGGAGGTGTGTTTGAAGAGACCTCCTTCTTAGGAGAAACATGAGGAATATCAAATATGGGGACACCAAGAATTTTCTTGTTACCAGAGAATTCACTCAACTTCATCCTCCTTTGCTCAATTTCATTAGAACCTGAAACGGAAGGAACAATATGCAAAAATGTTCCGCTAGCCCCCTGGTGTCCACTTTTCCCTTTGTTGGACTTTGAAGCAACATGTGAGAAGCTTGACTCTCCTATAGTTATGCACCTATCAGCATTTTCTACCTCATTCTTACACATTGTCTTTGCTCTTAGCCAAGGCAATACAACATGATCCTCGTGCTCTTTCTCTCCATCCATGGATGAACCATTTGAAAGCAACACATTCAAGTCAATACCTTTTCCAGTCTTCACATCGTTGCAATTTGAATTTGAACCCTTATAGGATTTTGATGAAAGATTGTTGAGGAAATGTTGAGGAATTATCTTACAATCATTATCGTGATTGAGACGGTCATAGCTAATTGAAGAGATGTTTGTTGATGGTTCCTTGGAACAATACGATGACAACCCAGCGTAAAACCCATTCTGTACAGGTACATCACAATGAAAACCCGGGTCAGGCTTTGAATTGATGTTCAGAGGCCAACTAGCTTCCAAAACTCCATTGCTTTGATGCGACTGAGAACTCCTACTCAAGGCATCCAATGCCTTTAAAAATGGAGGTTTCTGAACTGATATCAACTTTTGGTTTAGGTTTCCATTTGCCATTTCCCAAGAAGAAGCCAGATTAGACCAAGATTTAGATAAATCAGATGAAGGTGTAACTGCAAAGAGACTGGGATGCCTGTTAACAGTGTATTCATGATTTCTTTCATCGATATCTAAAGCATTAACAGTCCTTTCCCTCCACAAATCAGCCTTGCTTTGACCAATCAGATAATCAGATGTGGATTCATGAACTTTGCTATGTCCATCTTGCATTGTTTGGGAAGATAAATGTGGTTTCTCTAGTTTCAAGACTTGAGGGATGGATTGTAGATTGCTTTTAACACGCCCTATCAACATTGAAAAAGTAGTTGCTGCTATCGATAAATAAATTATGCAAGAACATACTTAAAAAAAGAAGATACACAAAACAAATGGATTATCTAAATTATAATTTTAAAAGAAGAGGGGGCGGGGGGATATAATTTAAAATTATATGGAGAATTTTATAGTTTCAAACAAGAACAGAACAGAGTACATAACCTATCAGCTCTAAGACACCACAAAATTCCAAGTTCTATCGGCAATTTTAGCAAAATGTAAGACATACTAACCTGGATTCATTATCAGATTTTCTAAGAAATTTCTCTGGTAACCGGATTCAAAATTCAAATATAGAAACTTTTAAAGAAGAATGGTGAGGAGCAGGCAGAGGATTGGAGAAACAAAAATGAAGCAACTCAGAAGACAACTAACCTGTATCAGCCACTGATGGAATCCAACCTTTTCCATTCCCATTGTTCTCCAAATATCCATTACTTTGGACCCAACTATCAGTTCCCTGATGTGAATTGAGGAAATGATCCCTGGATGAACCAAAAAACTGTGTCTTTTTCTTGGTGGCAGACTGCTCAGAGCATTCAGTTGCCACTTGACAGGGATCATGGTTTCGGAGCTCAACATATGGAGAATCATTTGTTTCTTCCACTTGAACAGGTTCATTTAAGTCGACCAAACCATTTCTTCCCAAACATTGCTCCGACTTGGAAGTTTCCCCCAGGGTAACAGTCTTCCCATCATTGCCACAAAAAAGCTTCTCAACACGCTCCTTTCCATTATTACCATTTCTATCAGGAAGAAACATAGCTGGCCCACTAAACTTTTCATCATTAAACTTTTCACTTTCCTCGGTATCAATGTACTCATCAGCAGGGAGCTGAAGGTCAAACATTCGCCTCCTCACTTTTGAGGGTCTAGACTCAAGCAACTCAACATCTTTTGAACTGGACCCATTTGTGGATGGAAATGGTTTGCTTTCTTTGCCGATTCCTTTAATAGACCCCAAAGGAGTATGAATGCCTTCAATAGCCGAAGCGGATGTTTTAGCACAAGTGGAGCTTCCTACAAGAAAATCAGAGATATGTGATTTTTGGCCATCTTCAGTTGTAATTTGAGAAGCCAAGGGACATGTGGAATACGATGCTTCAACAGGTATATGGTTTTTGTGTAATTCTTTCCTTTTAACTTCATTCATCAAATCCCTTTGTATTCTGTATAAACGGTGAAGTTCATATACCTGATTGAAAATATATAGTGTAATCAATATTAACAGGTTCAATACTCGTAGGGGACACATGAAGAAATTGAGCCAAACAAGAAATCACTTGAGTCATAATAAAAGAAAACCATACATCTAAAACAGATTAAACATGTTCATGCAACAACATATTGTATTATTGTCAATAAGTTACTAAGTGGTCAACAACAAATGCAAAATTGAAAATGCCCCATTTTAATAGAACAAGCTCTAAAGAAGCATGAAAGTCAAGGATCAAGCTTCTTTAAAGTGAGGAAATTGGTAAAGTAAGGAAGTAGGAGTTTAATCAAGGTTGTGGGGCTCATACATGATAGAAGTTACAAATTTAATGGTTATAAACCCCTCACTTTATTACTTTATAAATCTCCTCACTTTAGAGGATTTGTTCTAAAAGTCAAATATACAATAAATCGGGCCTCTCTTTTGTTGCTAAATAGACTACTAAGACTCAAAACATAACACCCCAATAACATTATGCATACTATTCAAGTTATAAGGCAACAGATAAAAAGAAACTAAGAAACTAAACCCTCCATACCTGACTCTTAAATGTGGCCTCATGCTCAAGCATCATCTGCTTCACAAAATCCTTATCATACACTGAACACGCATCTGCAGTAGTAGAACTTGGCAGGTAATTATTATAATACTGCCCATTTGTCAGTGCTTTATTCTCTCCATATAAAAGGGGCCAGCCACAACTACTAGATTCCTCATTAAGATCTCTCATTGAGTAATACCCTGAAAAATTCTGGACTTTGGTTCCCATTCCTGGTAATAATGAAAAAGATATGCAAGGGTTTATCACATTAGCATTAATAGTAACATTTACTAATGCTGCTTTGCATCTAACCACAGACACAAGTTCAAAAAAGCAACCAAATAACAAATTACAAATGTACAAAAGACAAACTGAGAACACGAAACATACAATGCGGTTGCATGCAATATCAATTCACCGATGCTTAAGGCCTTCAGTATCATGAATTTAGAGGCCTTGAATATCCACAAATGTGGATGTTATGAGCAAATAGAATATGAATGTGGATGGTATATATCAACTTTAATACTGAAAGTAAATGTGGATTTTCTTCAACTAAAACAGAAGCCATGTAATTAGGAACAACGATAAACTGATTGCTAGCTTTCTAGAGCAAGCAAATAGGCAACAACCTGCTCATAAAGTCATAGCTGAGGCTAATTTCATCTTATCAGAACAAGCATGTTAATTTATGAATAAATATAAAACATCACATTCATTGCATTTGAGACACAGACAAGAAGAAAAAGAGCGCAACACCACAAGCTCTTGAGAAACTTAACCCAACGCTCCTTATGGTGTGTGAATAATATCATATGTACTGAAAAAAGTTGTGAGCAAGGTGCAAAGGAGAGACAGCAAATCCTATGAATCATCATATATTTAACTTAGAAAATCACAACTACATAAACTACCTGTAAAAATTTACAACTCCAGATTTCAGAAGTATCAGAAAATTGTAGCATGCGCAACTGATTCTAATTGTATTAGATACACTGTACTACCACAAGAAGCAGTGACATCAGGGAATTGTTGGTTGAAGACCAATGCATCCCAAGTTAGCTCCAACTTAGGACAGCATGCTATAGACGCAGTATTAGTCTCTAAAGCCTATACTAATGCAACATTAGAAAAATGAAACAACCTTACATTATCCGTGTTGGAAACACTTCATAACATTAAGGCTTAGTTTGGTAAAGTTTTTACTTTTCAAAAATAGCTTATAAAAGCTAGCTTTTAAAAGATGGCTTTTAAAAGTTGTAGCATTTGTGTTTGGTAAATCAAATTAAAAATGGCTTTCAATAAGCACAAGCAACAACAATTGCGTTTGGTAAAATCACTTTTAAAATTTAAAAATACTATAATAGACATAAATGAAAGAGTTAAAGACTTTTTTAATTTTGATAAGCACAAACCAACTTTGAAAAGCTCCCCCTTAGGTGCTTTCAAAAGCACCCCTACCTTTTAAAAGCTGCAAGCATAAACACATGAACTTTTTTATTTACCAAACACAAAACGAGATAAAAAGTGCAAACACCTTTTCAAAAAGCTTTACCAAACCAAGTCCAAATATTGAACAAATGCCAATCGTGTATTCAAAGAATTTTGTGTTGAAAAACTTTAATTTGAACAATAAATATCGGCTATAAATTAGGGCACTTCAAAATATGCCACTTGTATGCCATTGACTTGCAGAATGCAAATGGTAATAACCACAGCCGTTGAATCACATTTAAAATAATCGCATACAACATCTAGAAATTTATCCATTACCCCCAACCATAACAAGAAGCTGAAAAAATAGTAATAAATCAGAAAAACCACAAGTGATACTAACAAATCTACGCAAACTAGATGAGCTTTTATAACACTCCCTCCATTCCCTTTTGTTTGCCATTGTCACTTTTTGACAGACAAAAATCTTCGAGTTAATGAATCGGAGTGACAACGACAGACAAAAGAGAAGAGGTAGTGCAAGTTTATATCCGTGCTGTTCAAAATGCATTAAACCCCGAACTTGGCCAAGTAATCACACGCACTAAGAATTCCCATTACACATCATAGGCTCATCATTGAAATGAGAAATCTCCATTGTAATGGAGCAGTTACAAAACCAGGCACACCATAAAATTCATCCATAATTTGGGGGAACTAAGGTTCTTCACTTCAATTTAGAGTTAAAAAACAATCCAAGGAATAAAAAAAGAAATCAAATGAAATGGCAAAATTAAAATAAGAACATCGAATACAACAATCATACAAACCCACGCAACAATAATCAGAACATTCCAATCCACAAAATTCAAAGTAAAATTAAAATAATAACAAGAAGAAGAAGAAGAAGAATATAGAGCTATGTTACAAGGTTCACTGGAAGAATCGCTCAAACAACAGGTACCAAAAGAATTACTCATCCTAGTCAAAACAAAACTATGTACAAAGTACTAAAATAAAAATTCTCACAAAAAAAAAATATGGAGTGAGAAAAAAACCGAATAAATAAATTAATTAAAACTAAAAAATTTGAGAGAGTATATGAGTAAATTACCTCAAACCCACATCCTCTAATCACCTCCTCTTAAGAAACCCCACAAGGAATTTTTCTACTATTAAGGCACCAACACCATCAAAGAACCGAAAAAGAAATTCAGGACCCCTTTAGAATCAGCAGTAGTTGAAGCCAAAAGGGTAACTAAAACTAAAAGAAAATAATAATAATGATAAAAGGATCATGAGACAAAAATAAGAAAGTGGGGTTGCGGCTTCAACACCATTGAAGAAGTAGCTTAGATCGTAATCCTTAGAAGATTTCGATCTAATGGGCCAGCCACTACCCCCTCTCTCTTGCACTAACACACAAAGAGAGGAGAAAGAAATAGGAAGAAAAGAAAACAAAATTGGTGGTTTATTTTATTTTGTTTTTGTAGTTTTTAATTTTGTTTGGGGTTTGAGAGAGAGAGAGAGAGAGGTTTTTTTAGAGGAGAGAGAAGTGAGAGAGATCCCAGATAAGAAATCTTCACCCAAACAAACGACCTTCTAAGAACAGTGACATGAAATTTGTCAACATCCGGTCCTTTTATTCTCTGCTTTTTATTATCGCTCCTCTATCTTTCTCTCTCTATGCCTCTATTTTTATCCTTGCAAAGATTTCATAAACACAAAATATCAATTATGGATCCCGCTAGACGATTTATACGATGTGTACAATAGGTTATTGAGTTATTAATTTTGGAGTTCACCAAGGATCGAACTCTTGATCTTTCGGATCTAGCGTTCTAATACCATACATGATACCACTCATTCCAAAAGCTTCAACTGATGGAAAAGAGTAACACTAATGATTATATCTCTAATATTTCCTAAACCTCCATTGTACATATTGTATAAATATTCCATTGGCTCCTCATACTTTCCCTATATGTATTAATTATATTTTCTAACAAATAAATAGAATTACGCAAATAATTAAATTTATTATAATAAAATAATTATTTTTTAATGTAATATGATTAAAATTTTCATACATGTAAAATAATATATGTCAACAAGTAATTGTTTGTGCTGCCAATGAGTAATAGCTCAAATGGCATAGTCTCTACATACTCAATTAAGAAGTTACGAATTCGAGTCTCCTATCTTTGGTAAAAAAAAAAAATTTGTTTATGCCTATATAATTTGTTATTTTTTCCTTCAATTTTTTTAAATAGTAATAATATACCTTATGAAAAAAAAATGAAAATAAATTTGACACACTCACAATATAAAAGTATTGCATTATCAATTTATCATATAATTCGTTTAG
>NC_029789.2:44227310-44227713 GCF_000816755.2 Arachis ipaensis | reverse complement strand
TTGACCAACTGAAATGGAAAATTTCTTATTATTTAACTTTTTTTTGTCAATAACAAATAAATACTACTAATTTACTTGAGTCTTTCAAAGTATTAAGTCATATATGTTAACCACTTAAAAAAAAATTATTCAACACCACTGTTTGACCACTATATACTATATAAATAAAAAAATCAATTACCTTTATAGAAATATATTGATCCCACAGTGATATTTATCATCAGTTATAAAGTATTGTTTTATTTCATAAAGTTTAAATCAATTAAGTCTTATTTAGTTGTATAACGATTTAAATTTTAGTATGTCATGACAAATGGTATTTGTTGGATGTTACTTATTAATCAACACATAAGATTTTAAACTCTTTATTTAGTATATAATATAGAATCTGTCACACTCATTA
>NC_029789.2:44207816-44227302 GCF_000816755.2 Arachis ipaensis | reverse complement strand
AATAGCATCAATCATACAAACCATAAATCAGCTCAATCTTGACATAGACTTTGTCAATATATTATATTATATATACATATTATACACACACTTGCGAACATATGATATCCAAGTTTAGGTTCGATCAGAAAATTCTTAACAATAAAATTTTACCCCTAAAAAAAACTGATAGATAGAGGAAAAAAACACTCTAGTCACCATAGCTTTACATGGTATCCAATGTGTTCTGAGAGTTACCTGAAACGTTAAGTCGGATCTGAATGTGAGGTATGGATTCCTTCGAGTGACAGCGTCCGACTTGTTGATGTCGAGGTGCTGCCTATTTCGAGTTTCTTATGAGAAGGTTGGGGGGTGGTACCTTCAAAAGACTCCGATGCTTAAGTTAGCAAGGGCTTTAGACAGGTTTTTAGTAGATTATAACGTGAGTTATACCTAGGGACTCGGGTGTATTTATAGTAGGGTTTGGTGGCCTCTCTGGGGGCGATAATCTAATCTTATCTTATATTTTGGGAGTTTGTTGAGATCTTATCTTTCTTGGTCACTACTTCTAGAAAGCAGTACCTTGCCACGTCGGGGGGTTGGAGCCTTGAGCTCCATAGTCGGTGTCCGACCTCTTCCAGGAGGTCGGCTAGTGTTTGGAGGGCCTTCCTCCGAAGTCGGCCCTTTTTGCCTTTGCGGGTCCTGGCTTCGTACTCGAGTCAGGGTATGAACAGTACCCCTGCTTGAGCCTCGATCTTTTCATAGGTCGTGCTCAAGCATTTTGTGGCTTTGTCTTTGTCGGGCATTTCTTCCCTGAGTAAGTCGGGTGATTGGTCCTTTGTTGGTTTTGAAATTCAAAACATTGCCCTGCTTTAAATGCGGGGCAAGATTGGCGCGACAGTTTCTTTGATTCTTCCGTGCGCTTTTAAAGCTTAGTAATTAGGTTGTTACTCTTCAGCGTTTATAAAAGTCTTGGCGCTTCCTTTTCTTCTTTTTTCTTTCCATTTTCTGCAACTTTCTCCTTCTCCGTTACCCTTTGCGAACGAATTTTTTCCTTCATTTCTTTTCGACTGCCCCTGTTTCCAAGAACTTCTCTTTCTTGGGTTTTTCCAGAGTCTTCCTTCTTTGAAAGGAACGTTCGTGACACTGCTGTTTGACGCGCTCTCCTTCTTCGACTCTCCCTTAGGTTGGTACTTCACTTTCCTTGTTTTCTTACTATTCTTAGGGTGATATTTGGTAAATGTTTGGTTGAAGCTTCGCCTTGTTTTGACATTGGTGGATGCTTGTAGTGATTTCTTGTTTGTCTGATCCCATTTTCAATGATGATTTTTTTGTGTTTCTTTAAAAAGGATTTTTTGCTTGGCTGGCTGTTTCTGGTGATTTTACTTTGCTTCTTATGCTCGCCTTCTTTTGGCTTCCAAACTTTTGCATCTCTTTTGTGGTGACATGCTTGGTAAAAAAAAGGTTCTTTTGGGGTAAAAGAAAGGTTCTTTTTGGGGTTTCAGTACCTTTTTTGTGGGGCTGTGTTTGTATTCGCGTTGCCCCCAAAAGGTGCCGCTGCAATGCGATGACGTCGCAAGGTGGGGGCGCCTTTTAGCTGGGTGGACGCTTTTGGTAGAAATGCTGATTTTTGGTAATGTTGGAAATTACCCGATTTCTTTGCCCTTGCCCGATTTGTTTATGGTAATGATTTCTTTGCTATTTGTACTTGTAGGTATAGCTTTATGTCTCGTAAGATCCTTACGAAAATGTCTACCAAAGTTCTCCCTGGCCTTCTTGACTAGGTAGATTCTATAGTTCTTTCTTGTGTGACTATTGTAGATCGGGAATACTGTGAGCAGTTTCGTAGGTTTCATAGGATATGTGATAGTAGGGAGGATGAGAAGGCTTATGAGTTGGTTGCTCTTGATCCTGAGGAGAGGGTTTGCTTCCCTCCCTTGGATGGTTCCGAGCGTCTGTTTTTCTACGCGTATGATTGTTTCTTTGCAAAACTGGGCATTACCCTTCCTTTTACTAAGTTTGAGACCGAGGTCCTTTGGACTTGTAATGTGGCGCCCTCCCAGCTACACCCTAACTCCTGGGCGTTCATGAAATTTTTCAACTTCTGTGCCGAGAGCTAGGCGTCTGACCTTCCCTTAGTCTCTTTCTGTACTTGTTTGTCTTAACCAAACCCGGGGAGAAAAAGGGGAAAGCCTCCTGGATTTCATTTCGGGCCACTCAGGGTAGGAAGGTCTTTTCAATCTTTGATGAGTCTTTTCATGACTTCAAAAACTATTATTTTAAAATTCGAGTCGTGGATGATGTCCATTCTTTCTTTTTGGACGAGAGTGATGAGCCATCCTTTCTCCTTTATTGGCAAGAGAATCTAGTGGTGCTTAAGTATACTTTAGATAATTTAGATGAGGTGGAGAAGGCTTTTGTTGGTGTGTTGGAAGAGCACTGGGGTCGGGCTCCTCACATGGACACGAAGAAATTCTTGGGGGATCCCAGCCTTCTCCGGTAAGAGTTAGGTAGTTCCTCGACCTCTTGTCTTTGTGTCTTTTTCCTTCTATTATGTGTACGTGTTCGATAACTTCGTGTTTTTCTCGCTTTTTCTCAGAGATGGCTTCAGGGTCCACTTCGATGAGGTTTTTACGCAAGACCAAGAAGACGGTTGCTGCTCAGAAGCTCTAGAGTAAAGAAGCCAGAGACTCCTCTTCCCGACCTCCTCAAAAGAAGACGAGTTCGGGTCCTTGATAAACCACTATTTTATGGTTTATCTTGTGCTCAATTGAGTAGTTTTTATTAACTCTTTACCCACTTATTCATACTATTTGCATGTTTTACAATTCCTTCCCAGAATTTGTGCTATAATTGGAAACATGCTTCTTTGATCTTATAATTGCTAATATTAATCCTCTCTTATTACCATTAGATGCCTTGATATGTGTGTTAAGTGATTTCAGAGATTACAGGGCAAGAATGGCTTGGAGGATGGAAATGAAGCATGCAAAAGTGGAAGGAATACAAGAAGTTGAAGAAACTGCAAAGCTGTCAGCCTGACCCTCTCGCACTAAAACGGCCATAACTTGAGCTACAGAGGTCCAAACGACGCGGTTCCAGTTGCGTTGGAAAGCTAACGTCAGGGACTTCAATTTGATATATAACATGCCATAGTTGCCCTGACTCTAGGTGACGCGACCGCGTGCTCCATGCGGACGCGTCGC
The DNA here is from genome assembly GCF_000816755.2 of Arachis ipaensis. Classification (NCBI taxonomy): domain Eukaryota; kingdom Viridiplantae; phylum Streptophyta; class Magnoliopsida; order Fabales; family Fabaceae; genus Arachis; species Arachis ipaensis. The sequence continues at coordinate 44,224,117 of NC_029789.2, read as the reverse complement.
AGTGACGGAAATTCAACATGTTTGAATTCGCAACCAGCGAATTCTGGGTTGTTTCTGACCCGGTTCTCGGCCCAGAAAACACATATTAGAGGCTATAAAGTGGAGGAATGCATCCATTCATAAAACAGGCTTTCACAATTCACAATTTTAGGAGTAGATGTAGTTTTTAGAGAGAGAGGTTCTCTCCTCTCTCTTAGGATTATGATTTAGGACTTCTCGTAGTTTTAGGAGTGACTCTCAATCCAGGTTCAATGTTCTTTTATTTATTTTTCCAATTTAATTTATGAACATCCATGTCAGATTTAAGTTCTTTTGTTAATGCAATTTGAGGTATTTCAGTTTAATATTGATTTCTTTTATTTACATGATTATTGCTTCCCATCTGAAGGCATTCTTATTCCAGTAGATTTACTTTTCCCCTTTTGGTTTTTGTTAAGAAATCAGTAACTCAGGAGTTATCCAATTCAACAGCATAATTGATAATTGTTATCTTGCCAATTGAGTTGAACTTCAATAATCCTAATCTTTTCTTAGGAAATAAATAGGATTCGAAGATCAAACCAATTTATCCCTTGACTTTCCTTTGCTTTAGTAAAGGTCAACTAAGTGGAATTAAGATTCAACTTTCATTATTATTGGTAAGGATAACTAAGTCTGGACTTCTAATTTCTCATACCTTGCCAAAAGTTTATTTTATAGTTATTATTATTTTATTTTACTTGTCATTCAACTAACTTTTTACCTTAATCCAAAACCCCAAAACATACCTTTGCATAACCAATAATAAGAACATACCTCCCTGCAATCCCTTGAGAAGACGACCCGAGGTTTAAATACTCGGTTATCAATTTTAAAGGGGTTTGTTATTTGTGACAACCAAAACTTTTGTAAGAAAGGTTGATTGCTTGGTTTAGTAACTATACTTGCAACGAGAGTTTACTATAACTTCTAAACCATCAATCTTCAGTTCTCATCAAAATGGCGCCGTTGCCGGGGAATTGCAAACGTGTGCCTTATTATTGGTTATTGTAAATATTTTTTTTTGCTTGTTGATTTGTTTTTATTTTTATTTTTTGCTTTTTCGTAAATTAAGAGGTTATTGGTTTTTATTTTAAAATTTTTATCTTATCTTATCTTATTTCAAAAATCAAATTTAAAAATTCAAATTTAAAAATTTTCAAAATTCAAATTTAAAAATTTTCAAATTTCAAATTTCAAAAATTCAAAATTTAAATAACCTTTTAATTTAAATTTGTTTTTATTTTTGTTTTTAATTTTTATTTGTTACTATGAACTCTCACCCCTTTGGCTATGAGTCTGGTTACAATTATGTTGCAGGAAGAAGAAATTACAATGAAAACAGGCATCAAGGTTGGAACAATCAAAGATGGGAGGAGTCACAAGGATTTGATCAACCCTCATGGCAACAACCACCTCCAATTGACTATCAACAACCACCACCATATGCCTATGAACCATTTCCTCAACATAACTTTGGACCACCAAACTCACAAGCCCCTTTACACCATTCACCTCCATATGACCCTAACCCACATCCACCATACCAACCACCCTACGAACCAAATGAACCATACATAGATCCACCCCAACCTCCATTAGATAACAATACGCTTATCTCTAACATCATTGGTCTCACCTCTACACTCCAAAATCTTATATCCCGCATGAACCAACCCTCTACCTCCAATATTCAACCCTCAAGCTCTAGTGCACTTCCTTTTCAATCACATAATGATCTTTTCATCCCATCACCACCCTCCATGGAAGAGCACCCACATCCATCAATCCAAGAGTAAGATGATCCCAATTATGCTATTGATATGGAACAGGAAAGAAGGAATCATCTTCGCGAGTCCATACTTCATAAAGAGCTAGAGGAGGCCCTACGGGTAAAGGTAGGAGAGACCCTTGAAGATGCAGGAGTAGTTAAAGGGAGTTGTCATGGAAAGAAAAACATCGAGGATGAGTATGATTTTATACTTAAACAACTGGACAAAGCAGCAATTATTAAAAAGGAAGAAGTGGTTGCAAACTTAAGAGATGCTGTACCTCCATTGGAAAGTCCAGTCACAGAGCCTCCTTCCACGGTGTTTGATGTTGATGTTGATGTTGAGGAGAGCGTACAACCTCCAAGGCAGATCATGGTTGAAGACTTTGTAGAGGTTGATCAAGAGATGAAAATTAAAGAAGAAGAAGCACAACCTCCCATGCCCTTGGTGAGCAATAAAGGAGAGATTGAATTGGAGGAAAGCTACCAAGAGGATGAGGTTAAAACTGAAGAAGCTTGCAAAGAGGTGGAAATTTTCAAGGAAGAGCTTAAGGGAATGGAGCTTGAAATCTTTGTTCCAAACTTGTTAGAGACCCCTCCCCCTAAGTTGCCATCATCCTTCACAACATTCAAGTGGGTAAAATTCATATCCCTTAGCTTTCTAATTCCACTTGAATATGGGCTAATGGAGACGGATGGTCAACTTAGAGCTCTTTGTGGCATAAAGAGTAAGAGGAAGATGGTCAGTGGTAAGAACTGTCCTGCAAGGTTCATTATGGTTGGAAGCTTTAAGTTTAAACGCAAGGATTGGTGTGAAGCTCAATTGAATGGGTCTAGGAAGTTGTTTGGAGGCTTCAGTGAGAATTCTAAGGCTGAACCACCCGGATGGAATCATGATAATCAACTTGAAGATGGGTGCAAAAGCAAGATCTGGGACCCCGGAATTCAGTCTAGAAATCAACACTCTTGGGGCCTTGTCACTTACTTTAACTTACTTGAAGGCTTTCTGCGCCTAGTTTGGGACCCCGGAGGTTACTGGAAGTACAAACATTGGTGGGGATTCCTGGATCAGTACAAGCATAAACCACCATAACAGGAAGCTCACCAAATGTCCAACTTGAGGACTTTAACTAAAAGTGCTAGGTGGGAGACAACCCACCATGGTATGATCGTCCTTTTTCATTTTTATTTAGTTTTATTTGTTTTTGAGTTTCATTTTATTTTATTATATTGAACCTGGAATTTTGCATCACATTCATATTAACACTGCATTCTGCATTTTTTTTTCAGATAAAAAAAAAAGAAGGAGAGCACGCGACGCGACCGCATCAGCGATGCGTCCGCGTCAAAAGGAGATGAGAGAATAAAAAATTGAACAGAGAGTTACGCAGGAGCAGCGCTGGAGGCATGCCAATGGCACAAATCGTCCCATGCGACCGCGTCGCTGACGCGACCATGTCATATGGGAATAATGGCCTCCCACGCGACCGCGTGCCCCACGCGGCCGCGTGACCAGGATTTCGACGTAAAAATAAGGCACAGCCGAAAGTTGTACTAGAGTGGTGCTGGACTGGCGCTGGACGCGCAATCCCTCTCACGCGACCGCGTGCCTCACGCGGCCGCGTCACATCCTAATAACTGGCCACTCACGCGATCGCATGCCCCACGCGATCGCGTCACCCAATATTTGGCAATTAATGATTTTTAAACAGAGAGTTGTGCGAGAGCGAGGCTGCCATCGCACCAGTAGCATAAAACGAATCACGCGACCGCGTGACCGACGCGACCGCGTCAATCAGTTTAAGCGCAAGCCGCGCGACCGCGTGTCCCACGCGTCCGCGTTGCTTGCGCCGCACAGCTTATCATAATTTGCCAAATATCTTATCTTTTCTTCCCCAATCCTAATTTTTCCTCCCTCCTTTCTTACTTACTTCTTCTTCCCTTCTTTCCCTTCTCATTCTTCTTATCTTTTATTTTATTTTATTTTATTTATTTGCATACTTTCATTCATTGCATATTTTTATTTTTCTAAATTTACTATTTTACCATTGGTGTTCAAATGTTCTTATTCAACTGTTGCATCTTGAATTATTTTGGTGCTTAGTGACTTGTTTTACACTGTGGGATGATATTAATTATCTGCCAATGCCAATCTTTTATGATACTTGCACTTCATTTGTATTGACATGAACTTATATTGATATTTTCATTACCCACACTCCTCCCCTTTGTTACAATTTCTGCACCACTAATATGCCATGTGCTTCTATTATTTTCTCATGAACATGTTGAAGCTTCCATGTAAATGAGACCCTTATCATCTGGCATTAATACTCATATTTTATTTATTTTCTATCTTTTGGATTATTTTTCTTCTTTTTCTCTTCTTTCAGGCTGGCCACCGAAGACGGAAAAAGGGAGAAACTTCTAAAAGGGGAGACAGGCAAGTCCATCTGCAAATTCTTTGAAGAAAAGCATCAGTTGGAACAACCCGTCCACCTGCACATCTCAGCATGTACCGAGGACGGTGCAATCTTTAAGTGTGGGGAGGTCGATACCGATCTCCATGGGTTAGTTACTCTTCTATCTCAACACCAATGGTTTATTTTCCTTGTTAGTTGTTGCATTTGCATGTTTGATTGCATATTTATTTGATTTTGTGCATTTAGTTACTACTTGGTTAAAGTAATAAATTTCTTTCTAAGACCCTATTTTTGAAAAATTTCACTAATTTAAATTTAAAAATTTTGTGTTAAATTTGTTTGAAGTTGTATTTGGAACATGGTTTTTGAGCCAAAGAACACACAACCTGTGAGATTTTTGAGCTTATTTATATGGTTACATTATTTAACCATAAATTTTTATTCCTGTGTGTTTCTTTCTCTACGATTGTAATCTATATTTTGTTCCAATCTATACGTCCATTATTTAGTGTATTTACATGCTTGCGTATGATTGAGGCCATTGTTTGATTTTAGCTCACTTATCCCAAATAAGCCTACCCTTTAAATCACCCTTGTCAGCCACTTTGAGCCTTTTAATCCCATTTGTTCTATATTTTACCACATCACTAGCCTTAAGCGGAAAACAAATTAATTATCCCAATTGAATCTTTGGTTAGCTTAAGATAGTGTGTTAATTAAGTGTGGGAAAACTGTGGGAACTTGGGTTAATAAGGGAATGTATCATGTTTCTAATTTTGAATATTGGAAAATTTGGGTACCTACTCATGTAAAACAGAAAATTAAAAATTCCATATGCATTGATATGTTATTCTAGTTTTTATGTCTCTCTCAAAAAAAAAAGAGAGAGAGAGAAAAAGAAAAAAAGAAAAAAATATACAACAAATTTTAGAAAGCATGACTAGAGAAGAGTAGAGTGATTGACCCTATACACTTGAGAGATTAGAGTGATATACACTACTAGTAAGGGTTCAAGGCTTAATTCTATGTTCCCTGCTTTCATGAGCTATCTTCTTACAAGTTTACTTGTCTCTTATTGTATAATTTGAATTAGTGAAATCTGATTTATGTTTGTCTTGGAGAACTTGTTTGCTTTTAACCAAGTAGGTAGAAACATCTTAGCATATAGTTGCATTAGATAGGTTGCATTTCATACATTCTATCATTCCTCTTCATCTTTATAGCTTCTCTTGAGCTTAGCATGAGGATATGCTATTGTTCAAGTGTGGGGAGGTTGATAAACCATTATTTTATGGTTTATCTTGTGCTCAATTGAGTGGTTTTTAATAACTCTTTACCCACTTATTCATACTATTTGCATGTTTTACAATTCCTTCCCAGAATTTGTGCTATGATTGGAAACATGCTTCTTTGATCTTATAATTGCTAATATTAATCCTCTCTTATTACCATTAGATGCCTTGATATGTGTGTTAAGTGATTTCAGATATTACAGGTCAAGAATGGCTTGGAGGATGGAAAGGAAGCATGCAAAAGTGGAAGGAATACAAGAAGTTGAAGGAACTGCAAAGCTGTCAGCCTGACCCTCTCGCACTAAAACGGCCATAACTTGAGATATAGAGGTCCAAACGATGTGGTTTCAGTTGCGTTGGAAAGCTAACGTCCGGAGCTTCGATTTGATATATAATATGTCATAGTTGCCCTGACACTAGGTGACGCGACCGCGCGCTCCATGCGGACGCATCGCAATGACGGAAATTCAGCATGTTTGAATTCGCAACCAGCGAATTCTGGGTTGTTTCTGACCCGGTTCTCGGCCTAGAAAACACAGATTAGAGGCTATAAAGTGGAGGAATGCATTCATTCATAAAACAGGCTTTCACAATTCACAATTTTAGGAGTAGATGTAGTTTTTAGAGAGAGAGGTTCTCTCCTCTCTCTTAGGATTAGGATTTAGGACTTCTCTTAGTTTTAGGAGTGACTCTCAATCCAGGTTCAATGTTCTTTTATTTATTTTTCCAATTTAATTTATGAACATCCATGTCAAATTTAAGTTCTTTTGTTAATGCAATTTGAGGTATTTCAGTTTAATATTGCTTTTTTTTATTTACATGATTATTGCTTCCCATCTGAAGGCATTCTTATTCCAGTAGATTTACTTTTCCCCTTTTGGTTTTGGTTAAGAAATCAGTAACTTAACCAATAATAAGAACATACCTCCCTGCAATTCCTTGAGAAGACGACCCGAGGTTTAAATACTCGGTTATCAATTTTAAAGGGGTTTGTTATTTGTGACAACCAAAACTTTTGTAAGAAAGGTTGATTGCTTGGTTTAGTAACTATACTTGCAACGAGAGTTTACTATAACTTCTAAACCATCAATCTTCAGTTCTCATCAATCCTCAAGGTCAAAGGAAGCTTATTCCTACTCCTAATGTCCGCCTAGTTCCTCCCGATCCGCCTTTGGAGAGTTCGGGCGCGCCTTCATCCCCTACGGCTTCAGGGCCGGCCTTTATGAAGCGGAAGACTACTGGGGCAGCGGATATTAAAGACAAAGACTTTGATGGTTTCGGCAGGAGTGAGGAGCACATCTTGCCCTACAGTTATGCGTCCACGGATGATGTGTCCATTTTTAATCATCCTCAATACATTACTCACAACTGCATTTGGATGGCCGGTCTGAGCACGACTTTGGCCACGAAATTTAGAAAATCTCCCATTAATGCCACTGGAGCATTCCTAAATGCTGCCCGGGCTAATGTGGACAAGTTGAATGGCCTAAAGGCCGAGTTGGAAGAAAAGAATGCCAAGCTTGAGTCTAATCTGGAGAAAGCTAAGGCTCGAGCTACTAAGGCTGAGGCGGCGTCGAAGTTGGCGGAGGAGATGAAAAAGAGGGCTGAGAGGAGAGCTACTCTCACACTTATGGGGAGCTGTTTGATATGAAAGAGAAGCTTCAATCTGCCCAAGATGACTTTGCCGAGCTCCAAGGCCATGTGGTGGGGGGAATGAACGAGATGTTCGAGAACCTCAAGGCTCAGTTCCGAGTTCCAACTCCCGACCTTGATCTTTCTTTATTTAGTATGGATAATGTCGTGATTGAGGGAAAGATCGTTCCCACCCCTGATGAGAACGAGGTGCCCGTGCTTGATCCTAAAGTCCAGACTGTCTCGTCTTCTTCAACTCCTGATGTCCGAGCTGAGGACACTCCAGAGGATGTCACTGTGGGTGCTTGATGAATCCATATTTGATGATGATTTTTTGGTTGAAATTGAATGGATTTCATCATATAAACTTGCACTTATTCCACTAAATAGCATGCATTTTAACTTTCCTCCTAATTTGTGCTTGATTATGAAAACATGCTCTTTTGTGCCTAATTTGATTAATTTTATTTTATTTACCTTCCATTCGATGCCTTGATATTATTTGTCAGTGATTTTAGAGGTATAAGGCAGGAATGGCTTGGAGAGAATGAAAGAAGAGCATTCAAAGTGGAGGAAGTATGAAGAATCAAAGGAGAAGAGCTCAGCCTAGTGTGCGTACGCACAGGCCTGCGTACGTACGCATAGCCATCAGATCAGAGCCACGCGTGCACGTCGCGCGTCTAATCAAGCATCGCCTAGTGTGCGTACGCACGGGTAGAGATTTTCGGCAGAGTGTGCGCACGCACACGTCTGTGCGTCCGCACAGGTGGCCACACATGCCTTCATTAAAATCTCACATGACTCGCGATTTTGGTGGTTTGGAGGTCTATTTCTGAAGCCATTTAGCTCATAAGGAAGAGAGAATGAAGACCATAGGATGGCATATCATTAGGGGTAGCTTAGGAGTAGTAGTAGGAAGCTTTAGTGTAGTTTTTTTCTAAGCTTTTCATCATCTCTATTAGGGTTTATACTAGAGTTTTACATTCAAGTGCCATTTTTATTTTTTATCTTGGATTTTGCTAGCTTCCATTGTGAGTATCTCTTTGTTATTACTCTTTATAGTTACATTGTTCTTACTCTTTCTTATATTTCAAGTTATAGCTCAATTTTACTTCTCTTTTGCAATTTTAATTTCTTGTTGATGAATTTGATGATTGATGATTGTTCTATGCTTTCTTGAGTTGTTATTGTTGATTGAGATCATTTGTTGCTTTTGGTTTCAAGCTTTTTCTCATTTTTCCCATGTTTAGTGCTTTTGCCCACCAAGTGTTTGACAAAATGTCAATTATGATTTTGGGCTAGTTTTCTACCTCTTGCCTTGGGAAAGTGAGCAATTGGGTTCCTAGAGTTGGAATGTCTAACATTTAGTGTCAATTCTTGGATTGTTAATTGTTCTTGTTCCCACTAACGCTATGTTGTTGCTAAGGCAATTAGCAAGCAATTTAGAATTTGTGGGTTAAGAACACTTATGCTCATTTAACTTACTCTCCGATGTGAGGGTTAATCAAGTGAGATTGATCCATTTTAGCTGTCATAGTTGTGGTTCCAACAAGGAAAGGACCCTTAGCTCACTCCAAGCCAAGATGCCTTTTATGCTTTAATTCCTTCGTACACATTTACATTGGTTCCTTTTACATTTTACTTGTCTATATTGCATAGTTACTTCATTGATTCCTTTATTAGTTTATTTATTACAATTTTACATGTTCTTTTATTGCTTTATATATTCATACCTTTATTGAAGACCCCATGATCCTCACAACCAAGATTGCACACTCATTGGTCTCAAGTGTCCTTGGAAGATGACCCGGGAATTGAAACTCCCGGAATTGAATTGGTTTTAATTGTGACTTATCCTTTGGATTAAACATTTGATTTGGGGATTAATCGTTGGTTTAGGCTATACTTTCAACGATAGGATTCTAATTTGTGAAAATCTAGATCGACGATAAATTCTTATTCATCAGTGCTTCTCCCGAGATCATTGATGTTGTCCCGGTTTCTGTGATTCCTCCGTCGCCTCCGGCTAAGGATGCTGTGTCGGGGGAAAACCTTGACCCTTTGTGAAATTTGTTTAAGTTGTTCTTTTGAGATGGCCCGACCTGTGGGTCTATTGACACTTTATTTTGTAATAGTTTGTAGTCCTGTGAACACTTTATTTTACCTTTAGTTGTTTTTGACAACCTTTATGCAATGTTCAGGATTTGTTTCACAACTATTTTTGAACACTTTGTTTTACTCTTAGTTGTTTTGACAACTTTTTTATTAACGTTCAGTACATGTTTTGCGACTGTTTTTGAACACTTCGTTTTACTTTTAGTTGTTTTGACAACTTTTTGAGTAATGACTGTTTTCGTTGTGGTGCTTCTTATGATTGTAGAAGTTCCTTTCTCGGGTCCGACTTTGCGTAGTCGGTTACTATTGGAGGTTGCCTTGTGTGGGTTATTTTGTATATCTTTTGAGTTTCCTTTATTTCTTGGGTTCGACCTTATGGAATGGGCCTCTTTTCAAGTTACTTTTGCAACTCTATTTTTTCTCCGACCTGTTTAGAGGTTGCTTTATACGAGTTGCTTATATAACTTCTTACATTAATTTGTACCTCGTCGCTTCGTCTTGCCGACCATTTTAGGTCGGGCAAGACCTTTTGCGGTTTGTCGAGCTTAAATTAAAGTGTTTGAACCTCATCAGTGGGAACACCTACAACGTGGACGGAATTTCAATCCACAAACTAACCGGCAAGTGCACTGGGTCATACCAAGTAATATCTCAGGTGAGTGAGGATCGATCCCACAAGGATTGATGGACCAAGCAACAATGGTTGAGTAATTCACTTAGTCAGACAAGGAAAAAATGGTGTTTTGAGAGTTTAATTGCATTAAACAGTAAATTCAGAGAATTAGAAAACAAGCAGTAAATGGGTTGTGAAGATTATATGAGAGAACAATTAAGGTTTCAGAGTTGTTTAATTTCTCGATTTTTATTTCTTACCAACTATTTTAATCATGCGAGATTCAATTCATGGTAAAATATATTTGACTAAACCTTAATTTTTTAGTAATTTAGTCTACTCTAACTTAGTTAACCGCCAATTTCTTAATCACTTAATTTCAATTAGAGGTTTAAGTCCAATTCTAGTTTATGTATCACAAAAACCCTAATCACCCAGATATAAGAAGATTATATGTCACGTATCCTGTTAAGTCCAAATAATTAGTGATTTAGGAAAAATTATTTTCAAACTGTTTTTCAAGTAAATTACTTTTCCTTTAATCAAAATACATAGAAGATCTTCGTTGCTGGCTCGTGGAGACTTGGGGACCACCAAATTTCCTAATGCTGGCGCCAAACTTGGCCCAGCCAAGTTTGGTGCCACTCCACCTGTGCATAATAGTCAACAATTCTTCATCCTGGCACCAAACAAATCCAAGTTTGGTGCTACCAAGGTAGCACGAAAGGGGAGATTTTTCTTGATCTTCCAAGTTTGGTGCCACCTTGGTGGCTTTTGATGCTGTGATTCCAAAAGAAAAGTATAAACTATTATATATTGTTGGAAAGCTCTTGAATTTGGATTTTCAATGTCACTAGAACCACATCAATCGGACCTCTATAGCTCAAGTTATGCTTGTTGGAGTGAGAGAAGATCAGGGTTGACAGTATCATCCACTTTCTTCCTTTTCTTTTACGCGAACTCTGTCAAACTCGCCCGAATGCTACCTGAAGTAAACCAAATTGCACAAAACTTAAAGTAGTATTTATAGTGGCTTAAAATAGTTAAATATTGATTAAACCTAACAAATTCAAATGCAAATTCACTTAGAAAAGATAGGAAAGATGCTCACGCATCACAACACCAAACTTGAATTGTTGCTTGTCCTCAAGCAACCAAAACTAATATAAACTTAAGATGTAAATTTGCATGAGACTTGAGTGTTCAATTAAGCTCCTGTCTGTCTCAAAGTGGGGTTAACAACACTGAAACCCTGAATAGTTTCGGCATCTCACTATCCTTTGAATCTTAGGAATGTCAATGTCATTTGGAATTTGAATCCAGATAATATTATGAATTCTCTTGCCTTTTTACTTCGGATTAATCCTTGAACACAACATTTTTCTTTTCTTTTCGTTGGTGCTTTACACATTGAGCCTAGTCATGACTTTAAATATTTTGTCTCAAGCTTTACTTGACACAGAAAACACCAGAAGCACTTAACTGGGGAACTCTTTTAAGTTTTGATTTCTCTTTCAATTGCTCCTAGACAGTGGTGCTCAAAGCCTTTGGCATACTCTGTATTTGCACTTAGTCTCGACTCTTAGTGCTCTGTTTCAAGGATTACTTGACACATTCACACCACAAGCATATGGCTGGAAAAATAACTCTTTAAGCCTTTAATCATACTTGACCTTCCTAACCATTGATGCTCAGAGTCTTGGACTCTGCATTTTATTCTCTTTTTCTTTTTGCTGTTTCTTTTGCTTCAAGGATTAATTTCTTGTTTAATTTGGAGAATTCATAATAGTTCTCTAAATTCTTGTTCCTCATGCATCAATATCTTTTGATTCAAATTCAAATATGCAATGTTCATATCATGCATTCAAAGTCATAGGTAACACCACCACATTTAAGTAAATAAGACTACTCTTAAATATAGACTCAATTTCTCATGCAATACATTACTTCTTTTCTTTTTTTCTTTTTTTTTTTATTCAAGCTCAGTGAGCGGTACATGAGACATCTTTTCAAATTACGCACAAACACGGAATTAAACTAGAACCTAAGAACTAAAAATACTAAAATTTTGCAGGCACTCAAAACAAAACAGTAGAAAACATGAATATAACATAATAGGAATGGAAGGAAATAGGAAGTGAAAAAGGGACTAAACCACCTCAGTCGCCCCGGTGGCCATCTCATCCCAAGCTGCGCTCCTCCGTGAAGATGATTCACCTCCCTCTGGTATTATTGATGATAAGATAAACAGGGAGCGCGCTCTACAACACCAACTTAAAAGCTTGCTTGTCCCCAAGTAAAGAAAAATTGAAAATGGGGTGGGACATAAAAGTGCACGGATGAGTAAAAATAAAAAAAATTTTGCAAAAGAAGAGGAAAATGATATAAGGGTACAAAAAATTAAATTTTTTTGGCGCCAAACTTGGGGGTGGCCAAGTTTGGTGCCAGCCTTCCCGCATGTGCTTCCTCCAATGATGTGATGTTGGTGCCAAACTTGAGCTTCTAAAGTTTGGCACCACCTTGGCCAAATTAACATCCCTCCAAGGTGGTCTGAAATCCCTTCTGATTGCACCTGTTCCTGTTTAAACACTCTACATGACCAAACATATGTAAAAAGAAGGAAAACTACAAAAATTCAAAGCAAACTAAATAGATTCAAAATAGAAATAAAAACTAAGGATACGAAATATTGGGTTGCCTCCCAACAAGTGCTTCTTTAACATCACTAGCTTGACGACTGATTGTTGCTAAGGTGGAAGTTGATCATAGTGCTTCAACTCCTCCCCTTTCACTGTGAATCTTCTCCCTGTGTCACCATGAAGTACTCAATATGCTCAAGAGAGAGGATTCTGTTTACTGTATAAGTCAACATTGGATTACTAGTCAACACCACCTTCATTCTTGGGGAGAAACCTTCAGTGGAGATCTTTTTATTTCTCCATCCTCTGGGTATTTTCTTCTTGGGAACCTCCTCCTTGGTGGATGATGCATTCCCAACACCAAACTTAGGTTTTATGTCAGGGTAAATTTTGTTGATTGTCACCAAAGGAGGCTTGAGCTGCAGATCCTGTTGTGCATCATCAGGGAGTTCTTGAAGGTTTGGATCAATAAGCTCGGTCTGCAGGCACCTCTCCTCTTCACCTGACGAATGCATATTTTTGAAGACATGAAAGACAAGTTGTTCATTATGCACTCTAAGCACTAATTCACCTCTTCTACATCAATTAGAGCTCTCCTAGTGGCTAGGAATGATCTTCCTAGGATGATAGAAGCGTTTTCATCCTCCTCCATGTCAAGAATTACAAAGTCTACTGGGAGAAAGAACTTATCCACTTTGACCAAGATATTCTCTACCATTCCATGTGCTTGCTTCAAGGATTTGTCTGCCATTTGTAATGCTATCCTTGTTGGTTATTCCTCTTTGATTTGCAATTTCTTCATCACAAACAAGGGCATTAAATTGATACTTGCTCCTAGATCACACAAGTCTTTCTCAAAGGTTGTGCTCCCAATGGTGCATGGAATTTGAAAGCTCCCTGGATCATGCATCTTCCTTGGAAAATTACTCTGAATTATGGCACTTCATTCCTTGGTCAAGACCACTGTCTCATTTCCTTTTAAAGGCCTCTTCTTGGATAGCAACTCCTTCATGAACTTGACATAGAGAGGCATTTACTCCAAAACTTCAGCAAAAGAAATATTAATTTGTAACTTTATGAAGAACTCCAATAACTTTGAAAACTGCTTGTCCTTGGTCTCCTTTTAAAGCCTTTGAGGATATGGCATCATTGGCTTGTATTCAGGCGCTTTAGGCAATGTCGGATGTGCGTCAAGAGTGACCGTAAAGGGGTTGTCTGCTCGCCTGGTAGAGGCATGTTTGACCTCCTCCTTTTTCTCTTCCGGAGCTTCTTTTTCAATCGGCTCCTCACTAAGCTTTGCCTCTGAATGTGCCACTGGTCCACTTACCAAGGTAATAACCTTGCATTCCTCTCTTAGATTTGAAATTGTATTACTAAGAAGGGTATTGGTGGTTCTCTGATCAATCTCAGTAACCTTTGTGGCTATTTGGCCCATCTGAACCTCCAAGTTCCTAAGTGAAGCTCTGGTTTCCTGCATAGAACTGTGTTGATTCTTGGAGAGTTCTGTAATAATAGTTGTCAAGTTAGGAGCATTCTGAGGCTGAGCCTGTGGTGGTTGTGGTTGAGAGGGTTGGAATTGGCAGTTATTGAAGTTTCTCTGATTAAAACCACTCTGAGAATTATTAAAATTCTGCTGTCTTTGAGGTTGATCTCTCCACCCAAAGTTTGGGTAATTTTTTCCACCCCTGATTAAAGGTCTTGGAATATGGATCATCTATTGGGGTTTCTAGGAGCATTCCCCAAAAAATTAACCTGTTCAGGAGGAAATTGAGCATAATCATAAAAGTCTTACCTTGGGTGAAGCCACCACTCATGTCATAAGAAACATCTTGAGGAGCATTTTGAGTATTAATAGCTGAAATTTTTATCTCAAATGTTGAGCAATAATACTCATTTGTTGAGACAAAAACTTGTTCTGTGCAAGAAGAGCATCTACGGCATCTAACTCCATGACTCTTTTCTTAACATAGGACCTCTCAGAAGAATATAAGTATTGGTTATTAGCAACCATCTCAATCAACTCCATAGCTTCCCCAAGAGTCTTCATGTGAAGGGATCCGCCTACAAAATTATCTAGAGACATTTTGGCAGTCTCAAAGACTCCATCATAAAATATCTGCAACTGAATCTAATCTGAGAACATATCAGGACGACACTTCTTGAGTATTAACTTGTACCTCTCCCAGACTTCATAGAGAGACTCACCCTCTCTTTGCCTGAAGGTCTGAACATCTGTCCTTAGCTTAGTCAGCCTCTGAGGTGGAAAGAATTTGGTAAGAAACCTGTTAACCACCTTATCCCAAGTGTCCAAGCTCTCCTTGGGTTGAGTGTCAAGCCACTGTTTAGCTTGGTCCCGTACAGAAAACAGGAATAGAAGTAGCTTATAGACATCAGGATGGACCATATTAGTCTTCACAATGTCACATATCTACAGGAAATTAGAAATAAATAGATTTTGATCTTCCTATGGGAGTCCATGAAACTGGCAATTCTGTTGTACTAGAGAAATCAACTGAGGCTTCAGCTCAAAGTTGTTAGCAGCAACAGGGGGTACAACAATTCTATTCCCATATAAATTCGGGCTAGGAGTAGTATAAGAGACAAGCATTCTCCTAGGTTGTGCAGGCATATTCTGATTAACAACATTTGCATTAACTACATTGTTGTTGTTGGGATCCATGGTGAACTCTTCAGCTTCCTTCTCAAGATTATCTCTGAGACTTTCACCCACTTTGTAAGCTCTTGTTTGTTGTAAACGCCGCCTCAAGGTCCTTTTAATCTCAGGATCAAAGTCTAAAATAGGTTCTTTGTTCTTGTTTCTGCTCATAAACAACAGAAATAAAGAAGAAGTGAGAATCTCTACGTCAGAGTGAAGAGAATTCCCGGTGAGGTACCCTAAGTAAAAGAAATAAATTAAAATAAACTAAACAAATAGAGCAACAAAATTAAAAAATTACTAAGCAAAAGTGAAACACAATTTTCGAAAATTATGGGAAAAAATAAACAGAGAAAATAAAATAAAATAACCAGGGAATACCAAACTTAATTTCAGAAATTAAGAAAAAATAATTGATGCAATTTTCGAAAATTAAGGACAGAAATTAAATAAAACTAAAGCTAAAATGCCTAATCTAGGCAATCAAATAACTAGTAGTTGTCAACCACATTCAATCCCCGACAACGGTGCCAAAAACTTGGTCGGAATTTACAATCCATAAACTAATTGGCAAGTGCACCGGGTCATACTAAGTAATACCTCAGGTGAGTGAGAGTTAATCCCACGAGGATTGACGGACTAGACAATAATGATTGAGTGATTCACTTAGTCAGACAAGCAGTAAATGATGTTTTGAGAGTTTAATTGCATTAAACAGTAAATTCAGAGAATTAAAAAACAAGCAGTAAACGGGTTGTGAAGATTATATGAGAGAACAGTTAAGGTTTCAAAGTTGTTTATTTTCTGGATTTCTATTTCTTACCAACTTTTTAATCATGCGAGATTCAATTCATGACAAACTATATATATTTGACTAAACCCTAATTCCTTAGTAATTTAATCTCCTTTAACCTAGTTAACCGCCGATTCCTTGGTCACTTAATTTCAATTAGAGGTTTAAGTCCAATTCTAGTTTATGTACCACAAAAATCCTAATCACCCAGATATAAGAGGATTATATGTCACGTATTCCATTAAGTCTAGATAATTAGTGATTTAGGAAAAATTATTTTCAAGCTGTTATTCAAGTAAATTACTTTTGCAAGATTTAGCAAGAACACAATTAGAATGAGGGTTATTCT
>NC_029789.2:44205819-44207750 GCF_000816755.2 Arachis ipaensis | reverse complement strand
TTCCGATCTACCCAAATCGTTAAGATGAAGAATGAAAACAAATCCTTGAAATTGAAATCAATACTGTAATTAAAATAGAAGAATAATAGCATTAATCCATAGAATAAACAGAGCTTCTAACCTTAATAGTGAAGGTTTAGTTGCTCATGACTCAAAGAGAAAATTAGGATTTCAAAGTGTAAACTATAGAATGAAGTGCGTCAACGAGAAGAGATTCTGAAGGGCTGAATCTTTTTCCTTTTATATCTAATCCTAATTAATGTAAAATATATTTTCTAAAATTAAATAAAATCTTTTTCTATTGTCAATAAAATAAAGTTTGAATCAAAATACATAGAAGATCTTTGTTGCTGGCTCGTGGAGACGTGGGAACCACCTTCCTAAAGCTGTGCCAAACTTGGACTGGGCAATGTTTGGCGCCACTCCACCCGTGCATAATAGTGAAGAATTCTTCATCCTAGCGCCAAACTTGGATTTCCCAAGTTTGGCGCAACCAAGGCAGCATGAAAGGGGAGCTTTTTCTTGATCTTGGCGCCAAAGTTGGATATCCTAAGTTTGGCGCTAACTTGGTGGCGTTTGGCACCATAATTTCAAAAAAAAAGTATAGACTATTATATATTGTTGGAAAGTTCTGAAAGTTGTCTTTTAAATGCCACTAGAACCGCGTCAATCGAACCTCTGCAGCTCATGTTATGCTCGTTGGAGTAAGAGGAGGTTGGGGTTGACAGCATCATCCACTTTCTTCCTTTTCTTCTACACGAACTCTATCAAACTCGCTCGAATGCTACCTGAAAAAAACCAGTGTCCTTGTAGCAAAGGACCCACATTCCTCAACAGCAACAGTCTGCAGCAACAACATCACAACTGCAGCCATCTTTGCCATCTAATCAATCACAGGAACATTTTGCCATCTTTACTCATTGGCAATTTATCTTTAAAATTTATATATTTGTTAGTTTTAATTATGCTGATTTATGATTTTTGTAATTGACCAAATATATAGGTACTTCTGCTACAAAATTATTTTATTTCATTTTGTGTGATTTTTCCACCATATCTCCCAAAACCTGTTAGTGTTGTGAGAACAATTGAGCATCATAACAAATGAAGATGTTCGTACAATGCATAATATTGTGTATAAGAACTAAGAAGTACACAATATTTAAATAAATGCCAAAATATTTTAATTAAAAGTGTTTAATATGACTAATTTTTTCTCAAATATCATATCGTATTATATATATATATATATCTTAGCCCTTTTAGAAGAAACTGTCCTTAATTATTGACACGCTTTCCTTTGCTTTGTGCAGGAATTTTCAGGGTGCAATGCAGATTGTAGCTGTGTAGAAATGGTGGTATATGTGTGTATGTGTTTCACTCATAAACTTACATAAATATTATCAATGCCAATTAAAATGTTATTATTTCTGTGGTCATAATTCTCTTGAAACATTTGTAATTAGAATATTTTGAACATCCAATCACATTTGTAAGGAACAAGTTGAAAATAGTTTAGATCTTCTATATAATATAAAAAAAAACTATGCATTGCTTACATAATTAAGTTGAGGATCTAAGATGCTTCTCTTGCAGATTTCAGAGGTTGTATATCGTTTGAAGCGCAAAGGCCACAGGCTTGTAGGGATTAAAGTGTTGGTTCTTTCAAAGATTATATGTTAATTCATCTTTTTATTAATTAAATGTGCGTAATAATATCAAATGTGAGATTAAGTCAAACTAGTGTATTACATTGTAAAAAGCTTTTATGGATACATATATGAACCTATTATATTATATATAGTAGATGTGCCTTGTTCAATATTTTGTTCTTTATAGTTTGAATCATAAAAACTATTTATTTCAACTGTCATTTTAAACGAGCTAAACCTATTATTTTAATTTGATATAAATAACATAAAATTTATCAT
>NC_029789.2:44184259-44205794 GCF_000816755.2 Arachis ipaensis | reverse complement strand
CGTGCGAGAAGGGACGGACACGCATGCATGTCCAGACACGCACACGTGTCCAAATTTTAAAACGTCCCAACACGCACGCGTGTTCCGACACGTACGTATGTTCCGACACGCACGCGTGTATGGTCTTTAGTATTTTAAGACATTGAAACGTCTTAAAATCTAAAAATGTGGTTAGAAACTTACTAGTATTGGAGGAGATATTTTAAAGTTTAAAACGTTTGAAATATAGCTAAGCTTCTCAAAAGTTATTTGAAATTAAGATTTGTTGAAAGTTAATTAAAATTTTTGGCTCCGTTTCAATACTAGTCTGTTTCAAATGGTTTTAAAGGAAAAATGGTTTTTAGTGTTAAAGGTGTCAACGAACATTTTGTGTTGGTTTTGGTATGGATTGGTAAAGTTTGAAGTAAAAGTAGTTTTAGATGGGAAACCTAGTATCATGTGGTTAGAATGATGTAAAAGGAGGTGTAAAGTAGTAGGAGTTGGAGTTGTAGTTATATAGTGTAATATTAGTTAGGAGTAATTGTAAAAGGGTTGATATGATGATTTAGTAGTTGTAGTTATAGTGTATATAGTTGTATTAAGTGAAGAGTTGAAGTGTTTAGTAAGTAGGAGTAGTATAGTAATAGTTAGTAGTATTAGTTTGAGTTGTTGGTAGTTAAGTAGTATTTAGTAGTGTATGGTAGTAAATTGTTGAGTTGTTGGTAAATTTAGGTTTGGATAGGATACCCAGTGATCGGATTCACAGGTACTTATAATATATGATGTATCTCGTGTTCAACTCGAAGGTTGGTGGTCGTTCGGAGGTTTTCGAGGGTTTGAGTGTTGTTTGTTTGATATATGTGTGTTTAGTAGTGATTTGTTAGATCCCGAGTTGTATTAGTATTTTAGTGTTCTCAAACTTCTCGAGAATGGAATGAGTTATCAAAACCTTCGGTTTTGGTGTTCGTTAGTTCACGATCTCACATGGATTTGTGGTTTTTGTGTTCTAAAGTGAGTTTCGATTTGGGATTTTGAGCTTTAAGTGTTCCCGTGTTTTTGACCTGTCCATTTGAGCTCTCTGAATGGTGTTTCGAATCTATCTTCTGCCTGATCCGTTCTCGAAGCGCATCGGTGATTGCCGTGCGCTTAGCCTCGTGACATCGAGCTCTATAGCGCCTAACTTCACTCGTCACTTATCACGAGAAGAGAGAAGAGGAAGGAAAGAAATAGTCGACCACACACACTCAATACTCTCACCACACAACTTACCCAAGTAAATTACTTGGGAATATAACAACCCGAACCCAGGTTGAACCCGGGCCAGGTTGGGCAATCATAAAAATCGGTCAAGCCGGGTTGAAACCCGGTTTGGAAATTGTGATTGCGGGCTAAAAGATAAAGATTATAAAAAATTCCAAAAGCTGACAAAAAGTGAAAAAAGAGTGTATCATGGCCCGTCTGAACTTGGCCAAGTTGGCCAAGTTGACGGCCAAGCGCTAAAATGCTAAAAAGCGTCTTTTGCGTAAAAGACTGAGTCTTTCTGGATGACTCAGGTTTTTAGTATAAATTTAAGGGTTTAAGAGTAAGATTGAAAAGCCTTGGATTAAATCTGTAAATTTAATAAAATAAGCACTTTTGAGGTCAAGAATGTGTTTCGTATAATTATAATCTATCAGTTTTTAAGGGATTATTGTATGTCTTATCAGTTTAAGAAGGTTTTCTTCATCATCTTATTATTTTTATAAATTGTCATTATCTTATCAGTTTAAGAAAAATTTCTTTACATTAGTTTGAAAAAGTATTTATGATTTATTATAGTGTTTTTTAAAATCATTTTTACCATTAAAAAACCTATTAATGCCATCAAATTTGGTAGTAATAATGGAACTTACCGCCAATTCTTTTTGACAGTATTAAGATTCGTGGTAAATCAATAATGCCACTAAAAACTTTTTAACGTTATTAAAAATATCAATTTTGTTGCTAAAAAAGATACAAATTTTGCCGTCAGTCTCGGCGGTAAAATTAGTCTATATTACCGCTAAAAAATTAACAAATTTTACCATCAAAATTTGACAGTAAGTATGGCTAATTTTACCATAAAAAAAAATATAAATGTTTGCAGCACTAGCACAGCTTGTGCGCGCACACACCAATGAGGAATTGCAACCTGTGCGTAGGCACAGCCCTGTGTGCACGCACACGTTGGGAAGGTCAGTCTGTTGAGGCGCTAGCACAGCTTGTGCGAGTGAACAGACTTGTGAATTTTCATACCTATGCGTACGCACACTTTAAAAATCTTCCTGGGCATGCGCACGCACACCCCGGTGTGGATGCACGCGCCCTGTTTCTCAAATTTTAACTTTGTTTTAAACTATTTCACCTTCCCAACAAGATTGTAAGCTTCTGTAGCACCATTTTAAGACTTTTGGGCTTATATTCGGGTATCAGATGTGAGGAAGGTCCTAGGAGGATTTCATTTGGTATTTCTTTGAAAAGTTAGAGAACGGAGGCTAGGTTTCGGAGGTACTGAGAATGGGTTTTGTAAGACCCAGAACCTTTGAAAAGTCTTATTATGATCAAGTCTCAAATCATATAGTTATTTATAGCCTTAATTTCGAAAATCATTTTATTAAGGATAATTAAGGCAAGTTTTGATTTATTGAATTTGAGATAAGTTATGATTATTATCCAATTTTACAATTATTGGATTATTTTCCTGTATTCAAATTATAAAGTTGACAGTTGTGAAATAATAAGAATTTTATATGATTTGGATTAGATAAGAAATATTTTAAATATTAGTACTGCTATTTTGAAATATGAAGAAATTAAGTATATTACTTCTAATTATTTGGTTGGGACATTTTATTGAAAACGATTTTGTAAAATTGATGAGCAGATAATATTTTCATACATTAATTTTGTTGGATTAAATTTTGTTCCTATTTACTATATT
The DNA here is from genome assembly GCF_000816755.2 of Arachis ipaensis. Taxonomy (NCBI): domain Eukaryota; kingdom Viridiplantae; phylum Streptophyta; class Magnoliopsida; order Fabales; family Fabaceae; genus Arachis; species Arachis ipaensis. The sequence continues at coordinate 44,202,856 of NC_029789.2, read as the reverse complement.
ACCCCTACTTTTATTTGAAATTACAAAATTATCCCTAACCCTTATTTTCAAGAAAATGAAACTCTAACCCAGTGACCCGTACCCGACTCGGTTCCCTTCACACACACAGCCGCAGCAGCAGACCCTTACCCCTTTCGTCCCTCCTTCCCCAAAACAGCAGCAAACACACAAACCCCTCTAATGGAAACAGAACAGGGAGAGAGGGGCTGAGTTGCGGATGAGGAGAGAAGGAGGGAAGCTCGTTGCGCCGCACGCTGGGCTCCACCATTGCCACCGCATCGCCGCCAGAACCGTGCGAGTGACAGAGGGCAGCTCACCGCGTTGTGCCGCCTCTGCAGTCCATGCCGGCCTGGAACCACCACCAACGCGTCCTGCCGTCGCCACCCACACTCGAGGAGGAGAGAGATCGAGTAGAGGGAGGCGCAAAGAGAGAGTGGGAGTCGCAAAGCCAGCTGCGTCCTCATCGCCGGAAAGAGGAGTCCGTTGCTGCGACGCCACTGCTACCGTGGCTGTCACGGTGTTCACCGCGTCTCTGGCCGCCGCTGGCAAGGTCCGATCAGAGAGAAGCTTGAGAGACAGGGAGATCGACGGGACGGAGTGGGTGAGCCACGCCGGCGCTGTTGGGGTCTCACTGCCACCGTCCCCGTGGTGGCTGGTGTCGTCGTCGGAGAAGACCACCGGAGTTGCTGTCTGCCTCTGCCTCGGGGTTCTGCAAGTTACCGGAGCCCACTGCTGCCAGGGCTGCCCAGAACCACCGCTGTGGCTGCCGCTGGGATTGTGAACGGAAGGAGGAGACGCTGTTTTCGTTACAGCCACTCCCGGAGGAGAAGTCAACCGCGCCGCCGTGCCGAGTCGCCGGAGAACTCTTCCGGTAAGGGTTTTATTTGAGGTTTCTGCCTTTTTAGATTTCGAGAAGGTTTTAATGTTGCGCAGTTTTTATAGTTGATCCACCGGAGCTTCTGGCCACCGCCGGAGCTGCTGCCGGGATGGTTCAAAATCGCAGCTGCTTCGTGTTGAAATTCCGGTAAGAGATTATGTTTTGAAAGCCCTACATTAGTGTCTCGTACGTGTATTAAAGCCTATATGTTATTAATGTTCCTAGAGTTTAGTAACTGAGGTTGCTTGTTGTAAATTAGAGCTGTTTATGCTGCTGCGAAAATGTGTGGGGCTGTGCTTTGAAGCTGCCTTTGATTTCGAGTTGAGGCGAAAAGAACTTATGAGGCGTTTGGGTTATGGAATTTGCGTTTTGAGGTAGGGGCGCTTTCCAAAAACTATGTTTTGTGTATTGGAATTATTACATATGGATACTGGTGCGAGATATTGTGTATTTGGTGATTGTATTTGCCTTATGTATTATTTGATTGACTCGAATGACTATGGATGTTGGTTTGGCTGAATTGTTGTGCGGCTTTGTGAAATGTAATGTCTGAAGTTGATTCTTTAAAGATTTGAAATGAGTTTAATCCGTTGAGGATTGGTTTGAACCGATTCAATTATTTGGATGATGTGAAAGATAGAACACTTTTGAGTTCAGCCTGGTTTACTTTAATTGACTTGGTTTCGGACAAATGATTACTTTTGAATTTAGCCTGGTTTACTTTAATTGACTTGATGTTGGACCAATGATTTGTTACTGAATCGTTTCTTTAAAGCTTTGGAAATGAGTTAAATCGGTTGATATTGAGTTGATTTTGAAATGGTTTTCTTGAGATATGCCACTGAGGCGACTGTTGGATTTAGCTTGCTTTGAATTGATTTCTGGTTTTGAGCTGTTGAAAAGGAATGAGAAACGGTTTAGTTGGGACCCAAACCGGGTGGCAAAAGTCCAAGTTTTATGGGAGGTGCTGCTGAAATTTCTACAAAATCCTAGTCTTGTTTAAAAAGTTATTTAAAAAGGATTGGATTTGAGAAGTTGTATTATTTGATTTATTAAGAGAATATTTATATTTTCAAGCTTAATTTATTTAGTGAACTTTATGCCTTGAGTTTGACTTATTTAGAAATGAACTATTTTTACCGTTTGAATCACTGAAGGAAAGAATGATGCTCTAATATTGATTTCAATATAAAAAGGTGCTTTTAGTGATTTCAAAGGAATCTAGACTTTTGATTGAGTAATTAAGTTTGAGGCATTTTGGAAGAGTTAGAAAAATAGGTTCCAAAAAGAAACCTGAAAGTGGTTTGATTCAAATGAGTTGATTTTTGGACCGGGTTGGAACTTGTGGTTTTGTATGGTCGGTTTCATAATAAATTCAGTTTTATTTACTTGAACCGAGAATCCATGATTTTAAGAGTTTCAATGAATTTTTAAGGAATTGATATAGGTTGACCTTCCTTAAAGACTTGGGACTCTGCCGAGAAACTTTTGTTATAAAATTCCATTGTTGTATGGGTGATTTTGAATACTTTGAAATAAATCCTTAACTTGCCATGGTTTTGGAAGTTTTGTAATGAATATATGCTTGAGATACCTGGGTAGTAGCAAAGGTTGTGGTTCGTCCCACTTGCTCCAGGTTAGAGACTGTGACGCTTGGGTAGTAGCGGTAGTAGTGGTGATTCCACTCGCTCCAGGTTGAGCTTTTAAACACCCGCCTGGGTAGTAGCCGCAGTAGTGGTTATTCCAATGGCTCTGGGTTGAGCGGGTAGTAGCAATGGGTGTTTCTGTCCATGGTTAGCTATCAGGACGTGTCGGGTTGGCTATATAACCGACAGATGATATCATCAGCCACTAGGGACAGGCATGCATCATATGCATCTACGTGACATTGTTTGGGTGTGCATAATGTAATTGGTTAGCCTATGCGAATTTATGTAAGTTGTATGGTATCTATGGATGTATGTTATCGGACGAAAGTATTTTTTGGGAGCGGTATTACGGTTTAAAGTTTTAAACAGGCTCATATTTTAGTATTAAATAGTATAAGTGTCGTCGTAATGTCCGAGCTATCAGAGTCGCGCAGCCGGAAGCGTGAGCTTTGGTAGTTAGGGTGTTACAGGTTTGGTGGAGTAAGAACGAAGAATGGTATATGAAATGAGGAAAGGATGAACTAATGAGTGCGAAATTGAAATTATGCATTGATGATGGTTGCGATGAATTGAGGAATGCAGAAAGGAAATAATGATCTTGATGAATGTTAAGAGTGTGCCAGGCACTATATCCTTGGAATGTTGAAGATTGCTAACTGAAAGTGATTTGAGATGAGAATGGTGATGACTGGTGATGGTTTAAGGTCGATGGACTTGTGAGATGTGGACAGTGTGCCAGGCACTATATCCTAGAAAGATAGTGTGCCAGGCACTATATCCTTGGAATGATTTATGATTAAATAAATGTTGATGTTGTTTTCCTTCTTTGCCGCAAGAGTGTGCCAGGCAATATATCCTCGGAATGAGCATGCAAGTGTGCCGGGCACTATATCCTCGGAACGATAGCGTGCCAGGCGCTATATCCTCGAAACAAAAGCGTGCCAGGCGCTATATCCTCGGACGTGGTGGAAAAGGCAACATCCGAAAGGATGTGTCGGGTTGGCATTCATAGACCAACAAGTGATATCACGAGCTAATAGGATAGACATTCATCATGTGCATCTTTTATGTGTTTGTTTGCTTTGATTACTTGGGTTTGCCTAATTGTATAATATGTCTTCTTGCTTCTTGAATTTCTTGTTATATATTTGAATATTACGTGTGCTTTCCTTGCTTGCATTATTTGTGTTTGTCTGGCACTGAGGAGGTTAGGTAGGCGATGGCGACGGGATCGCACGGAGGGTAGGTTGGTGAAGGCTGTGGGACAGCGGTGATTAGTTTAGTTAGCAATCCCCTAAGTTAGACTACCCTGTTATTATGTTATGGTTTAAATTATGTTTTACTGTTTTAGTATGCTTTAAGATAAATCTTGTGGTGGATGTGAAGCCTAGGATAGCCTTTGGTGTCCCGGGGTCTTATATCCTACATTACTGGGCACTGTTACCATACTGAAAACCTCCGGTTCTCATACAATATTTCTGTTGTATTTTTTAGATGCAGGTCACAACCCACCTCAGTGAGTTGTTTGGATGGTGACAGAAGCAGAGGATCCGGATATCTTTTTGGAGTCTTTTGTTTATTTGTTTATACATCTCTCACTTTTGTATTTTGTTTTGCCTAGAGGCTTGTATTTGAGAGAACAAAACTTGTATAAGCTATTTTTACTGTCTGGTTCCATGTATGGTCTGTATATGGCTAGCCGGCTTAAACTCCACGAGCCATGGCTAGATTCTTATGATATTATACTATGATATTTTGTTATATTGTATCTATATCTTGTGCTTTAAGTTAGAAGTTCCGTTAGTATGTTTTGCGCTTTCCAAATCCTGTTTTTGAGCTATATCCTTCATCGGGCTTCTAAATTATATTAATTCCTCTATATATATTATGTAAGGGCTTTAGGACTGTCGTAATCTCTGATTAACTTTTGCTTTACGGCGCAAGGTAAGGTTTAGACTAATTAGGGTGTTACACTTTGACTTATGAGCATGAATTCTATAACATCCTTACTATCAGAAAGTCACGCTTCTGGTTGCGCCACTCTGATAGCGAGGATATTACGACGACTTCTATATATTTTATATTAAGATAAGAGCCTTTAACTCGAAACCATAACGCTGTTTACTTTAAAAAAAATGAAAGTTATTTTTCCTTTGAAAAACAAACATAAATATAAATCACAGCACTTCACATACATCCACATATACATATAAAACTTCTTATACAAGTAACTACTATTATTACATACAATACATACATATCCCTAAAAATCACGATTCTTATCCCTCTTACAAAAATATTCTTCTTCTTCTTCTTCTTCTTCTTCTTCTTCTTCTTCTTCTTCTTCTTCTTCTTCTTCTTCTTCTTCTTCTTCTTTTCTTTTTCTTGCTGCATGTTCTTCTTCTTCTTCTTCTTCTTCTTCTTCTTCTTCTTCTTCTTCTTCTTCTTCTTCTTCTTCTTTTCTTTCGTTTCTTGCCTTCTCTTTCTCCTTCTTCATTTACGTGCTTTTCTCTCTGTTTTCTTTCTTCGTTATTCTCGATTTCCATTGTGTTTTTCACTGCACCTTCTTCTTCTTTTTGCTACACGTTCTTCTTCCTCTTCATCTTCTTCTTCTTCTTCTTCTTTTCTTTCGTTTCTTGCCTTCTCTTTCTCCTTCTTCATTTACGTACTTTTCTCTCTATTTTCTTTCTTCGTTATTCTCGATTTCCATTATTTTTTGACATCAAGCTCTGAAATCGTTTTTGAAGAAGAAGAAGCAGCAGAAGATGAGGAGGAGAAAGAGAAAGAGTTCTGAATTATGCATAAGCTGTACTTCAACGAATTTTGGGTGTATTTCTTAAATCTTTTGGGTGTAGTTTTGTAATCCTTTGGGTGTAATTTTGTAATCCTTTAGGTGTATTTCTATAATCCTTTGGGTGTATTTCTATAATTGTTTGGGTGAATTCCTGTAACCGTTTGGGTGTATTTCTGTAATCGTTTGGGTGTATTTCTAAAGTTCCATTATCTTCAAATTTGGCAAAAAACTCGTTTTCATGGAGGAAGAAGAAGAAGAGTCGTTCATAATGTATGGTGAGTAGTACGTTTTGGAAACAGGAAGTAATTGAATAACGTGCGTTTATTTACTCTTGAATGTGGGAGTATAATGCGTGTGTTTTGTTGGATTTGTGCCAACTTGTAAGATTTGTAAGTCAAAAAAACTTGTATATGTAGCAGCCCTCTTAAAAAAAATAAAAGTATTTCAAGTCATCATTATTTTGGAAAGATTTAATTTGGTAATAAAGAGTACTTTTAGTTTGATAGATTTTTTACTTAATTGTTTTTATTATACTATTATTAACTAAGCAGGTTAGAACTATTAAAAAATGCATTGAATCAATGGTATCGGGATGAATATGTTTTAGTGAATATTTGCAATGTGTATTACTCCAACAACAAACAGGCAAAAACAAACTTGACAAACGTAATCTTTTATTCTAATAAGTTAAAGAGTTCACTGGTACTAATTAATTAGTGTTTAATTTTCTACTACAATAACCCCACCAAAGAAAAAGATGATATTCTTAAAAATTTTGCCATTTTAAGCTTTGTTTTAATTGGCTAATACAGCAGACAACAAGTGGGCCCTGCAAACTGTGGGAAAGATGAGATTTGTCAGAAAAGGGGTTTGGTTGGTCAAGGGTAATGCCCTTGTGGATACCAAATGTTTACAAGAAGTCAAGAACAATAACATTTTTAGGAATTTTGAACTTAAAAACAAAGTCGAAAAAAAATTATTGATTGATTTATCTTTTACTCTATATAACAATCAGTTAGTCTTTAGATTTCGTATGATAAACAAATTGGTTCTTTTAATTTTAAAGTAATCAGGGCTGAACATATATAGGACAATATTCACATATTTATGGTATTTATTTATATTCGATTTATAAATTGTTGATATTATTTGATATATTAAATCGAAAAAAATTTTATCTGTACTACAACAGCATTTTTAATATTTGTTTTAATTTTAATTTTATTTTAGATCTTACAAGATAATACATAAATATTTGTGGACTATTTGTTATAAATAGTGATTTAAAATTAAAAATAAAATTTGTCTTTTCAATACTTAGTCTTAATTCAATTATAATTTTATATTATTTTTAATTATTTTATCTACATAATTATACGAATGACAAAATATTATTAATTTTCATCAAGGTGATATCGTATCTCTAAGGTGATACCAATTTCATTTCATCAATTAACTCAAATGCAGATTTCAATTTTAAATCAATTCACTTCTTAAAAATATCAAAAATGATACTCTAAAAATCCTCCATCGAAGATGCTCTAAGGGGATCAGATCGCCGATATTGCACTTGAATCCGCATATTGGATTCGCAAATCTGCAGATCCACACACTTAATAAATAAATAAATAAATATATAATTAGCTAACTTAAAAAATTTAGAAACCCTACCCCTAATTCTCTAAATTTTTCATTTCGGTACCCCTAATTCTCTAAACATTTCATTTCGGTGATGTGCATTTCCTGTGCTTCTCTCTCACTCGTCTGCCTCCCTCTACTCTTCTCACAATCTCATTTCTCAGACCTCTCTACCTTTAATATGCTCATTAGTGACCATTACCGGTGTTCACCACTTCTTCATCTGCTCGCAATCTCGCAGCCGAGTCTCCTCGCCGGTCTCTCAGACTCGTCGCCTCGCCATCTCGTAGCCGTGTTGCCTCGCATCTTCTCTTCTCTGCCTCGTCGCCTAAACTGGTTGCCTTCATGCCGCCTCTGCCTCCATTCTTGCCTTCATCATCCTCTGTTCTTGCCGCTGGCATTCATCCCCTTTTCTTCCTCGCCATTCATCTTCTCTTGGCTGGCGTTCCTCGACAGCCTCCTTCATTGTGCCTTCCTCACCCTCCCTTTCCTCGTTAGTCACCAATCAAGAATTCACCGACCTCTATCTTCTCGTAAGCCTCTCTACTGTTCTACTTGCCTTCTACCTGGTTGCTTGGTTCATCATATTTGGTTGCATTCGATCCGCTTCTGTTATTCTTTGTTCTTCATGACATTCTTCTCTGTGTTTTTGATGTGTTGATTTTTTTGTTTTTAATTTTTGGAATATATTATGGTAGCTGTAATTGATTTATTTTGCGAGTAAAGGTTAATGTTTAGTTTTAATTAGGATTCCAATATTTTTTTTATTTTGTTGATTATTTTCTTTTTGAATGCAGATTTGATTCTGGTTTATATTTTGAATTTTGAATGTTTTTAAATGCAGATATGATTTTTTATTATTTTTAAATTTTAAAATATTTTTTGTTTCAATCAGATATATCCGATCCTATCCGCAATCGGATATGCTTTTAAAAAGTGCGGATATTGAGTCCGATCTAATGATTTTTATGCGGATCGAATCGAAATTTTTACCATATTTAATCCGATTTTATCGGTGTGCAGCCCTAAAAATAATTGCATTAATTTTTTAATTTTAAGAGTGTCAATCAATTTAGTATATCTATTAATTAGTATATTCATAAAAAGTTAACAATTAAAGTAGCACATGACATACTAAATAAGTGGATATGGTACAAAAATTGTTTCAATCAATTTAACATAGGAACTAATTTGATTTTTAGGGGTAACTCAATTAAAATAACCAATTTTTTGTCATTTTAGTCTTTCGTTAGAGTTTAAATTATGTGATTGTTACATATTAATTCATAAATTTAGCTAAATGTTGTTTTCTTTAAAGCTATAAAACTCACATAATTATATTTCACTACAAAAAAATGCTAAGTACCATCGGATTTAGTATTGTACATTAGCGTCGGCTTTATCGACAAATTCACCAATGATTTTGTTGTGGAATTCGTTGGATCAAATTGTTACCGGCAGATTTCTGTTTCTGACGGTAAATTCACCGGTAATACTTGGAGGAAAAATGGAAAAAATAGGCGTAAAATGTAACGTGGGATTTACCTTCGAAATAATCCACCGGTAAACCCATTTTAGTGAAACGCTGCGTTTTGGTCATCCACAACGAGTGATCGTCGGATTTATCCTCCGGTAAATCCGACGGTAATGAACCCTAAAATTCAAAGTGCAAACCCCTCTCCCCCTTCAATTCGAAACTACTCTCTCTCTCTCTAACCTCTCTTCTCCCTTTCTCTCTCTAGCCATGTCTGAACATTGCCGACGCCGTCAACCCACCGCCGCCACCGATAAACATGCCTCCCTCTCTTTGCACCTCTCATTTTCCGTGACATCTCCATTTCATCCACCGTTGCAAACCCTAGCCTCCGTTGCAGTCGCCGCTCTTCTCACCACTGACGAGCGCCGTTTTTTGCATCGCCATCTTCATCATCCGCCGCCAGGTCCAGCTTCGTCGTTGTCTACCAGGTCCAGGTTAGTTAATTTTTTCTTGCTTAATTTTTGTTATGTTTCTAACCTGTTTTTCATAAAAAAAAATTGTGATTTAGTTAACTTAGTTTGTCGTGTGTTTAAAATGATTTAGCTAAAAATAATTAGTTAATTTTGTGTGTGTTTGTGAGCTCTGACTATTGTGATGCTATGTATGTGATGTAATTGACTAATTGCATGGTAATCAATTTATGATGAGACTTGAATTTGTCGATTTATTAAATGGGAGACTTATTTGTTGAATAGAAAGCTTGCTAATTATTGATTTAGTTATGCTACTGACTGCTGATTACAATGATATCAATTAGACTGAATTAATTAATTTGCTTATTGTGTCGTTTTCTTATTTCCACTCTTAAAATCCAACATTTCAAGCTACCTAAGACTTTTATGTCTATTTTTATTCTTAGTGTTGCTTGAGAAATAACTAACAAATCGGATTGTTCATTTACATTGGATTTATGCATGTCACATCTTATTGCTTTGGATTTGAATCATGAAGGCTCCTTGTTTAGTTGAGTTTAATTCTTATGAAATTAATTGTGTGTTGACTGATGTTGTGGATTGAGATTGGTTGAATTTGTGTTAACTGAACTGTCACATCTTTAGGGGAGGTTATGTCCAATTTTTTCGGAGATTTTGATTTGTGTAGTTAATATGTGCTAATTAGTATTAATAATATATTCTCTTTGCATTCATGACGACAAGTAGCAGAGATAGATCGAGTGGGTCTTGTGGTTGTTGTAGAGGGAGGGTTTCCACCAAATTCCTAGGGACTATTCAGTCATTGCCCTCTACCCTGCCTACCCCGTCAACCCCTATGACATCACAGGCGGGTCCATCAGACCGGCAGTTTTATCATGGTCCAAACCTGAACTACGTGTCTCCTTCTGTTACACCCTTTGCAGATCCAGTGATAAAGCCTGCGGTGGGTGATTCCTCCAGTACCCCCCAGCAGGATGCCTTTCCACCACCGCCTATCATCCGGATGAGGATTTGGCCCGATGACATGCAGCCATGAGTACATTCAATTTTTTAATATTAAGCTTGTTAATCTTATGTTTATGTATCTCTATGTGTTTGTTAATGTTAGATTTTTTTCTCTGATAGGTTTGCACCAAACTCCAATGCTTGCACATAGGAGATCTCTGAGGTCATTAAGTCAATATACGACCACCCGTGGCTGAACTACACGAAGATCTCGGCTAAGACCAGATAGTGATGGTTTCAGAAGTAGGCGATAAGAACCCAATAATGTTGATGTATTTTATACCGACTAACTAATGTTGTTGAATCACTTTGTGTAGTTGAAATTCATATGGGATGCAGAACATAATCTCATGATCAGAAAGATCTACGACCACCAGGCAGCTAAATGACTTCAACAGATGATAAGCGACGTTCGTCAAGGGTGCGACACCTAACGACCTGGATCCGTCCATCCATCAAGAAGGAACTAGACGCCCATTTTAGAAATGATAAGGGGTTTAAGCGTCGCTGTCTGACAAACGTCGCTAACAGGGCTTCACTCAGGTCGTCGAAGTATATGGGTAGGTTAACGACCTTCATAAAGACGATGAGCAGACTGGTAAGAATTTTGTCATTGTTTAATTTTTTTTTAGTAGTTACTTGAATTAGTTATTTAATTTGTTCATTTATTTTATTGGTTGATATATTTTGTAGTCTAAGTCATTGGATCGTGAAACGACACTGGCGGAGACTTTCAAGAATACTCATACTTTGAAGCCCGTTATGTGAGTTTAAATTAATCCTAAGTTTCAATTTTATTTAGTTTAAAGTCAATTAACTGTTATCCTAATCACAACGTGTGTGACGCAGGAAGATCACATGTAGAGGTTGGAGGCCACGACCCAGCAATCTCAGCCGCCTAGGGGAATGATGAAGCCGGCTTCGAGACCTCAGCGGTAGATCCTGATAGGGTTTGGTGCGAGACCGTCTCTGAACCCCACAAGAATCGCCGCTTTGGGTTGGGTCATTCTTCGCTAGTGGCCTCCGCTCCTCTGTATTAGAGGCTTCCTCTATCTTTGCCTCTACCACCAGCCCTGCCGATCCCCAGAAAGTTATTAACTTGAGGGGAGAGGTGTAGAAACTGACACATGAGCTTCACTAACAAGCGGAGCAGTTTGAGTAGAGGTACAATGACTTTCTTGCATGTGTGGGAGGAATCGTTGCCATCAACTCGGACCTGATCGAGAAGCTAGAGCAGCTAGATCGTTTGCGAAAGCAGATGGAGGTGTACAACCAGCAGATGCACGCTGGTGCCAGTGGCGCTAGAGGCAGCAACGCTACTGGTTCAACGGCAATGCTACTGGTGGAGAACCAACGTCAGAACCTACTCTGCCGCCTCAACAAGGGGACCACGATGACGACGACGATGACAATTACCGGGATCTATTTGTCTACTTCATTGTATTTTACTTCTATGATATTTTATTGTATTTAGACTATTTATTTTTAATAGAATAATTTGTTGATTCTGATAATTTTAGATTTCTGCTAACAATTTTGTTGACAAAAGTTCTAATTTGACTATTAATTGTGTCTTAACTCTGCAATAAAAATTAAAAAATAAAAAAGACTACTGTCGAAGCCGGTGACTTAGTGCCTAAACACGTGAACTAGCAAATCGACGTAAAATCTGCCGGTAATTAGCATCAGACGAAAATAATCTGTCGGTAAATAGTTTTCAGTGCCGTTTATATCGTGAACTCCAGGACGACGGTTAATCCGACCGTAAACTTATTACTGATGGATTTATTTGATAAATCCGGCGGTAAATCTGACGGTACTTAGCGTTTTTCTTGCAATGTTTGTATTTTGATATTCTTGTTAGTTGGTAAACATAAGATACTTAAGAGGAGGTGACTTGAGCGTATAAAAATAATGATAAATTTTCACAATGCGAAAATGTGCTTAAATTAAATGAACAAATGATTTTGTATTTATACTTTTCCAAGAGCTTGCATGCAAACTTCAAGCACTTATACGGAGTTATATTTTTCACACCACTTTGTTTAAACAAAGTAAAAGTGAATGATAATGTACTAAGGATATGAAGCAATCCCAAGTTTGAATACTTTTTCCTTTGAGTGTTTTAATATACCTCATGATATCCTTTGCGACTATAGTGCATCAAAATTCTCACCACGACCTTGACACAATTCTCTTCTTATAAGTTGTGACACTCAAGACAAGAATGAAAACTCTCTTAAAAGAGTAGATGAATACAATTGGTAGCTCTATGAACACAAATTTGTGCATATCTTGTGTATAAAATCAACTTTGAATTGAGTAGAAATTGAATTATAATAACAAATGATCATGGAGAGAAACCTGGTTTTGAAATATGGCTTCAAACCTTGTATTTATAATCATCCCAAACTTTGCGAATGTTGCAAGGTAGATAGAAATATAATTTGTCAAAGCTAGTTGTTACAAGATTTTTGTCATATAAAGAATTTATTCTTTTATTGAACAATTGAGTTTTACTGGTCGTTGCGAGAGAAGTTTGAATTTTAAAATCATTGAATCTATTGTTTTCTCCAAAGAATCAATTTTCTTCTTTAAAGAATCAAATTTTAATTTTGTAATTTAGAGAATCGATTCTTTTAATAAAACAATAACACTACTCAACAAAATAGTGTAGGAATCAACCCTGAAAAATTTGGAATCGATTCTTTGCTCTGTTTTTTGCATTTTTCATGTTTTAAAAATGTTTAGGCTAGTATTTTTCAAAATTTTTTATTCTAAAGTAATTTCAAACATATTTTCTCAAAGATGCATGCTTTAAAAACATTTTAGTATGTGTGTGAGAGACATATGAGTTTGAATTCTTAAAAAAAAAATCAAACATCTTATTAACAAGTTCCATACCACTCTTTTTGTTTGGGAACCTAAACTAGTATTTTGTCTTTGATAACTGTGAAGAGAAAGGAGAAAGTAGGACATGTCAATATTCTTTCAAGACTTGGATTTTTTTCTTGAAATTTAATTATTTCAATTTATTGTATAATCATTTGTATTAAAGTAAATATGTACAATTTATATTTAGAGTAAAGGATACTTTTTATCCTTAATATTTTTAAAAAGTTTCAAAACTACCTCTCACATTTAATTTGCTTTAATTTTGTTCTTATCATTTTACTTTCAAATTTTTTACAATCAACTCGTGGTCAACATTTTATTTTCAACTTTACCCTTTAAAAACTATTCTCCATCATCATTATTATCATCATCATCATCATCATCATCATCATCATCATCTCCAAATCTTTTCTTCTCTCTCCTCCAAACATTCCTGATAACCCTTCCCAAACCTATGCCTACCACCACTACCATCGTGATCATCCTTTTTCTACACACCACCATTATCGCTGCTACCATCACCTTCACATGCCATTGTCATCGCCTCTCTCTTCTCCACGACTCTCTACTTTACCCTCCTTCCTTTGTCATTGTGTTCTTCTCCATTCTTCACCTCATCTCGCTCATCACCATCATCATTTTCAAGCCATCTTCCATCATCGGCATTGTATATCCATCTCTCCCTCCTTCTCTCTTTCTATGCATTTTTCTTTTTAATTAAAAATAAAAACAAGAAGGATTTGTTATTGTTGTTCGTTGAGAAGGTGTTGATGATGGTGGAAGAATGGATTATAGGGCTACGGTCAGTAATGATGAGAGATATGGTATTTGTGACTGTGGTCGAAGTTGTGATTATTGGGTTGCGATTAGTTTTGTTTTGGTGATGAGAGAGAAACTACTGGTAAATATGGAGGTTGAGATTGTGGGCTAGAGTTTGGGGTTGATGAAGGAAAAGGTGGAGGTGATGATGTTGGTGGAATTGGGTGAGGGGAGGTTTGTTAGTGTTAAAACTAACACTATATGTGATGATAATATGGTGAGTGTGTAACACCCTAACTATTAGGATATTATGTTAATGCCTAGGCATCTTTAGTGATTCTCATATATCTTTTTGAATAGTTTTCTTAGGTTTAAATCTAAGTTCTTATGTTTTTTATGAAGTTTTCATATCTAATCATATGTTTGCAGTTGTTTTAGGATTAATGTATTTTCAGGAATTATTTTTAAAGTAATCAAGATAAAAGAATTAAATAAGAAACACAAAGTGCACTCCCAAGAGAGAAAGAGAAGCTGGTGCCAGACTTCAAGGACTTGAAGTCTAGTGCCAGCCATCCAAGCCTAGCACCTAAAGGTGGCGTCCGGCTTCAAGAAACCAAGCCCAATGCCCAAACCATGAAGCCCAGCACCTTCGATGGTGTTTCAAGGGTGACGCTAAACTTCAATGATTCAATCCCAGCGCCCATTGAAGTCCACAATATTGGCACCAACCGCCAATTTCCAGAGCCCGACTTCAAGTGATTTGTCACTTCTAGTGGTCAAGAATTATTCCAATTTAGGCACCAGCATCTCAAGTTAAATGCTAGTATCTAAAGTTGCATCCATGTTAGGCGTCAATCATCCAAACCCAACGCCAAGCCCATGTCTTCTCCCAGAAAGCTTTAAATTCAACCAAAAGATTTAAGATTTGAATAATTAATTATCATTAACTTCTTCTAGAAAGATAAGATTTGGTTTGGTTTTAGTTTAGATTTGAATTATTGTTTTTAGCTATCTTATCCTTTAAAGATAAGATTAGATTTAGTTTTTGAATTTGAATTCTAGGATAGAAGTTAGGATATAAATAAGTGAACATATGGTTCACAAGGAGGAGCGAACTGGAATCCATCCAGTATCTCATTCATTAGTTTGCTTTCTTCTTTATCATGAGTAACTAAACCTCCTTTATTAAGGGTTAGGAGCTCTGTTTGATTTTTCATGGATTGGTAATTTAATTGTTTCTTTTATTTTGATTTATGCATTTATACTTTTTCAAGATTGAGTCTCGTTCTTTATTTTTAATGATTAGAAGTATTGAAAAATATTATAATTCTGTGTTAGATTTTGTTATTACTTTGGGAAATTTAATATCGGAATTAGCTTTAAACTCTTTCTCATAATTTTCAACTTGATTAGGAATAGTATTTTGAAAGTTGTGCAGCGTTAAATCGAAATTATGTTAACATTTTTTCCTAGTTAGTTGACTAAGGAATTGGCAATTAACTAAGTTAAGAGAAATTGAATTGTTAAGGAATTCGAATTTGATTATATATGATTTGTCATGAAAATATTTTTGCATGAATCAAAGTGAAGAAACATGAGGATTTTCTTTTCTGAAAATTAAACATCTTTGAAGCTTTTAACATTCTTTATTCACTGTTTTCTTCAAACTCATAAGCATTCATTCATTCATACCAAATACTCTCCTTCTCTATCCTTTATTATTTCAAGATTCACATTCTTTCTCTTGCAATGGTTCGATTGATCTAATTAGAAGATTCAATTAGAAGTTACTTGATTCAATCCTTTAATCCTCGTGGGAACGATATCCACTCACTATGGTATTACTTGGAGCGATTTGGTGCACTTGCCAATATTCAAGCGTATAAAATTTTTGGCTAATCACATGCTTAAGTCATGATATCACTAAAGGCAAAAGTATTACGAGTATTCCATGTATTACTTATTTATTCTTAAATAGGAACCCTTAAAAATGAAGCTTTAAATGAAAGGCATATTTTTTTCATACATAAATACATACATATTTTAATTATCATAAGATAATCAATAATTACTATAACTCAAATAACTATATCTATTGTCAACAATAAAATACATCTAGTATACTTCTATACACATATTTGTATACATACAACACATAATATAATTTTCTATCCCTCATAAAAGAATCAATTCTAGAATAACAGTGCGGGAAAAATAACTAAAGACAAATTCACTCTACAAATAAACTACCACACGTCCAATACTTGGTAAACTCTTTAAAGGCTTCCTCATCTGTTTCCTAAAAAATATTAGGATATACAAAGAAGTCCAGTCTCCCACCGAGCAATTAAATTACATGGGACAATTCTCAAGGCCAAGGAATGACCCATATTTCACTAGATGGAGGAATCACCCTAATTTTGGTTGGAAAAACTAAGGACAAAGAAACTTCAACGTTTCATATCAAACCCTTCAAAAACCATCACCTCTTAAGCTTTTCCTGGAAAAACTATCTCAATCTGCTACTGGGTTTTCTTAACAAACCAAGACTTCATGCAAGATGTAATACCCTAACTTTTAGCACCTCATGATCGTACTAAAAGCTCAGGCGTTACTTACCTCTAAACCATTTTAATCTATACTATTTTTATGTAATAATGAGTCTTCGCGAATACGAACCGAAACTTTCACCAAGAAAACGAAGAGTCGGTACTTTAAATCATTTAATCACAAAAGTATATATATCCACGTAGCATTATATACATAGACTTACTCAAAGATCCTCAAATACAATTCCTACCCCTCTAAAAACTAAAACAATAAATGACGAGGGGAAAATAAAATCTAACAACTCAACTTGTAAACAGAATCTTCTATGCTCTTGTAGTTCCGCACTAAGCCTTCGCACCTGTAGCTAAAAGGGGGTGGAGATAAGGGGTAAGAACTGGAGAGTTTTTAGTAAGATCAGGGTTAGAAATTAAGTTCGTTTCATTATGTTCTCAGTCAATAACAACAGTCAACAACGTATAATCTATATTAGCAATTACAGAACATAGAATCCACTCACAAGCACTCACGATCATAGAAAACACAATCACAAACAAATATGCGCAAACAAGTATGATGCATGTCTAGCCTTATACAAGCCATGAGCTCATGTGTCAGTTTGTTGCCCGATTCCCGACACTGGTCATGAGATAAGCATTTCGTACCGCCGTCCTTATCTCAGCCAACGTCCCCTCCATGAGAATTACGCATCGCCGTCCTCATGGGAGAACCTTCCTTTCGGTCTCTAGTGAGCGTTACGCATCGCCGTCCCCACTGAGCTGTCCTTATAGTATCAAGTGAGCGTTATGCATCGCCATCCTCACTAGATACTTGGCACTAAGGCCCAAATAGCACTCAATTTCTTTTTAATCTTTGCTCTCTACTCTACTGCGGTAGAGATACCTTTAATTAATACCTTCTTTTCTATCTACTCTACCGTGGCAGACGTTCATTAGATTCTTTTAATCTTTTTTCTCTTCTCTCTTGTGGCAGAGATTCTTTTAATTAATACGTTCATTTCTTTTGTATTCTCTGCTCTCATGTGGCAGAAGTTCTTTAGTTTCTTTTATACTTTTAATTCTTTTGTTCTCTGTCATATATTTCCACTTAACTCATCAACCTTTGTCAGAGTTTGGCTTCCAGTGCCATAACCTCTGCAAGCAACCTCTGTCTTACATGTGCGACTCTCTTGAGCCGATGTATGCAAACATAACCTCTGTAAGCAACCTCGGTCTTACAGGTGAGGCTCTCTCTAGCGAATGTATGTATTGATAACCTCTGTAAGCAACCTCTGTCTTACAGGTGCGACCATCCCCTAGATTGGCTGATATATCTCTGAAAAGCAAATCTCGCTAGGCTCACCACCATATCTTTGTTTATCTCATCTTCTTTTCGTCCTTTCTTTCTTTCTTTTCTTTCTTATCTTTTCACAATATAAATTGTCTTCACATTATTCTCTCGCCTTTCCCTAAGTGTCTTATGAAAAAGAATTATATAGTACTTTAATTAAGTCTGCATTTTCTAAAGCTTTTAAGATCACTTTGTTTGCTCTTCTTTGACTTATAATATTGTTAATAATCTCTCTACTAATTAATATTCGTAATAAAATATTAACAATAATATAAATAGAATAATTTAAATGGTAAATAAATAATATATAAAATTATATTTGGAACCCTCACTTATTTTCATATTTATAAAAATAACTTGAACTTTTATAAAATACCCATTTTTACCCCCTGTACTTTATTTACTACCCAAAATACCCAGAAATTTATATAATTACAAATTGTACCTCGATTTTCATATACAAATACAATGTTACCTTCAAAAATAAAATTTAATTACTAATCTTTCTTTTATACCAAAACGAAAACTCTTAACCATTTTCTCTTAAAATATTACTTGTGCTTTCATCTGTTTTTGAGTTTTTCGATTACCGATTCTTCGTAACTTTTAATCTTTCTCTTGGCCATCAAACCTCACCAAATTTATCTCAAAATACCACACCACAATAGTTCCAAAACTATTAAAATAACCATAGCTGAGTTGTTCTTTATAGCCAAACTAACAAGTCACAAGCAACCATAATAATTCAATACAAACACATTTAAACTCAAACAATAATTAACTAAATCAACATTCACTTATCAAATTCACATTTAATTATTATAAAATTACGAAATCCTATCACTGTACGAAATTAAAACCACAGAAACTCTGGAGAAGCTTTTCGACTGAACTGCTGAAGAAGAAAACGTCAGAAATTGTTTGTGTCTCTTAGAACTCTAATTGGCCGAACTCAAAAAAAATGGGAGCTACGTTACCATCAGCTTTCACTGAACAAAAGTAATACTAACATGTAGAAAAAGAAGATATGAACATTTTTATCGAATTAAATTTTTTTTTATTAAAATTACGAATTACAAAAAATTGAGCGCCGAAAGTTGGAGGTTCATAAA
>NC_029789.2:44183073-44184153 GCF_000816755.2 Arachis ipaensis | reverse complement strand
AATTACTTTTTCTAAAAAAATTTCTTTAAATAACATTCTCAATAAATATAATAAATCGTAAATCACTCGTTATTTGATTTTTAAAAACTCGGATTGTTATACAAGAGACAAGAATAAATTTCTCAAGAAGTTTTCATCAGAAATCTAGAAGTGCAAGTGGGACAAATCGCCAATCAGTTGGAAGGAAAACCAGCAAATTCCTTTTTAAGTAACACAATACCCAATCCTAGAATGAAATACCAAACCATCAACTTGAGGAGTTCATATCCTAGTGAAGCAAAGAGATTTATAAGAGTTGATTTAATTAACTCACTGATCCAAAAAGTACTTGAAAAAAGAACCCTTGAAAAGTCTTCACAACACTCAAGTCTTGAAGAAAAAGAGAAACTGGAAGATGTGTGTTCAACAAAGAAGACACTTTTAAATAACACCAAAGAGAGGGACGGACCATCAACGCTAGAATCAAAATCTTTACTGACCACCCTCAATATGTATTTCTTGGTGATAAAGAAACTTATCCAGTGATTATAAATGCTTCAATAAATAAGAAAGAAGAAGAAGGGTTACTGCAAGTATTAAGGGACACAAGACTACTATTGGATGGACAACTAGTGATCTGAAGGGAATAAGCACCACTATGTGCATGCACACAATTTTACTGGAGGAAGATTCTAAACATGTGGTGGAAGTACAAAGAAGGCTTAATCCAACAATGAAAGAGATTATTCACAAAGAGGTAATGAAGCTGTGGGATATGGGGATCATATACCTTATTTCTGACAGCCGATGGGTAAGTCCAGTGTAAGTGGTGCCAAAGAAGGGAGGGATCACAATAATTTCCAATAAAAAAATGAATTGATCCCTACAAGAACAGTCACTGGCTGGAGAATGTGCATTGACTACTGAAGACTCAACATGGTGACAAGGAATGACCACTTCCTTCTCCCCTTCATTGATCAAAAGTTGGAGAGACTTCCTGTCTATGCCTTCTATTGTTTTCTTGATGGATACTCAGGGTACAACTAAATTATGGTTGATTTCCTTGATCAAGAAAAAACTGCTATCATATGCCCCTATAGA
>NC_029789.2:44147843-44183052 GCF_000816755.2 Arachis ipaensis | reverse complement strand
ATTTAAAGGTAAATATTTTCTATTTTTTCTGATATGGTAGAAAAAATTATAGAAGTATTTATGGATGACTTTTTTGTATTTGGTGACATATTTGACACTTGCTTGCATCACTTCTCATTAGTTTTGAAAATGCGCCAAGAAACAAACCTAATTTTAAACTGAAAAAAGTGCCATTTTGTGGTTATGAAACAAATTATTCTTGGATACCAGATCTCAATTAAAGGCATAAGGTTGATAAAGCTAAGGTGAAGGTAATTGAAAAATTACCACCACTAGTAAATATAAAGGCAATTCAAAGTTTCTTAGGACATGTATGCTTTTATAGGATATTTATAAAAGATTTTTCAAAGATGCTCTATTTGTTTTCAATAAAGAATCCCTACATGCCTTTGAAACTTTGAAAGCCAAGCTTATATGTGCACCAATAATTACCCCACCTGATTGGTCTATACCGTTCGAATTAATGTGTGACGCTAGTGACTATGTTGTAGGTGCAATCCTGGGGCAAAGAAAAGACAAGTTGTTGTATGTAATTTATTATGCAAGTCGTGCTTTAAAGGAAGCGCAAAATAATTACACAACAACTGAGAAAGAATTGCTAGCTATAGTATTTGCTTTTGATAAATTTAGGTCATATTTAATTGGTTCAAAAATAATAGTCTACACTAATCACTCTGCTCTTAAGTATTTTTTTTTGTCTAAATAGGTTACCAAACCAAGATTGATAAGATGGGTGCTACTACTTTCAGAGTTTGATATTAAAATTCAGGATAGGAAGGGCACAGAGAATCCAGTGGCAGACCACCTCTACATACTAGTGGTTGTCGACTACGTATCTAAGAGGGTGAAAGCCATGCCATCACCCACTAATGATGGCAAAGTTGTAATTGGATTTTTAAAGAAGACAATTTTCAATAGATGAAGGGTTCCAAGAGCACTAATTAGTGATTGAGAAACCCACTTCTATAATAAACAACTCGAAGCTCTTCTTAAAAAATATGGAGTGAGACACAAAGTGGCAACTCCATATCATTCATAAACTAATGGACAAGTGGAGGTATCCAATCGAGAGCTCAAGAGAATCCTGGAGAAGATGGTAAATGCCTTTAGGAGGACTGGTCTAGGAAAATTGATGATACTCTCTGGGCCTATCGGACAACTTTCAAAACTCCAATCGGCATGTCACCTTATCAATTAGTCTATGGCAAGGCATGCTATTCACCGGTTGAATTGAAGCATAGAGCATTTTGGACAATCAAGTTTGTGAACTTAGATGCCAAAGACGTGGGTGAGAAGAGACTTCTTCAACTCAACGACCTTGATGAATTTAGAAATCAAGCCTATGATAACGCTCAGCTATACAAAGAAAGGACAAAGAGGTGGCATGATAAGAAAATAATCTCAAAAGAGCCCAGCTGAGTCTTATGAATTAATTAAAGTACTATTTCTTCTTATTCGATCCGTGTTTGATCTATCTCTAAGATGTATATCCCGGTCTTCATCGTGATGAACAGGACGATCTGACAAATTGGCTCTGTTCATTACATTAAGACGAACGTGCCTGACAAACACCCGCGTCTACTTGGGTTCGTGTGAATACTTGGCCAGAAAGCACGAGCTAACAACTATGGATTTACATCTCTCAGACGATTAATCCACGATTTTGTTGGGGACTTCTCGAGACATCAGTTCAGCCGATCTCCGGAGAGATTAAAGTCTTCGTGGTATAGGCTAGATCCAAGAAGTAGCATTCTCTGATCCGAAAGATTCTACCTTATCTGTGGAGTTTTGAGTAGGATCGCCAAGAGAATGGACTGCTATGCGCTTCATCCTCCATTGGATTGAATACCAAGGGCCCTGGCATTCATTCTGTAGCAGAGGAGATCAAAGACCATTGGCCTGGCTTTGATCACTTATAGCTTGCCATAGAAGAAGATCATTCACAAGCAAAGAAGATGATAGTACCAGAGTTACTTCAGAAAGACAAAGCAACTCCGACTCTCAACTCTATTCCTTTTGTGGGCTTATTCCTATTAATGTTTTTAAGGTATAAATTACTCTAATCCATAAAATCTTCTAATTCTGCCTGAATAAGACCTACAAGACAACCAAAAGCTTGCTTCAAGCCACAATCCTCGTGGGATCGACTCTGACTCGCTCAGGTATTACTTGGACGACCCAGTGCACTTGCTGGTACTGCTGTTGTTGTACGAAATAGTGTGGGTTTTGCGTACAAGCGCACTAGAGCTCATCCATGAGAGTACAGAGAGGAATTTCACTATCAGGGGTGACATTCTAAGCCCCTTGGTATGCAAAATTGACTCCATAAACTTTCGCACAGATGAACCGGCAAGTGCACCGGGTTGTCCAAGTAATACCTCAAGTGAGTAAGGGTCGAATCCCACAAAGATTGTCGAATTGAGCAAGCAATGGCTATCTTGTGGATCTTAGTCAGGCGATTAGAAAAGATGGTTGTTTGGTTAAAAAAACGCATAAAATAGAATAAGAAAAGAGTTACCGGATTGGTGTTAAATCAATGATAAGAGAGCGGTTGAGGCTTCGGAGATGCTTTCTCTTTTTGGATCAACTTTTCTCACTGTCTACTTCAACAATGGATGATTCATTCTGTGGCAAGCTGTAAGTGATTAACACCAGGGCTAGTGGTCATTAATCTCCTCTGCTTCAGATCAAACGCCGGTGCTAATGGTCATCTAATCTGAACGAGGGTGAAGCTCTAGCAATTCAGTCCCTTGAAGATCCTACTCGAAACGCCACAGACAAGGTCAAATCTTTCGGATCAGAGAATGAAGCTTTATGATCCTAGCTTATACCACAAAGTCCCCAATCGCCCCGTACCTCGGTTGAACAAATGTTCCCATGTCCCCAATGAAGTCGTAGATTAGCCGTCTAAGAGATGTATAATCAAGCTTGTGGTTCATCCTGCTAAGGACTCGCAAAAACCTATGTAGAAAACGAGTCATACACTCGTTCCACCGGGTTTTATTAGATTGAAGAACGAAGATGCATCTTAGAATGGAATCAAACACAGATTGAAATAGAAACAGTAATTTTATTAATCCATGAGAATCAGCAGAGCTCCTAACCTTAACCTAGGGCGTTTAGTTGCTCATGATTTATAGAGAAACAATGGTGAATTCGAAAAATATGGCAAAAAGGTCTGAACAAGGGTGATCCTTGTTCAATATATACTAATCTAGTAACTAGAGATTATAGAAATAAGACAGACTAGACTCTTGGTGTGAAAATCCACTTCTTAGACCCACTTGGTGAGTGTTTGGGCTGAGCTTTGAGTGAATCCACGTGTTGAGACTCCCCTTAGGGCGTTGGACGCCAGCCTTGTTCCCTTTTGGGCGTTCAACTCCAAACAGGGGGAGTAATATGGGCGTTCAACGCCCATTTTGAACCATCATTTCCAGAGCCAAGTATAGACTATTATATATTGCTGGAAAGCCCTGAAAGTTAGCTTTCCAAAGCCTTTAAGAACGATCCATTTGGACCTTTATACCTCCAGATATGTTCGTTTGAATGAATAGAGTTCAGAATCTGACAGCATCTACAGTCCTTTCTCAACCTCTGAATCAGACTTTTTTAGAAATTGCCAGAATCACCCAAAAATCACCTAAGATCATAGAAAAACCACAAAAACTCAAAGTAGCATCCAAAAATTTTTTTGCACAAAAACCTACTAAAAATTAATAAAACTTAACTAAACATACTGAAAACAATGAGAAAATAGTACTAAAAAGTGTATAAAATATCCGCTCATCATCCTTATCTATCCCCGTAAAGGGGCTGACCGTCAAGATAGTGACGTTAAAGAAGCGCTTGTTGGGAGGCAACCCAACCATAATTATAGTATTCCTATTTTTAGTTATTTCTATTCGAGTTATCTTAACTTATTTTCAGAATTATTTCCTTTTTAGAGTTTGTGATCATGTGCAGTAGAACAGAGACAGAAACATTTCGAGATGGAAATAGCAAACCCTGGAGTAGACCCTTTTGCTGGTGTTGAATGCCAAACAAGGAGGCAGGAGAAGCGTTCAATGTCCCATATGGGTAAAAAAGCTGGCGTTGAATGCCACATAAGGAGAAGTGTGGGCGTTCAACGCCCAAGAGGGAGTAGCTTGCTGGTTTTGAACGCTAGAATGGGACCATTTTGGGCATTCAACGCCCTATAAAGAGCAGAGACCTAGCGTTGAACGCCAGGAAGAGAGACCCTAATGGGTGTTCAACGCCCTACATGGAGCAAGAAGCTGTCATTGAACAACCGCCAGGGAGCAAAGGCTGGGCATTCAACGCCCACAATGGAGCAAGAAGCTAGCGTTGAACGCCAACCAGGGAGCAGAGGCTGGGCGTTCAAACGCCCACATAGGGGCAGGGAATTCGAATTTCCTAGCCTCTCAGGATTAGTGGGTCCCACAGAATCTCCACTCTGTCTCTCAAGCATGGGTTTAAATACATAGGGAGTGATTCATCAGGTGCCTCCTTCAAGTTTGGATCTCTAGCATTAACCTTTATGCATTCCTCTTCTTGAGTGGGCTCGTGCAGGGTCTTGAAGACATGAAATGCTAGGTGCTCATCATGCACTCTTAGCAACAATTCCCCTTTCTCAACATCTATTAATGCTCTTCCCGTAGCTAAGAAAGGCCTCCCCAGAATGATGGGAGTGCTAGAGTCCTCCTCCATGTCTAAGATGACAAAGTTAGCTGGGAGAAAAAATTTCTCTACTCTTACCAGCACATTCTCCACGACTCCAAGTGCTTGCTTAATGGATTTGTCATCCATTTGGAGAGCTATCTAAGTGGATTTCAGTTCAAGAATTTGGAGCTTCTTCATCAAGGATAGAGGCATAAGATTTATGCTTGCACCAAGGTCACAAAATGCTCTCTCAATTATCATGTTGCCTATGGTGCAGGGGATATGAAAGCTCCCTGGATCCTTCCTCTTCCTTGGCAAGTCTCTCTAGAGAATAGCACTACACTCCATTGTCATCTCAACAATTTGTCCTTCTTTCAAGGACCTTTTCTTTGTTAGCACTTCCTTTATAAATTTAGCATATAGTGGCATCTGTTCAAGTGCTTTTACAAAAGGAATATTGATGTGGAGTATCTTGAATATTTCCAGGAATTTGGAGTATTCCTTTTCCTTGTTTTCCTTTTGAACCTTTGAGGATATGGAAGTTTGTGGACATATGGCTTCACCTCTTCCTTCTTCTCTTGTGGCTGTGGTTCAAGGATGTTCTTGTCATCCTTTGAGATTTGTGAATCTTCAGTCTTGTGATCCTCCTCACTTTTCTCCTCTATCTTTTCTTTTGAAACTTCTCTGTCGTGCTCTTCCTGAACTACAAGAAAAATATCCATTCAGGTACACTTGAAAAGTGTAGCCAAAAGTAAAAAAAAATGATGTCTTAGGCTACGGCTACGCTTTCTGGGCTACGGCTACGTTTTTTGGGGTGATTCCTATTCGGCCGTTGCCTATTCTCAAAGGCTACGCTTTTCTGCACCAAGGGCTATGCTTTTGGCATTTGGGAATAGGGTGCGCTTATCAAGTGATGCTGTCCAGGACCAAAGGCTACGCTTTTCAGCTAGAGATAATTTAAGTCACATAAAACTTGTATCACATATCAATTAAAATGCAAAGTTTGCACTCTATATCCGAAAAGAATTTAACAAACAGAAAATCGTTAATCTTCTAATCTTGGCATAATGACTAAAAAATATTCTGAAACGCTTTCAAATTCTTCTCAAACACATCTTTTTCATGCTGATCTTCATCACCATCAAGAAAACTCTTGGCCTTAACAATTGTATCAGTATTCATTCCCTTGTTCATTCCCAGCAAGAACTAATTTCCAAGCAGTTACTGCCCTGCTTACAGCTGCAGATTATCATAATTCAAAAAGAGAAGCATGTATGGATTTTGCATACTGATTCACCACCATACGCAATCAATACAAGATTATGTTGAAGGAAATGACCGGGCTACTTACAAATATTCTTTTGACCATTCTCGCGACACATGAAGAAAACAAAATCATAAAACCAAATGAATTCTGAAAAGTCTGCCTGGCAAGAGCAACAAATGAAGCACATGTTCCAATTGAAAGTATCAGATTAAAGATTAAAAATACAAAAAAACAAACTTGTTGCTTTTTTATTATTCTCATTAAAGCTGAATGCTAAATTCACAAAATCATGCCAATCAGCTTAATTTCTAGTGCAAAAGGAGAAAACGGCGTTGTTTCAAAGAGTAAAGTGAGAATCATCAACCTAAATTGTAAAATTAAAAATGAATTGAGACAGATATATCAATTTTACACCAATATCTCAAATGTAAAAGGAAAAACCATAAAGTAAATAAAATTGTGCTCTTTCCACTGTTATTTAATCATGTCACTCAATCAAACACAATACAACAAAAAAAAAACAAAAAAAAAAAATTTTTGGGGGTACCAATAATGGTAGGAAAAACCATGGAAGTTGGAAAACAACATAACTAAGGGTAAATCAAATAAACAAAGAAAGAAAAGAAAAGAACATTGCTCACAAAAGCTAAACAGAATTGAGGTTGTATTATTGAAAAGATATATGTATAGTTAACTAGTCTATTATATATAAAAAGGGGACAAAAGAAATCCTAATATATTATTATTTATTTTAAATAGGAATCCTAAAGTGTACTTTGGTTTTGGTTTTGCAACTGCGTTCTAAGAATTTAATTTTATATGATTTTTTAAAAACTGGCTACTGATTTAGTACACTTCAGAAAAATAGCAAGCAGTAACCAATTTAGAAAAATCATATAAAATCCATCTTTGGTTGGATTCTCCTAAATTTTGGTGTGGTTGAACCAGACTTACCCATCTTTCATTCAGTTCAAGTCCCAGATCATTTTCACTTCTCTAGAAAAAGTTATGCCTCTCGAAATATGGTTTTGTTTTAAGGAAAGGGTGCTGTCGCAGCAGTGAACAGCCCTGCTTCCAGAAGACACAACTTTCTCTATAAAATTTTAATTGTCTTGAAATTTGGACATAAAATACTAGACATCCTAATATTTCATTCTTCTTTGGTCTCACCCCCAAATATTTTCAGAGTATTGAGATATGTGGTTTTGAAGTTGCTGTTTCAGAATTCGTACAACATTATTTCTGCAGAAAATGACAATTTTCTAAAAATCATATCTCCCAAACCACACATCGAAAAATTCTGAACTTTTAGGAAAATAATCTAGACATATTAAGGTTTTATAGAAAAATAATTTCACTCATTTTTAGTGGCTATATTGCTCCCAATTTTGTTCACAAATTTCTGCCCGAAACTGCATAATTCTGCAACATGTAACCTCGGGTTTTGAGAGGTCAAAAATTGATTCCTAACTTTTCACTCACTCTAACCTTGCATTCTAACTTTCTTTTACCTATTGTAACTTGTTGAAAAGATTAAATCAGCCCCAAGTGCTCAGGATTAATAAATCACCATTTTTTTTGTCACTTTTCACATTTAAGCATACTCATGAAATCAACAATTTCTGCATTACTCAACATAGCAATCCAGCCACAAATCACTCAAACAATTCACATATATTATCGTCAATTTACTGCATTATATATAACAAATAGATCAGCATCATCTCAAATAATCATTAGCATGTATCATCAATTAATTCAATCATGAAACTTGGCTTTTAGCCTTTCAACAAATTCTGCACTCTAACAAACTTGGATTTTACATGTATAAGCCTATTGCGCATTCCATCAAACAACTCAACTGCAAAATCACCTGAAGGAGCACACAATCAAAAAGCTCATAAATCAAACCAGCAACATTATTAACAAAACGCGCAGGCTTCCTATCTCTATCTCAGCATGCATATTTCTTACCATAACAAAACATATCATCCAACATTCAAAAACAAAAACAAGTATTTATATAGATAACCAAAAATCAATACATTCAAATAAAGCATCAATACCTTTACATAGATATTTTACCTCTCGAAAGCTATAAGCTGATATAGTTAGGTGAGTGCAGTAATTAACTACCACTTTTCAACAAAAAATCAGCAACTTCAGCTAATTACTTTCCACTAAGATTACTAGGAATGTATAATTGTATATAATAAGGAAACATCACATCAAATTAATTAAGATTAAGAAGAGATTTAGATGAAGTTAGTGTTGTTGGTTGGGTTAGCTGCAGCCTGGTTTTTATTTTGAAATTTAATCATGATGAATTGGAAAAAAACATACCTTAGCTGCTCTTGTTCTTGCCCTTGCCCACCTTGACACAGCAGATTCTTGTTTCTCCACATCAAAGAATGAAACTGAGCTCCTTTTAAGAGCAGCAAAATCCAATGCCTTCCACCTTCATCATTCAAAAATATTTAATTATTTACATGTATAAGATAGAAATTTAATCAAACACCTAGGGCGCACCAACAAAAAAAGGCATGTTTTCATAAAAAACTAACCATAGTTCCTCCACCACCACAGCACAATCTGCCAAGTTTCTTCTGGTATGGTAACTCTTATAAACCTTCTGCAGCTTGGTGGCAGCTGCATCAAGTTCACTTTGGAGAAAAAGAAATTAATAAAAACACAAAAAATGCTTGACAATTAGTACTATAGTAGTAGTCGTAGGCAAGGAATCAAATTTCTGGAAGCTTTGGTGGAAGTTATGTATGTCTTCCATAAAGGACTAACTAACTATATATAGTATTTAAAAGAAACGACAATACAGGGGGGAATAAGAGGAAAGTTGCAGTGGAACCCTACCCTACCATGTTATTAATTAGCAAGGGGCTAAGTACTCAGAATCAAATAATTTTAGGAGAGTGGATAACAGGCTAGAGACTGCAGTAGCACAGATAAATATTTCTATCCAATTCTTCCTACTTTATTCATTCACACTCATTAGTTTTATAGTAACCCTTTAATTTTAACGGAATTTCTGCACAATTATTATTTTCTCTGGATACGTAATTAAATAATAATATATTATAATTCTTTTTGTAAGGAATGGCCGTTTAATTGCAACAAGAAGGAGAAGCTACATAAGAATTTATACAGCTGTTTTTATCCATATGTAATGTAATTGACTCAAAACTCGACTAATAAAACTCCTATTTTCAGTGTGCTTCATCAAATAACAGTATTATACATTCTAGGACCAAGTTTTTCCCTTTTTCCCATTTGCTGTTATTTTTTTGACAAATTTTAATTGGCTATTATCACTAAAATTCAAAGCATCTATGAAAAATAACCAAAAAAAGCATTTGAAAAGCATTAGAGAGGAATTATAGCTTGAAGCTAGAAATTGAAAGCAACCACTATGTTCAAGGAATGCGTATGAACCAAGACATAAATCAAAATATTTCAGTGTGAAACCTGTTCTTTTCACTAATTTTTCCTTAAGATGCTAAACTAATTCAAAACCTAAAATTCGAACCCAAAACCCCCCAAAAATTCACAGAACCAATTGAAAATTGATACATACCTTCTCTATCTTAATTAGCCGTTGCAGTTCATCATGACTATCAAAACGATACCCACTTTCGAACTGAAAAGTGAGAGCGAGTTAGAGAATGAGCGAGAAATGGAGGATACAAAACAGAGAATGTTTACCTGGTGACAGAGGATACGACGATGGTGATGAGCGGCGACAGTGAAGAAGAGATGAGTGGCAACGCAACAGCTTGGCGACAGAGCACGACGGCGGTGAGACATCCCTTCGAGCTCCTCGGCGGCAGCACAGCAGCCCAATGGTGGTAGAACGGCGATGGCAACAAGCCCTAGCAACGGCGATGGAGCTTCAGTGGCGACAGAGCACCCCCTTCTTCTCTCCTCCATCGCGTTTTCTCTTTTCCTCGAGCTCTCTCTCTCTCACTGGCACTCGACAACGACAGCGGCGGAGCCCTAGCCGGCGTCGTCCTTTCCTTCCTTTCCTCACTTCTGTTCTTCTTCCCATTCTCCCCCTTTCAGATTTCTTCCCTCTTTCGTGTGTGGGTGGAGTGAGGATGAGGGTGTATGTCGCGTGAGTGAGGGTGACTAGGTGAGGGCAAATTTTTGCTTTATTTATTTGAGGGTGTGTTGTGTGCGAAAGGGTTGGCGAAGGTGAGGGTTATGCGCGAAGGTGAGAATAGCGAAAGGGTGTGCTTCTGGAGGGAAGAAGGTTTGCTGTGCGCGAAGTGGCTTGTGGGTGTGTTCTTCTGGAGGAAATTGAAAGGGAACAAAAAATTTACTAAGTGTTAGGGATTTGCCATACATACATTAGGCATCACTTTTAAAGCGCACCCAAAACATAATAAATAGGTTACTTTTTAAAAGTGTTCTCTTTGATACGAAAAGTGAACCCATAGATATCAACATACGGCTACGCTTTATAAGTGATTTCTATAATACATAAGGCTACAATTTTTAAATGATGCTACAATTGTGTATATTTTTCTCTTATAAAAAGGCAACACAGAAAAAAGCGTAGCCTATTCATAGAATAGGCTACGCTTTTCAAATGTAGTTTAAAAAAAGTGTGGTTGAATGGGTATTTTTCTTGTAGTATATAATTCGATGATGGCTTTTTCTTCCATAACCTTCCCACTTCTCAATGTGATTGTTTTGCACTCTACCCACTTTGTAGCTTTTCCTTTGTCTTCTGTGCCACTAGGGAAGGCATTTGCTCGCTTCTCACCCATCTCTGCAAGTTGTTTAGCCATTTGTCCCATGTGCCTTTCAAGATTTTTGATTGAGGCCTCTTGGTTCTTGCTTGTCAGGGATTGATCTTTTCTTGCTACTTCCTAATCTTGTCTTGTCATATCTTGAGTTTTGATGAGTTTCTCCATCAAGATCTCTAAGTTAGAGATCCTTTGAGAATCTGGGTGTGGCTGTGATTGCATGGGATGTGATGGGTGCTGATGGAAGTTATTTGAGACATTGGAAGAGGTGTTTTTTTGAGTTAAATGGTGGTGTGGAGAAGTTGTTTTGGGGAAATTGTGAAGTGTTATGGGGTTGGAGGTATGTGTTTTGTGGTTTTGTGTATTGGTTGTTGTTAGTAGGGGGTTGGTTTTGATTGTTTGTATTGCAGAAGCTGTTAGAATTGAAGTTCCTTTGTCCTTGATTCTGGTTGTCACCCCACCTCAAGTTAGGATGATTCCTTCAAGATGGATTGTATGCATCATCATGGAAGTCATGTTGGAACGAACTTGGGGTGTTGTTCATGTATTGCACCTGCTTAGGACTTTGTTGCTCATAGTTGAATGCCTCAAAACCTTCTTTAGATTGATTCCATCCATGTGAGACTTGAGATTGGCCTTGTGTGCTCACTGCAGCAAGTTGCAGTCCATCAATTTTCTTAGCCATCATCTCCATTTGTTGCTGAACTTGATGGTGCATCTGCTTGTTCTGGGCCAAGATTGCTTCTACTCCTTCAAGTTCCACCACTCCCCTCTTTGGAATTGTGTTGTGGTGCCCTTCAGAAGAGTAGAAATATTGATTGTTGTCCATCATATCAATGAGGTCTTGTGCTTCTTAAGGTGTCTTCATCATCTGGAGTAAACCTCCTGAGGAGTAGTCTAATACTTTCCTTGCCTTTAGAGAAAGACCTTTATAGAAGTTTTGAAGTCTCACCTACTCACTGAACATATATGGTGGACATCTCCTTATCAGGGCTTTGTATCTCTCCCATGCCTCATAGAGTGACTCTCCCTCCATTTGTGTGAAGGTTTGCACCTCTGTTTTCAGCTTGATGATTCTTTGTGGTGGGTAAAACTTGGCTAAAAATTTGCTCACCAAGTCATCCTAATTGTTGATGCTTTCCTTGGGAAAGGTTTCCAGCCATTGAGAAGCATTGCCCCTCAAGGAGAATGGGAATAGTAGTAACTTGTAGATATCAGGATGCACCCCATTTGTCTTGACAGTTTCACAAATCCTCAAGAAAACAGACAAATGTTGATTGGGGTCTTCAAGAGGGCCTCCTCCATAAGAGCAATTGTTCTTCACCAAAGTGATGAGTTGAGGTTTCAATTCGAAGTTGGTTGCATGAACATTTGGGGTGAGGATGCTGCTTCTATAATGTCTGGGATTGGGGATGGTGTAAGAGGCCAACACCCTCCTAGTAGGTTGGGCATTGTTGTTAGCCACTCCTTCCTCATGCACCTCATTCTCCATGACTTGCACAATCACAAACAAACTAAAAGCAAAACAGAACACTCTATTGCTAGAGTAGTGTTAGAGTTAGTAGACACAATGTGTCAAACAGTTAGTAGGCTTTAAAGAAAACAAAGAAAATGCTTAATCG
Source organism: Arachis ipaensis (assembly GCF_000816755.2). Lineage (NCBI taxonomy): Eukaryota > Viridiplantae > Streptophyta > Magnoliopsida > Fabales > Fabaceae > Arachis > Arachis ipaensis. The sequence goes on along the minus strand of NC_029789.2, from coordinate 44,170,741 downwards.
AGACTATCACCTTCTTAATCATTGTCAATCTTAATCAATCCCCGACAACGGCGCCAAAAACTTAATGGGTGAAAATCACACCCGCACAACTACCGGCAAGTATACCGGGTCGCATCAAGTAGTAAAACTCACAAGAATGAGGTTGATCCCACAAGGATTGATGGATCAAGCAACTTTAGTGAGGTGATGAGTCTAGTCAAGCTAACATTGAGAGAGTTTGGTGAAATTGACTTGACAGAATGTAAATTGCAAGAAATTAGGGTGCTGAAAGTAAATTGCAAAATGTAGATGACGAAAACTTAAATGGCAAGAAACTAAATAACTGAATCTTAAATGGCAAGAAAGTAAAGGCAAGAATGTAAATAGCAATGGAAAGTAAATTGCATGAAATGTAAAGGGCTTTGGGTGCTGGATATTAAAAGAAGCAGTAAATTCAAGGCAATTAAAGGAAACTAAAGCAAATTAAAGTGAAGAATAACAAGAAAGAAAGATTTATTAGGGATTGGAGATATCATAATTCATCATGAATCAATGGGTCTCAACTTCATTCTCAATCATATGAAGTAGATCTATGGTGGATTATAATTGACCGAGTCCCAATTCCTTGGCAACCCAATCTCTCTAAACACAATCAATTTGCCAATTCCTTGATCTAATTGTCATGAGAAGAGGTTAAGTGCATTCTCTTATCCATAGGCCACACTAATCCTCAAGACCTCAATTCCTCCCGAATGGTGTTGGTCAAGAGAATTGTGAGGGATAGAGCTTCAATTCTAATTCCTATGATTCCCCTTTTGAGACTCACATAGGAATTCAATAGACCCAAACCCCCTTCCAGAGTGAGTGGATCACAATAAACATAGAAGTTGTCCCTTAGCAACAACAAGCGGATTGAGAAGAAGAAGAATTTAATTCAATCATGTGAATTACAATAGAGTTCCTCCCCCTAATGATGTGGGGTTTAGTTGATCATCGCTCTAAGAACAATTGAGGAAAATTGAAATTGCATGAAAGTAAATCAAACTGAATACAAGCTCAAATGTAAAATTGCAGAAAGGAAGAAGTGAAAGGAATTGAAATTGCATGAAATTAAATGAAGCTTAATACAAACTAAAATATAGAATTGCAGAAAAGAAAAGTGTATCTAAACTATGCTACGCTCTCTGGAGTCTCTAATCCTCCAGGATACAAGAGAGCTATGGAGTCTCTAATCCTCCAACCTACTTTCTACTTCAAAAACTCTTCTATTTATACTCTTCTTCTCATCTTTAAATGGGTCTTCAAGTACTTGGATGTGGGCTCTTGGCCTTGATTGAAGCAAGTGAGAAGTGGCTCTTTGTGACGTTGACATTGGCGTTAACTCACTAAGTTCACAAGTTTGCATGGGTGCCATTGAAGTTGGAATTGGCTTTAGTGTTAGTGACCAACGTTAGTGTACTAACGTTGCATGAATAAGCTGCTGGGAGTGTTGCCACTGGCGTTGGCACCAACGTTGGTGCACCAACGTTTTTCACGTCATGCGTACGCGTGGCCCACCTGTACACATGACACAGCGTTGGCGTGCAAACGCTAGAGTTCAAGACACAACGTTGGTGTGCCAACGCTCCTCTCACGCATACGCGTCGCTCACGCGTGCACGTCGCAGCCAATTTTTCCAATTCATTCCTCTTGAAATTGTCGAAGACGTTGGTGTGCAACGTTTGTGGCAACGTTTGCACACCAACGTTGGCACCTTTTTTGCTTGTAACATTGCCAACAACGTTGGTGAGCCACCCTTGGGCCACCAACGTTGCTTGTTAAGCCTTGGAATGTTGGAGGACAATGTTTGTGAGCCAACGTTGGCCACCAACGTTGCACCTCTCTTGCTAGCAACGTTGTTAGCAACGTTGGTGAGCTCACTTTGGCCACCAACGTTGCCTTCTTTTACTAATGCCAACCTTTGTGGTAACGTTAGTGAGCCAACTTGGCCACCAACGTTGCTTCCTTCTCCACAAGCAACGTTCATGTCAACGTTGGTGAGCCAACTTTGGCCACCAACGTTGCCTCCTCTGGTTCTTCCTTGCCCTTCTCTTGCTTCTTCTTACCTATCATTAACCAAACAAAATGCATCATTCATTGCATCAAGTAAATCTTGCATAAATCTCATAAAAATGCACATAATTAACAATGTTTGATTGAATCAAAACATGCATACATTTCTCATCCAAATGCTTACTCATTGCCTAAGAAATGCATGAAAACCAAGTAAAAACTATGAAAAAGGCTTGTGAAACTAGCCTAAGATGCCTAGGCATCACTAAGTAATTAGTAAGTTAGCTAGGACTTATGGATTAAGGTCAATTATACTTGCTTGACTTACTCCTCGATGTTAGGGGTTGACGAAGTGAGATTGACTCATCATTGTTGCCATAGTTGTGGTTATGACGATGATAAGATTCCTTAATTCTCATTCCCAACTCAAGGCTCTTTTATGTATTTATAGCATTTTCACTAGTTTTGACCTTACTTCCTTTTTACTCGCATTAATTTCAATTTTGATCTCTTCTTAGTTCTTTTATTTCTTTGTTCTTTTAATCTTTTGTTCCTTAATTGAAGAAACCCCTTTATTCATAACGAAGAGTGTGACGCCTTAATTGCATTGTCCGAGGGAGACGACTCGGGACTTAAAACTCCCTGTTTATATTTGTTATGGATTGTGACAAATCTTTTGAATTTAAATTTTGATTAAGAGGATCGATTGTCGGTTTTGACTATGCTATCAACGGAATTATTTTGTCTAAATTCTGAATCAGCATAACCCTCTACACATCAAGTTTTTGGTGCTGTTGCCGGGGATGATGCAATAGGTGTTATATTTTTGGTTGTTGTAAATATGTTAATAGTGTAAATATCTTACTTTTTGGTTATTTGATTGTTTTTGTTAATACTTAGGTGTTTATCTTTCTTGTTTATTGATATCTTTTGCTTTGATTTTCTACTCTCTCTATGAGTTATTACCCTTGATGCTTGGAGTTTGGTTGTGATTATACTAAGAAAATGACTTCAACTTGGGATTGCATCATGGAGTTGGATAATCAATTGAGGGAGGAACCATTTGCGTATGAGTGATGAGTGGATATTTTATACACTTTTTGATGTCATTTTCTTAGTGTTTTTAGTATATTTTGTTAAGTTTTATTATATTTTAGTAGGTTTTAATGCAAATTTTACTTTTTAGAAATTAAAAATAAAAGATAAAATCAAAGAAAAATATATGATAGAGATTAAAGATAAAAATATAAATAAGAAAATTAAATTAAATGAAAAGATACCAATGGCACACCAAACTTAAAAATTTTGAATTTAAACAACAATAATTTCGAAAAATTAAAATGAAAAATACTAAAAGACACCAAACTTAAAATTTTGAAATCAAAGACACTAAATTTCCAAAAATTAAAAAGGAAAAACACTAAAGGACACCAAACTTAAAGATTTTGAAATCAAACAAGGAAAAATACAAAGAAAAGTTTAACACCAAGAAAGAAAAGCAAGAACAATTTTCAAAGACTCAAGAAAAGAACAAAAACCAAAGGGACACCAAACTTAAAAACTTGACACAAGACTCAAACAAAAGAAAAAGATGACTAAAGATAAATTTTGAAAAATATTTTTTTAAAGAGTTTTTCAAAAATTAACAAGAAAGGAAATTAAAAGAAAGCTAGTAAAAAGTACCTGATCATGGAGCAAAACAACCGGTAGCTTGTTAATCTCGAACAATCCCCGGCAACAGCATCAAAAACTTGGTACGCGAATTTGTGACTCGCACAATTGAATCGACAAGTGCACTGGGTCGTCCAAGTAATACCTCAGGTGAGTGAGGGTCGAATCAAACGAGGATTGATGAATTGAGTAAGCTGTGGTTATCCTGCAGATCTTAGTCAGGCAAATAGAAGGATAGTTGTTGTTTGTTGTAGGCGCATAAACAAGCAATAACAAAAGCGATAAATAATTAAGATCGACATAGAAGTGAGAAGTCTGTTAAGGCTTCGGAGGTACTTCTTCTGGATTAACACGTCATACCGACTACTTCAAGGATGAATGATTCTTTCAATTGCAAGGCTTGATGCATGCGCATCATGTGTATTTTTCTATGCTTTTTCGTATCAAAAGTTCATTCATAATGCTTAATTATAGAATACTTTTGTGCTTAAATCATAGATTACTTTCATCTCTTTGATTTGATCTATTTTGTAGAAAATAGTGGAAAAAGAAGTAAAAAGCACAAAACAAGCATGAAAGAAGAAATGAGTTTAAAGGGTGAAGCAGAGAAGAGAAGAAACAGGGGGATTTAAGAAGCATAGCGCTAGCAACGCTAACGTTGCTTTACTAGCGCCAGGGATGAGGTCTGCATGCATGCTTCAGTGCTGGCAGCGCTAACGCTACCCTCAATAATGCGTGCGACCCCTGGCAGCCTAACCATATCTTCTTCAAGGGAGCATAACATGAGCTACAAAACTATAAATGAGGTGATTCCAGTGGAATTGGAAAGCAGGAATCTAGAGCTTTCCAAACATATATGGCACTATTTGGTGGATACTAAATCTGAGGGAGAAAATTTGCCCCAAAAATACAAAGATGAAGATCGTATCAACCTATAGCAACGCCACCTGACCTCTTCACCTTCCATGGAGGATAATTTAAGCCTTGTAGCTTCAAATGATGCGCTTTTAAAGACATTTCAAAGTAGACATCCAGAGCTTTCCAAAAATATATAATAGTATGGGGTAAAAATTAATTTTGATCTTCCTAAGCTGGTGTTTTTAACCTAACGTCACCCTGCCAACGCCAGTTTGGGCGTTGGCAGCGCTAGCGCTACTCCAATAACGCCAGTTTGAGCGCTGGCAGTGCTAGCACTACGCCAGTAACACCAGTTTGGGTGCTGGCAATGCTAACACTGCTCCAATAATGCCAGTAAGCGTGGCAACGCTAACGCTGCCTGACGATAGGTTTTTCTATCAGTAAAGAAATATAAAAATATGATCGCGTTGTAAGTATAGCTTCTAAACCAACAGAAAATCCTTTTGTACAAATGTTTTGGTTGTCACAAGTAACAAACCCCTTTAAAATTGATAACCGAAGTATTTAAACCTTGGGTCGTTTCGTCTTCTCAAGGAACTGCAGGGAGGTATGTTCTTATTAATGGTTATGAGTTTTGTAAATTAGGGGTTTTGAAAGTAAGGGACAAGTAATTTAAATGACAAATAAAATAAATAAATAACTGTAAAATAAACTCTTGGCAAGGTATGAAAATTTGGAAGTCCTATCCTAGTTACTCCTATGAGAATGGAAGTTAATCCCACTTAGTTAACCCTTATGAAAGCAAGGAAAAGTCAAGTGAACTAATTAGTTAGATTCCCAAGTCCTAGCCAACTCCTAAGGAAAGACTAGAGTTAGTGGAATACCAGCCAATTTAGTCGACATAACAACCAATCACGGATAGTTGATAACTCAAGAGCTTCCAGTTAATCAATTAAAGCCAATGATATAAAAAGCTAAATAAGAATCTTAGATCTGAAATACCTCAATTGCATTAAATAAGAGAAAATCAATCTAAACATAAAGAATTCATAAGCCAATCTGGCAACATAAGTAATTAAAGGATAGCATTAAAGTATCTGAAAGTAAAAGAGAAATATAAAGTAAAAGAAATATTGAACCTGATGAAGAGTTGAAATTCTAAATCCTTAAGAGGAATCCTAATCCTAAAACCTAAGAGAGAGGAGAGAACCTCTCTCTCTAAAAGCTACATCTAAATTATCAAAAGTGAATGATTGAAGGCCTCCTCATGAATGAATGGATTCCCCCACTTTATAGCCTCTAATCTGTGTTTTCTGGGCCGCAAACTGGGTCGAAAACAGCCCAGAAATCGCTAGAGAAGAAATCTGCCACGCTGAATTTCGTCACTGCGACGCGTCCGCGTTGAGCGCGCATTTGCGTCGCCTAGAGTCAAGGCAACTACAACATATTATATATCAAATCGAAGCCCCAGATGTTAGCTTTTCAACGCAACTGGAACCGCGTCGTTTGGACCTCTGTAGCTCGAGTTATGATCATTTTAGTGCGAGAGGGTCAGGCTGACAGCTTTGTAGTTTCTTCAACTTCTTGTATTCCTTCCACTTTTGCATGCTTTCTTTCCATCCTCCAAGCCATTCCTGCCCTATAATCACTGAAAACACTTAATATACATATCATGGCATCGGATGGTATAAAGGGAGAATCGATATTAATGAAATTAAGGTCAAAGGATCATGTTTTCAATCATAGCACAAAATCGGGAAGAAAAATATAAAACATGCAAATAGTATGAATAAGTGGGTAAAGATTGATAAAATCCACTCAATTGAGCACAAGATAAACCATAAAATAGTGGTTTATCAACCTCTCCACACTTAAAATCCACTCAAATAGTCTTTCACATTTTCAGAAAATTCTAACATACTCAATTCTCAAACCAAATATTTCCAAATTCACTTCCCCCACACTTAAAGATTGCACCGTCCTCGGTGCATGCTAAGATGTACAAGTGGATGGGTGGCTCCAACTGATGCTTTTCTCTGAAGATTTTATAGATGGACTTGTCTGTCTCCCCATGTAAACGTCTTCTGGTTCCCTTCCGGGTGGCCATCCTGAAAGAAAAAGGGAAGAAGAGTAACCCATAAATAAAGATAAGAAAATAAATGAAGTATGGGTGGGTTAATGCCAAATGATAAGGGTCTCAATTACATGGTAGCTACAACATGCAAGTGAGAAAACAATAAAAGTACGTGGCATATCAATAGTGCAAACATTGCAACAAAGGGGAAGAGACAGCAGATAATGAAGGACAATATAAATATAAATGCATGTCAATACAAAAAGGAACACAAATATCATAAAAGATTGGCATTGACAGATAAATATCATCCAACAGTGTAAAACAAGTCACTAAGCACCAAATAATACCAGAAAAGATATAACAGCTGAATAAGAACATTTAACACCAATGGAAAAATAAATTTAGAAAAGAAAATAAAAATATGTGCAAAATTAAAATGCAATGAGTGAAAGTAGGCAAATAAATTAAATAAAATAGAATGGAAATAAAGAAGGATGATGAAGAAAAAGAAAGTAGGAAAGAAAGAAGAAAGAAGAGAAGATAGAAGAAATTAGGATTAGAGAAGAAAAGATAAGACAATTGGCACTAATCTGGATAGGTTGTGCGACGCTAACGACGCGGACACGCGGGGTAGGCGTTCACGCAAATTGCGCTTATAGGAATCGACACGGACGCGGCCGTCACGCGGACGCGTGACTCATTCTGTGCTACTGGCGTGAGGGCAGCCTTGCGCCTGCACAACTCTCTGTTCAAAACTCATTGTTACCAATTTTCGAGGTGACGCGTTCGCATGGTGGACGCGATCGCGTGAATGGCCAAGATTGGAGGATGACGCGGATGCGTGAGGCACGCGTTCGCGTGGTAAGGCTTGTGCGTCTAGCGCCAGTCCAGCCCTACTCCAGCACAACTTTCGGCCATGCACCCCTTTTACGTCGATTTGTTGGAGCACGCGTTCGCGTGGGTGACGCGGACGCGTGGGAGGCTATTTTTCCAAATGACGCGGCCGCGTGGGTCACGCGGACGCGTGGGCATGTTTGTGCCTAAAGCACGTCTCCAGCCACGCTTTCGCGTGACTTTCTGTTTACTTTCTTTTCTTCACAACGCACTGGTGACGCGGACGCGTCAGCGACGCTGCCGCGTCCGCGTGCGTGTTTTTTTTTTTAATAATGTAGTATGCAAAATCAATGCTAATATGAATGTTATGCAAACCTCCAGGTTCAATACAATAAAATAAAATAAAACTCGAAAACAAATAAAACTAAATAAAAAATAAAAAAGGAACGATCATACCATGGTGGGTTGTCTCCCACCTAGCACTTTTAGTTAGAGTCCTTAAGTTGGACATTTGGTGAGTCCTTTGTTATGGTGGCTTGTGCTTGAACTCATCTAGAAATCTCCACCAATGTTTGTGATTCCAATGGCCTCCGGGATCCCAAACTAGGCGCAGAAAGCCTTCAAGTAAGTTAAAGCAAGTGACAAGGCTCCAAGAGTGTTGATTTCCAGAATGAATTTCGGGGTCCCAAACCTTGCTTTTGCACCCGTCTTCTTGTTGATCATTAGTGTTCCAACCGGGTAGCAGGCAATCTGAATTCTCACTAAAGCGGCCAAACAACTTCCTAGACCCATTCAGTTGAGCTTCACACAAACCTTTGCATTTAAACTTTGAGCTTTCCACCATATTGAATCTTGCATGACGACTCCTACCACTAACAATCTTCCTCTTACTCTTAATGCCACAAAGAGCTCTGAGTTGACCATCCGTCTCCAGTAGCCCATATTCAAGTGGGAAGGTAAAGGTCAAGGATAAGAATTTTACCCACTTGAATGTTGTGTTGGACGGTAATGGCCTTGGGAGAGGTGTTTCTAATGAACTTGCAAGCTCCACTCCCTTGTGCTCTTCTCTAACAACTTCCACCTCTTTGCAAGCTTCTTCAATTTCAACCTCTTCCTCTTGGTAGCTTTCTTCCAATTCAATCTCTTCTTCATTTCTCACCAAGGGCATGGGAGGTTGTGCCTCTTTTTCTTGAATCTCCATCTCTTGACCAACCTCTTCCAAGTCTTCAACTATGATATGCCTTGGAGGTTGTACACCCTCCTCAGCATCAATTTCAATCGCCTTGGAAGGAGGTTTTATAACCTGACTTTCCAATGGAGGTTCAACATCTCCTAAGTCTGCAACCACTTCTTCCTCTGCAACTATTATGGCTTCCTCCACTTGTTCCAATACAAAGCCATGTTCCTCATTGTCCATCGAAGTTTCTAGTGTCTCCTTCATGCTACGCTCTTCTTTTGATTCTCCACATGCAGCCATGGGAGTACTTTGAGTGCTCAGATGTTGATAAGCTAATTGATTTATTAACTTGCCTAAGGCGGCCGGGAAATTTAGCACACTCTTATTCATCCTTTCTTGCCCTTGAAGAATAGCACTAAGGGCGTTGTTATCCAATGGAGGTTGGGGTGGATAGGAGGGTTCATTATTTTGGAGAAAGGGTTCATAGTAGGAAGGTGGTTCTTCTTGATAAGGATATGGGGATGGTGAATATTGAGGTGGTGGTTCTGGGTGTGGTTCATATGGTGGTTGGTGTGGTGGATAAGGATTAGGGTCATATGGAGGTGAGTATGGTGGTTCAAAGCTGTGTTGAGGAGGTGGTTTATAGGCGTATGATGGGGCTTGTCGGTAATTACAAGGGGGTCCACCATAACTATTGTCTCGACATGCATTGGTAAATGGTCGTTGTCCATGGTAGTTTGGAAGGTGTTGTTGCCTAAAGGGTTGATCAGATCCTCGTGGCTCCATCCATCTCTGATTGTTCTGACCTTGATGCATGTTCCTGTTATAGCTTCCATTCCTTACAACAGCATTAGAACCAAACTCAAAGCCATGGGGGTGAGAACTCATAATAATAAATAAAAATTAAAAATGAAAATAAAAACAATTTTAAATTAAAAGGTTATTGAAATTTAAATTTTGAATTTGAAAATTAAATTTTGAATTTGAATTTTAAATTTTAAAATTTGAATTTTGAATTTTGTAAAAGTCAATAATATAAGATAAAGTTTTGAAAAAGATTTAAATTTTGAAAAGGTTTGATTTTTAAAATTTTAAATTTAAATTTTAAAACTTGAATTTTGGAATTTAAATATTGAAATTTGAAATTTGATTTTGAAATGAGATAAGATAAGATTTTGAAAAAGATATGATTTTTGAAAAAGATTTGAATTTTGAAATTTAAAACTAAGATAAGATAAGATAAAAATTTTAAAATCAAAATCTGAAATTTTTTTTATGCAAATTTCGAAAATTCAATTAAAATAAAGAGAAAAGATATTTTTGAATTAAATGAGGAAAGAGAAAAATAATAAAATGACACCAAACTTAAAATTTTTTTAGATCAAAACGAAGAAAACAACTAAGAACAACTTGAAGGTCAAGATGAACACAAAGAACAAATTTTTGAAAAAAATTTTAATAACTAAATAAAAACCAATAACCTCCTAATTTATGAAAAAGCAAAAATAAAAACAAAAATAAAAACAAATAAACAAGCAAAAAGCAAATATTTACAATAACCAATAATAAGGCACACGTTTGCAATTCTCCGTCAACGGCGCCATTTTGATGATAGGTTTTTCTATCGGTAAAGAAATATAAAAATATGATCGCGTTGTAAGTATAGCTTCTAAACCAACAGAAAATCTTTTCGTACAAACGTTTTGGTTGTCACAAGTAACAAACCCCTTTAAAATTGATAACCGAAGTATTTAAACCTCGGGTCGTCTTCTCAAGGAACTACAGGGAGGTATGTTCTTATTAATGGTTATGAGTTTTGTAAATTGGGGGTTTTGAAAGTAAGGGACATGTAATTTAAATGACAAATAAAATAAATAAATAACTATAAAATAAACTCTTGGCAAGGTATGAAAATTCGGAAGTCCTATCCTAGTTACTCCTATGAGAATGGAAGTTAATCCCACTTAGTTAACCCTTATGAAAGCAAGGAAAAGTCAAGTGAACTAATTAGTTAGATTCCCAAGTCCTAGCAAATTTAGTCGACGTAACAACCAATCACGGATAGTTGATAACTCAAGAGTTTCCAGTTAATCAATTAAAGCCAATGATATAAAAAGCTAAATAAGAATCTTAGATCTGAAATACCTCAATTGCATTAAATAAGAGAAAATCAATCTAAACATAAAGAATTCATAAGCCAATCTGGCAACATAAGTAATTAAAGGATAGCATTAAAGTATCTGAAAGTAAAAGAGAAATATAAAGTAAAAGAAATATTGAACCTGATGAAGAGTTGAAATTCTAAATCCTTAAGAGGAATCCTAATCCTAAAACCTAAGAGAGAGGAGAGAACCTCTCTCTCTAAAAACTACATCTAAATTATCAAAGGTGAATGATTGAAGGCCTCCTCATGAATGAATGGATTCCCCCACTTTATAGCCTCTAATCTGTGTTTTCTGGGCCGCAAACTGGGTCGAAAACAGCCCAGAAATCGCTGGAGAAGAAATCTGCCACGCTGAATTTCGTCACTGCAACGCGTCCGCGTGGAGCGCGCGTTCGCGTCGCCTAGCGTCAGGGCAACTATGGCACATTATATATCAAATCGAAGCCCCGGATATTAGCTTTCCAACGCAACTAGAACCGCGTCGTTTGGACCTCTGTAGCTCGAGTTATGACTGTTTTAGTGCGAGAGGGTCAGGCTGACAGCTTTGCAGTTCCTTCAACTTCTTGTATTCCTTCCACTTTTGCATGCTTCCTTTCCATCCTCCAAGCCATTCCTGTCCTGTAATCTCTGAAAACACTTAATACACATATCATGGCATCAAATGGTATAAAGGGAGAATCGATATTAATGAAATTAAGGTCAAAGGAGCATGTTTTCAATCATAGCACAAAATCGGGAAGGAAAATATAAAACATGCAAATAGTATGAATAAGTAGGTAAAGATTGATAAAATCCACTCAATTGAGCACAAGATAAACCATAAAATAGTGGTTTATCACTGCCCTCAAAAACGCCTGTGACCCCTGACAGCATGATCTTGTCCTCTTCAAATGAGCATAACTTGAGCCACTAAGGTCCAATTGATGCGCTTCTAGTTGTATTAGAAAGCTGACATTCAGAGCTTTCCAACGATGTATAATAGTTTATAGTGGGAATAAAATTTTAGCATAAACAATAGGCATCTTTAAGCCCCAAAAACACTTAACAGAGCATCCATAGCATTGTTAACGCTAACTTTGGGCCACCAACGCCAGTTTGGGCGTTGGTAGCGCTAGCGCTACTCCAATAACACAAAGCACCCCTGGACCTTACCTTTGATTAATTAGTTTCACTCAAGTCCACTTAAACTTCAAGCAAGTAAGCCCACAATTGTCAACCAATCAAGGCTACAAGAGTAATCTAGAATTAGCTAATTTTCATTTAATTGTAATTTATTTTCAATTTTATTTGAATTTCATTTAATTGTAATTGGAATTAGGATAGGTTATAAATAGGCTTTAGTTTTCACACTTGAGAGGAGGTCAGAGGGAGGGGGTCTTCGGACTCTCTCTTCACACACTTCACATTCTTCTTCTTTCCCATTTTCTTTCACCTACTTCTATAAATATTTTGTTATGGATTACTAACTCTTTCCATTGGGAAAGAGAGCTCTGTTGCAATTCAAATGTGTTGATTTATTTTCATTTTTCATCTTCAATTCTTCTTTTATTGTTGCTTTAGAAAGAGTCTTTGTGCTTCCTAGATCCAATTACTATCGAGAGAGGGATTGGATCTACTTGAATTTCATGATGAACTTGAGAAAGGAGTCATGAAATTCCGTTTGAGGCTCTTCTCTCATAATCCTCTTGATCAATACATTCTTAGTTGGTATGTGAGATGTAACTACTTTGAATTGAGGTCTTGAGGGTTGTGTGGCCTTTGAATCAGAAATTGAACTTCATCTCTTCTCATGACAATTAGATAAAGAGATTAGCAATTGATCAAGTTAAGAGAAATCAAATCATCAAGAGATTGGGATTTGATTACTTATGATTTGCCAAGAGATCAATGATTGTATGATTAAAGAGGGGATGAAAATGGTTGATCCTGAGGGTACAATATCTCTTGATCCCAATGCTTTCTTTTTAATTTACCTTTCTGTCATTTACTTTCTTGCACTTTACTTTCTTGTACTTTCTATTCCTTGCATTTTACTTTCCAGCACTTTATTTTCTTGCACTTTACTTTTACATCATCTACTTTCTTGCTCTTTATTGCTTTTATGTCATTTATATTTCTTGTTGTTGATCACTCTAAATTGAACCGTCTAACTAGAATAATCAACTAACTATTGATTGCTTAATCATTTAATCCTCGTGGGATCGACCTCACTCTTGTGAGTCTTATTACTTGATACGACCCGGTATACTTTCCAGTAGTTATGCGAAATTAAAAAAAAAATTCGTACCAAGGTTGTAAGTGATTAAGCCATTGATCGTGGTCATTAATCTCCTCAGGTCCAAACCAAACATCTAAACAGACTAGATCAATTTGGGAGAGGGTGAAGTGTGTGCAATTCAATCTCTTTGCTGATCCTACTCAAAATGCCACAGACAAGGTCGGATCTTCCAGATCAGAGACTGATGCTCTTATGGTTCTAGCCCTTAGAGCCACAGGAACCTCAATTACCCCTGACTAATGTGGTTTTATGTCACATACCCCAATTAGTCCAGATTACTTGTTGGAACCCGTGATGCATTCTCAAGCTATAGCTCAATACTATCCGGGTCAAGACTCGTAAGAAACTTATGTAGAATCGAGATTCATAGGGATGAAGAACCACAATGCATTATAGAATAGAATCAAACATAGATTAAAGTATAAAAGTAATTGCATTAATCCATAGGAATTAGCAGAGCTCCTAACCTTAACCAAGGAGGTTTAGTTGCTCATAATGTATAGAAATAATGTGTATGTGCTTCTCCCCTCCTGGGAGGCATAATCCCCAGGAAGAAGGAAGTCCCTTATTTATAATAAAAACTCTAAGACTAAACCTAAAAGATATTAGTAATAATTAAAAATTACAAAAGAATGAGATAAACTAAGCTAAACGTGTGAAAATCCACTTCTGGGCCCCCTTCCCATGAAGTTCAGAAATATTGACATCTCTTGGAACTAGAATCTGGATGATATTATTGATTCTCTTAGTTTATTTCGTCTTGATTCTTGAACACAGCTTCTTTTGGTGTTTTGCACCTTTTTTATCCTTGTCGTGACTTTAAGCATTTTGTTTTTCCGTATTACCACCGGATACATAAACGCCACAGGCACTTAACTGGGGAAACCCTTTGGATTCGAATTTAGTTTTGCTTAAATTCCTAGTCAATGGTGCCCAGAGTTCTTAGGCGTACTCTTTTACTTTGGATCACAACTTTAACTACTTTGTCTCAAGCTTTTCACTTGAAACCTTCACACCGAAGCATTTAGTTAGGGATAGCAGCTCATTTGAGCTTTTTAGGCTGATTTTTAACCCTCCTAACCATTGATGCTCAAAGGCTTGGATCCTTGCTCTTTTGATTTTTCTTTTATGAGCATTATTTTTCTTTTCCATTTTATTATTATATTTTATTCTACCTTTTTTTTTCTGCTACTTTTTCTTGCTTCAAGAATCAATACTTTTGATTTTTTAGAAAGTCAATAATACTTCTCTAGATCCTTTGTTCTTTCAAGAGTCAATACAATCAACTTCAATCTCAATCATGCACTGTTAATTCATACATTCAGAAATAAATACATGGCCACCACATCAAAACAATTGGAATGATTCATGATAAACTTAAAATTCATGCATCTCACTCTTTCTAATAAAAAAATTTCTTTTAAGCTTGGTGAGGGATACATAGGATATCTTATAACCAAAATAAAGAAAAGTAAATAAAACTAGCAAAGAACAAAATACTGCTTGTGATCATGCTAAAGTTAGAATGGAAGACAGGAAATAAGATAAAGGAAGGGATAATGAAATTTAACCACCTTATTTATAGTGGCTGCTAATGAAGATGATCCACCTTCCTTTAGTATAAACCAAGATCTTGCTCTGCAACACCAAACTTTAAAAGTTTGCATGTCCCCAAGCAAAGAAGACGTAGTCTTTGCTGTTCTCTCATTGGGTTGGTAGAGTTTGTGTGGGACCTACTGGCTGAGAAAGCTGTAAAACTCGAGTTGCCTGCCCCTGCCTGGTATTCAATGCCAGGAATGGGCGTTAAACACCCATTGGGGGCCAAAAAGGCGATTGGCTGCTCCATGGAGGGTGTTGAATGCCCAGCTCTATCCTTGGCCGGCGTTCAATGCCAGGAACGCCTCTTAATGGGCGTTGAATGCCCAAAGGGGACAAGGGGATGGTGCTTTTCAGCTCCTGAATGGGCGTTGGACACTCATCTTCCTTCTTGTCTAGCGTTCAACACCAGCAAGGGGCTCTTCTCAGGGTGTTCTGGTTTCCATCTCAGGCATCTCTTTCTCTATCCTAAGTGTTGCAGATGATCACAAACGTAAAAAGAAAACAAGGAAAACTATGGAAATTAACTAAAAAGAGAGCAAAAAAAATAGAAGAAATAGAAACAATAGTACTCTACTCATGGTTCGGTTGCCTCCCAACAAGCGCTCCTTTAATGTCATTAGCTTGACACTTGATTGTTGACTTTCTTCCTCTTCTTCCAGTTGGTTAAAAGAAATGACCCTGTGGGAGAAGAGGAGAAGATTAGTGCCCTCGGATGTGAATTCCTCCTAATAAGCTTTCTGGTATTGTTATCAAAGTTATTCTCCTTGCTTGTTAGGGTAGGGGTTGGATTGTTTCTCCATCCCCTATGCATCTTCCTCTTGGGACCTTCCTCCCTGGTAGGTAGTGACTGCCCAACACCAAACATAGGTTTGATGTCTGAGGAAACTGTATGAGTTTCCACCAAGGGAGGAGGCTTTAGCATTGCACTCTGCATGCAGGTACCTCCTTTGTCAGGTATCACAGAGTCTGTTGGGGGTAATAGCTCTCTAACTTTGTCTAATGCATTCTCCACTAGCCCATGTACCTGCCTCAGGGATTGGTCATCTAAATGCAGGGTGATTCTTGTTGCTTGTGCCTCTTGGGTTTCCAGTTTATTCATCACAGATTGAGGTATTAGATTTAAACTTAAGCCAAGATCATACAGGGCTTTGCCAAAAGTGATCTTTCCAATAGTACATAGAATCTGAAAGCTCCTTAGGTCTGGTATCTCCCTTGGTAGCTCATTCTGAATTAGTGCACTGTACTTCCCAGTAAGTACCTCTATTTCATCTCCCTTTAAAGCATTCTTTTCAAGGGATAAGCTCTTTACAACCTCAGCAATAGGAGTATTAATTTGCAGTGTCTTAGAGACTTCCAAGAATTATGAGTGGTTCTCATCCTTTTGGGGCTTCGGAGGATCTGGTATTTCAGGTTCCTGTGCCCCCAAAGGGGCGTGTAGCAATGGCCTTCCTTCTTGAGTCTTTTCTTCATTTAGTTCTTCAACAGTATGTACCACCTTTGGTCCTGATGTGAGCCTTACACTATTCTCTTGGATTCACCTCTGTGTCTCTAGGAAGAGTGTTAGGAGGTCTCTAAAATTTCTGAGGGTATGGCAACTTGGCTCTGTACTCTGGGGCTTTTGGCAGTACAAGATAAGTATCCAGCTTGACTGGAAAGGGATTGTCAGGATGTCTAGGGAGGAGGTCCTCTGAATTGGCATTTGTGTCCCCTCTCCTTTTTGGGTGTTCATCGCCACTGTTGGTCCTTTTCTGGCGTTAAATGCCAGGGTTACCCCCTCATGGGCGTTGGATGATAAACCGCTATTTTATGACATATTTTAGACTGAATTGAGTGGGTTTTGTCAACTATTCTCACACTTATTCATGTAAATTGCAAGCTTTTAAGTTTCCTTCCTAATTTTGTGCTATGATTGAAAACATGCTTCCTAGGCCTCTAAATCACTAATTTTTAATCCTCTGTTATTATCATTCAATGACGTGATATGTACGTTAAGTGATTACATAATTTATAGAGCAGGACTGACATAGAGGATGAAGAGGAAGCATGCTAAAGTTGAAGGAACACAAAAACTTGAAGATCTAAGAAGCTGGAAGCGACGTGCGCGCATGGTTGAAGCGTACGCGTGATCAAGCCAGTTTCCAAGCGACGCGTACGCATGACTGATGCGTACGTGTGACCTTGTGCAGCGCCCACCGATGCGCACGCGTGGCTGACGCATACGCGTGACGAGCGTCACGTGCTACAATTAAAGGAATACGCTGCGGGCAATTTTCGAGCTGATTTGGACGTAGTTTTATGCCCGAAAATGCAGACTAGAGGTTGGGATGGAGTTGAGACTGGGGACACTTTTTACTTTAGCTTAGTTTTTTAGTTTGGAATTCTAGTGAGAGAAACTCCCACTTCTCTCTAGGTTTTTGGTTTTTCTTAGTTTACTTGCAATTAGATCTTGAGAGAAGCTGTAGTTACCTTCATTTGGAGTCATTTTTCTTATAGGTTTCTTCTCTAATTCCTTTATTACTCTTTTTCCATTTAATTATTTCAAATTCATGTTTGGATTTTGTTATTATTGAATTTTGGTTAATGCATTGAATTATTCCCATATCTACTGTTATTGCTTGCTTGGTTAGTATTGATTATTGTTAGTGGTAATTTAGATTGAATTATTTTCTAGTTTTTATCATGTTTTATTTTCGCCCCCCAAGTGTTTGAGGAAATGTCACCCATGATCATGGAGTAGATTTCCTTGCTTGGTTGGGGTTGAGCAATCGGAGCCACTTGAATTGTTATATTCAAGTGTTGATTGGTATTTGAATATGGATAATTAGCTTGAAAATCACCAACTCTAGTTTTTCTCTACGAAGTGGCTAGGACTTGTGAGCTAAAGTTAATTATTTCACTTGACTTTCCTTCAATCGTTAGAGGATAACTAAGTGAGAACAATGAGCTTTTACCATCACACTTGAGCAAGAAAATAAGGATAGAAATTCTGATTCTCGCCCCGAACCAAGGCCTTTTTATATTGATTCATTACCAACTCTTGCTAGTTAATTGTTGTTCTAATTTTCTAGTTATTTATTTTTCTTGTTCTCAACTTCAAAAATCTCCAGGAAAATCCTAACCAATAATTTGCATCTTGTGTCGACTCCTAAGGAAACGACTCGGGATTCTACTCCCAGTTATTGAATTTAATTGTGACAGCCTTTTTAACTATGATTAGCGAAAATCTCGTCGGTCAAGACTATACTTGCGACTTTGAATTGGAAAAATACTTTTGGTAATTCTTGACCGACATTTATCCGCTCGTCAAGTTTTGGCGCCGTTGCCGGGGAGTTACTTATGTGTGCTAAGTTTTTGGTTGGTGTAAATATATTTATATTTGCATAATTGCATCTTTTATTTGTGTGCTTTTTGGTTATTAGTATTATTTATTAGTTAGTTTGCTTAATATATTTTGTTACCATGAGCTCTATGTTTCTTTTATTGAATGAAGCGTTCATTACCGGATCTGAGCTTAGCCCCATTTAATCCTGAAATTGGAAAAACTATTTCACATATTAGGCAAGCTTGATGTCCGTTAGCTTCCGATGGTGGTGAAAGGGTTTCTCCCAATGCACCAATCTTACCCGAGGTTGAATCCGAAGCGTCATTTGAGGAAGAAACTAAATCCTCTCCTACTAAATCTATTGACGTTTCTTCGATTGATTTAGGTACCGATACTATGACTGCTCCTAGAAGGATCACTCTCAAGGAAGCAGGAGCTCTAGATTTTATTCTTCAACCATTTCAAGTGCGTCATCCGAACTTGAATGCAGATTTTGAGCTAAAGACCTCATTGATTAATCTTGTTCCTAAGTTCCATGGTCTACCCGCTCAAGATCCCATCAAGAATCTTAGAGACTTTCTAACTGCTTTTCAACTGCTAGGTGGTACGGTGCGGATGAGGTTGCTATCTGGTTATATGCCTTCCCATTTTCTCTTGAGGGAAGGACAAAGGAGTGGTTCTACACTCAACCTGAGAATGTTTTCACCAATTAGGATCTTCTTAGAAGGAACTTTTTGGACAAGTTCTTCCCACCGAAGGTCACGGATAGATTGAGGAAGAAAATTTCTTGCGTCATTCAAGGTGAATCAGAGACTCTCTATGAGTATTGGGAACGTTTTAGGAAGCTCCTTGATTCGTGCCCCCATCATATGATTGATGAGTTGGTGCTTATTAGTTACTTTTCCCAAGGCATGAAGCCTCAAGATAAGATCATTTTCAATGCTTCGAGTAATGGCTCTTTGACAAAGTACAAGATGGCAGCGGAAGCATGGCAACTTATCACCGATTTAGCCGAGTCTACTCAACATGCGAGGCACAGGAATAATTATCCCAAGGCTATTGCGGAAGTTTTTTCTAGTACTAAGTCCGCTCTCACTAAGACTTTGGGAGAAATGACCAATATCCTCAAGCAACTCCAACTCAATCAACAACAACCTCCACCTCCTCCACAACAACAATGCCAACAGTTAGTCCCTCAAAGAGAGTATGTAGGATTTGTGCTTGCTATTCTCATTATATCAATGAATGTCCACAACTCCAAGGGGACAACACTTTGGTGGCTACCAATACTTATTACAACTGTCCGAATCAAATGTACTATCAACAAGGCGGTAACTACAATCAAGGTGATAATTACAATTAAGGTTGGCAAGACAATCCCAATCAAGGATGGAGAGACAACTACAACCAAGAAGGAAGAGACAATGGTGGAAACCAAAGGTGGAACAATAATTACCAACAAAACCGGTATCAACAAAACCCTCCTTACCAACAACAAAACCAAGGCCAAAGATACCAACCACCTCACCAAAGGCAAGCTCAAGCACCTCAACTCAACCAACCACAAGTCCCTCAAATTACCTAGCCTCCTTCTTTCTCCAACCAAGATGAAACACTCTGTTCTATTATTCAAGGACAAAAAGAGTTTCAAACTTCACTTACCTCTAGACTCACCGGTCTCACCTCCACTCTCTAAGCTCTTATATCCTGTATAGAACCACCCTCTACCTCCAATACTCAACCTTCAAGCTCTAGTGCACTTCCCTCTCAACTTTTACCTAACCCCAAGGGTGGAATCAATGCCATCACTTTGAGGTCCGACACTACATTGCAAGAGAAGAGTCCCGAGGGGCCAAGCTCAAGACAAGCCACTAAAGATGAAGATGTTGTTGAGGTAGAAGATATGGAAGACGAGGATGAGGTACAAGAGGCGGTTGAAGAAAAAAGCCCAATAGAAGGATGGAGTTTCTAAGGAAGAAAATATTCTAAAAGAGGCTACTCCAATTTCTTTTCCACACCTAGCTAGGAGGACTAAAAAGCAAGTGGAGCTAGATCCCAAGATGGTGGATATATTCAAAAAGGTTGAGGTAACTATTCCCCTTTTTTATGTTATTCGTCAGGTTCCTAAGTATGCTACGTTTCTAAAGGATTTGTGCATGAATAAGGAGAAGATTCAAGATCTAGAAACTATTCCTTTAGGTCGCTCAATTTCTGCTTTGATGGGTGCTATACCGGAGAAATGTGGTGATCCTGGTCCTTGTATGGTTACTTGCAATATAGGTGGTATACAATTTGTTGATTGCATGTGTGACCTAGGTGCTTGTGTCAGAATTATGCCTTTATTTGTATATGATGCATTGAAGCTTCCATTGTTAAAAAGGTCAGTAGCCTGTTTTGTTTTGGCGGATAAGAGCATAATCTTTGTGGTTGGCATTGCGGAATACGTCTTACTAAGCATTAAGGGGCTGATTTTTTCTATTGATTTCTATATTCTTGAGATGCCCCCTAATGACTCAGGAAGACCATCATCTATCTTTCTTGGGAGGCCGTTCTTAAAGACCTCTCCATTTAAATTGGATGACTTCTCGGGTACCTAGTTGTTCATATACTGTTTCAAGTTGAAAGGTCAGGACGACTGAAGACAAAAAGGCCGACCTCCTGAAAGGTTGGCCTGCTATCGACCTCTTTGATTAGAGCTCGGACGATCTCCCCAAAGGGCCAAAAAAGCCCAAAGTGAAGAACCACTGCCTGCTAGAAGGTGGTTATTCAAAGATATGATCTCACCCACAAAAGATAAGATAAGATAAACAAACTTATCTCAAAGAAAGATCGTCAAACACCACTATAAATACACTGGGACACCCAGGTATAACATATAGACGAATTCTACTAAAAACCTGCCTAAAGCCCGTGCTGATTTAAGCATCGGAGTCTCTTGCAGGTACCACCACCCCGCGGTGAATGAGGACTAGCAGCACCTTAAGCTTCAACAAGTCGGACACAACAGTCTTGTCTAAACCAGAAGATCTCGTCTGAGATCAACCTCCTCGTTTTAGGTACATCCCATTACACACCACCTTCGGGAAAGGAGCCCGGTCCAGGACTGACGAACGGTTTTTTGTTAGTAAAGAATTCACAATAAATTCTCGTTGCTAGTATAGTTTCTAAACCAACAAAGAATCCTTTCATACAAAAAATTTGTTTGTCACTAAAGCAAACCTAATAAAATTAAACCGAAGTATTTAAACCTCGGGTCGTCTCTCAAGGAATTGCAGGGAAGTATGTTACTATTGGTTATGAGATAGTAACTTTTTGGGTTTTTGAAATAAGGAACAAGGAAATAAAATGGCAAAAAGTAAATTAATAACTAGAAAAGCTCTTGTCAAGGTATGAGAACTAGACGTCCTATCCTAGTTATCCTTATCAATTGTGATGAGAATTGTCCATTGCTCCCACTTAGTTAACCTTTAACTATGAAGGAAAGTCAAGTGGATGAATCAATTTGATTCCTCAAGTCCTAGTCAACTCCTAAGGAAAGACTAGCTTTAGAGGGATCCAAATCAACTAGCAACCTTCAATTATCAATCAACAAAGGAGTTTGATAACTCAAGAGTCTTCAATTAATCAACCAAAGCAAAGAGGAGAAAAATCTAATTTAAAACCCTCCCAAGTATTCTATCAAACACTTGGAAGGCACAACATAAAAGTATAGAAAAGCAATAAGAGATAATAAAATCCAAACAACCAATTGAAAGCATCAATAACATAAATTGAAGAAAGCAATCATAAATATGAAATACCTCAAATTGCATTAAATAGAAAATCAAATCTAACACGGAGTTCATAAACCAAATTGGGAACATAAAATAATCAATAAGGAAGATAAATAAACTAGAATGATAAGACAAATAAAAGTAGAAAAGAAACTAAATTGAGGTAAAGTAGATATCTAAAATTGAAATTAGCTAAACCTAAGAATCCTAAAACTTAGAGAGAGGAGAGGATCTCTCTCTCTAGAAAACTACATCTAAAACCTAAAATTATGTGAATGAAAGTTGTGTCATTAAATGTTGTGATTCTCCCACTCTGCAGCTTCTATACTGTGTTCTCGAGCTTGGAATTGGGCCAAAAAGGAGCCCAAAAATCGCCCTCAGCGATTTCTGATACGTCCAGCACGTGGCTCTGTCACGCGTACGCGTACGTCACGCGTACGCGTCACTTGTCTACCGCACTATCTACGCGTACGCGTCATGCACGCGTACGCATTGCCTAACAGCAAGGCAACTATGGAAAATGTTATATCATTTCAAATCCCCATATGTTAGCTGTCCAACGCAACTGGAACTAGGGGTGTAATCGGTTCGGTTTGGTTCGGTTTTGGATCGAAAACCAACCGAACCGACCTGATCGGTTGAACGTTAATATCAACCATTCGGTTGGCTGCTTTCTGGACAACCGAACCGAACCGAACCGAACCAACAGTGGTTTGGTTCGGTCGGTTTTTTCGGTTTTTTTATACCTAATAAACAGAATTTAAAATATCATAAAATAAAGTTTAAAACCTTCAATAAACCAGAATAACAAGAGTATATCACATCCAAATCCAGTACAAATTCAACTTAATTAAATATAAAACAAAGGCAATTAAAAATGTCTAGCAAAACAACAAAAATAAACACACTTTAAACCACAACAGTCACTTTAAAACAAATAAAAACCAAACAGCCAATCAACCACCATGCTTAATCTGAATCCACACCAGACTCATCCTCATCTTCTCCGGTTGGTGCAATTTCTACAAAAATAAAACAAGAAAATCAATATAGATTATAAATATAATATAGATTATAGATTATAAACATAAACCATGAAAGGAACTACAAATTT
>NC_029789.2:44108867-44141046 GCF_000816755.2 Arachis ipaensis | reverse complement strand
ATGCCCGAAAATGCAGACTAGAGGTTGGGATGGAGTTGAGACTGGGGACACTTTTTACTTTAGCTTAGTTTTTTAGTTTGGAATTCTAGTGAGAGAAACTCCCACTTCTCTCTAGGTTTTTGGTTTTTCTTAGTTTACTTGCAATTAGATCTTGAGAGAAGCTGTAGTTACCTTCATTTGGAGTCATTTTTCTTATAGGTTTCTTCTCTAATTCCTTTATTACTCTTTTTCCATTTAATTATTTCAAATTCATGTTTGGATTTTGTTATTATTGAATTTTGGTTAATGCATTGAATTATTCCCATATCTACTGTTATTGCTTGCTTGGTTAGTATTGATTATTGTTAGTGGTAATTTAGATTGAATTATTTTCTAGTTTTTATCATGTTTTATTTTCGCCCCCCAAGTGTTTGAGGAAATGTCACCCATGATCATGGAGTAGATTTCCTTGCTTGGTTGGGGTTGAGCAATCGGAGCCACTTGAATTGTTATATTCAAGTGTTGATTGGTATTTGAATATGGATAATTAGCTTGAAAATCACCAACTCTAGTTTTTCTCTACGAAGTGGCTAGGACTTGTGAGCTAAAGTTAATTATTTCACTTGACTTTCCTTCAATCGTTAGAGGATAACTAAGTGAGAACAATGAGCTTTTACCATCACACTTGAGCAAGAAAATAAGGATAGAAATTCTGATTCTCGCCCCGAACCAAGGCCTTTTTATATTGATTCATTACCAACTCTTGCTAGTTAATTGTTGTTCTAATTTTCTAGTTATTTATTTTTCTTGTTCTCAACTTCAAAAATCTCCAGGAAAATCCTAACCAATAATTTGCATCTTGTGTCGACTCCTAAGGAAACGACTCGGGATTCTACTCCCAGTTATTGAATTTAATTGTGACAGCCTTTTTAACTATGATTAGCGAAAATCTCGTCGGTCAAGACTATACTTGCGACTTTGAATTGGAAAAATACTTTTGGTAATTCTTGACCGACATTTATCCGCTCGTCAAGTTTTGGCGCCGTTGCCGGGGAGTTACTTATGTGTGCTAAGTTTTTGGTTGGTGTAAATATATTTATATTTGCATAATTGCATCTTTTATTTGTGTGCTTTTTGGTTATTAGTATTATTTATTAGTTAGTTTGCTTAATATATTTTGTTACCATGAGCTCTATGTTTCTTTTATTGAATGAAGCGTTCATTACCGGATCTGAGCTTAGCCCCATTTAATCCTGAAATTGGAAAAACTATTTCACATATTAGGCAAGCTTGATGTCCGTTAGCTTCCGATGGTGGTGAAAGGGTTTCTCCCAATGCACCAATCTTACCCGAGGTTGAATCCGAAGCGTCATTTGAGGAAGAAACTAAATCCTCTCCTACTAAATCTATTGACGTTTCTTCGATTGATTTAGGTACCGATACTATGACTGCTCCTAGAAGGATCACTCTCAAGGAAGCAGGAGCTCTAGATTTTATTCTTCAACCATTTCAAGTGCGTCATCCGAACTTGAATGCAGATTTTGAGCTAAAGACCTCATTGATTAATCTTGTTCCTAAGTTCCATGGTCTACCCGCTCAAGATCCCATCAAGAATCTTAGAGACTTTCTAACTGCTTTTCAACTGCTAGGTGGTACGGTGCGGATGAGGTTGCTATCTGGTTATATGCCTTCCCATTTTCTCTTGAGGGAAGGACAAAGGAGTGGTTCTACACTCAACCTGAGAATGTTTTCACCAATTAGGATCTTCTTAGAAGGAACTTTTTGGACAAGTTCTTCCCACCGAAGGTCACGGATAGATTGAGGAAGAAAATTTCTTGCGTCATTCAAGGTGAATCAGAGACTCTCTATGAGTATTGGGAACGTTTTAGGAAGCTCCTTGATTCGTGCCCCCATCATATGATTGATGAGTTGGTGCTTATTAGTTACTTTTCCCAAGGCATGAAGCCTCAAGATAAGATCATTTTCAATGCTTCGAGTAATGGCTCTTTGACAAAGTACAAGATGGCAGCGGAAGCATGGCAACTTATCACCGATTTAGCCGAGTCTACTCAACATGCGAGGCACAGGAATAATTATCCCAAGGCTATTGCGGAAGTTTTTTCTAGTACTAAGTCCGCTCTCACTAAGACTTTGGGAGAAATGACCAATATCCTCAAGCAACTCCAACTCAATCAACAACAACCTCCACCTCCTCCACAACAACAATGCCAACAGTTAGTCCCTCAAAGAGAGTATGTAGGATTTGTGCTTGCTATTCTCATTATATCAATGAATGTCCACAACTCCAAGGGGACAACACTTTGGTGGCTACCAATACTTATTACAACTGTCCGAATCAAATGTACTATCAACAAGGCGGTAACTACAATCAAGGTGATAATTACAATTAAGGTTGGCAAGACAATCCCAATCAAGGATGGAGAGACAACTACAACCAAGAAGGAAGAGACAATGGTGGAAACCAAAGGTGGAACAATAATTACCAACAAAACCGGTATCAACAAAACCCTCCTTACCAACAACAAAACCAAGGCCAAAGATACCAACCACCTCACCAAAGGCAAGCTCAAGCACCTCAACTCAACCAACCACAAGTCCCTCAAATTACCTAGCCTCCTTCTTTCTCCAACCAAGATGAAACACTCTGTTCTATTATTCAAGGACAAAAAGAGTTTCAAACTTCACTTACCTCTAGACTCACCGGTCTCACCTCCACTCTCTAAGCTCTTATATCCTGTATAGAACCACCCTCTACCTCCAATACTCAACCTTCAAGCTCTAGTGCACTTCCCTCTCAACTTTTACCTAACCCCAAGGGTGGAATCAATGCCATCACTTTGAGGTCCGACACTACATTGCAAGAGAAGAGTCCCGAGGGGCCAAGCTCAAGACAAGCCACTAAAGATGAAGATGTTGTTGAGGTAGAAGATATGGAAGACGAGGATGAGGTACAAGAGGCGGTTGAAGAAAAAAGCCCAATAGAAGGATGGAGTTTCTAAGGAAGAAAATATTCTAAAAGAGGCTACTCCAATTTCTTTTCCACACCTAGCTAGGAGGACTAAAAAGCAAGTGGAGCTAGATCCCAAGATGGTGGATATATTCAAAAAGGTTGAGGTAACTATTCCCCTTTTTTATGTTATTCGTCAGGTTCCTAAGTATGCTACGTTTCTAAAGGATTTGTGCATGAATAAGGAGAAGATTCAAGATCTAGAAACTATTCCTTTAGGTCGCTCAATTTCTGCTTTGATGGGTGCTATACCGGAGAAATGTGGTGATCCTGGTCCTTGTATGGTTACTTGCAATATAGGTGGTATACAATTTGTTGATTGCATGTGTGACCTAGGTGCTTGTGTCAGAATTATGCCTTTATTTGTATATGATGCATTGAAGCTTCCATTGTTAAAAAGGTCAGTAGCCTGTTTTGTTTTGGCGGATAAGAGCATAATCTTTGTGGTTGGCATTGCGGAATACGTCTTACTAAGCATTAAGGGGCTGATTTTTTCTATTGATTTCTATATTCTTGAGATGCCCCCTAATGACTCAGGAAGACCATCATCTATCTTTCTTGGGAGGCCGTTCTTAAAGACCTCTCCATTTAAATTGGATGACTTCTCGGGTACCTAGTTGTTCATATACTGTTTCAAGTTGAAAGGTCAGGACGACTGAAGACAAAAAGGCCGACCTCCTGAAAGGTTGGCCTGCTATCGACCTCTTTGATTAGAGCTCGGACGATCTCCCCAAAGGGCCAAAAAAGCCCAAAGTGAAGAACCACTGCCTGCTAGAAGGTGGTTATTCAAAGATATGATCTCACCCACAAAAGATAAGATAAGATAAACAAACTTATCTCAAAGAAAGATCGTCAAACACCACTATAAATACACTGGGACACCCAGGTATAACATATAGACGAATTCTACTAAAAACCTGCCTAAAGCCCGTGCTGATTTAAGCATCGGAGTCTCTTGCAGGTACCACCACCCCGCGGTGAATGAGGACTAGCAGCACCTTAAGCTTCAACAAGTCGGACACAACAGTCTTGTCTAAACCAGAAGATCTCGTCTGAGATCAACCTCCTCGTTTTAGGTACATCCCATTACACACCACCTTCGGGAAAGGAGCCCGGTCCAGGACTGACGAACGGTTTTTTGTTAGTAAAGAATTCACAATAAATTCTCGTTGCTAGTATAGTTTCTAAACCAACAAAGAATCCTTTCATACAAAAAATTTGTTTGTCACTAAAGCAAACCTAATAAAATTAAACCGAAGTATTTAAACCTCGGGTCGTCTCTCAAGGAATTGCAGGGAAGTATGTTACTATTGGTTATGAGATAGTAACTTTTTGGGTTTTTGAAATAAGGAACAAGGAAATAAAATGGCAAAAAGTAAATTAATAACTAGAAAAGCTCTTGTCAAGGTATGAGAACTAGACGTCCTATCCTAGTTATCCTTATCAATTGTGATGAGAATTGTCCATTGCTCCCACTTAGTTAACCTTTAACTATGAAGGAAAGTCAAGTGGATGAATCAATTTGATTCCTCAAGTCCTAGTCAACTCCTAAGGAAAGACTAGCTTTAGAGGGATCCAAATCAACTAGCAACCTTCAATTATCAATCAACAAAGGAGTTTGATAACTCAAGAGTCTTCAATTAATCAACCAAAGCAAAGAGGAGAAAAATCTAATTTAAAACCCTCCCAAGTATTCTATCAAACACTTGGAAGGCACAACATAAAAGTATAGAAAAGCAATAAGAGATAATAAAATCCAAACAACCAATTGAAAGCATCAATAACATAAATTGAAGAAAGCAATCATAAATATGAAATACCTCAAATTGCATTAAATAGAAAATCAAATCTAACACGGAGTTCATAAACCAAATTGGGAACATAAAATAATCAATAAGGAAGATAAATAAACTAGAATGATAAGACAAATAAAAGTAGAAAAGAAACTAAATTGAGGTAAAGTAGATATCTAAAATTGAAATTAGCTAAACCTAAGAATCCTAAAACTTAGAGAGAGGAGAGGATCTCTCTCTCTAGAAAACTACATCTAAAACCTAAAATTATGTGAATGAAAGTTGTGTCATTAAATGTTGTGATTCTCCCACTCTGCAGCTTCTATACTGTGTTCTCGAGCTTGGAATTGGGCCAAAAAGGAGCCCAAAAATCGCCCTCAGCGATTTCTGATACGTCCAGCACGTGGCTCTGTCACGCGTACGCGTACGTCACGCGTACGCGTCACTTGTCTACCGCACTATCTACGCGTACGCGTCATGCACGCGTACGCATTGCCTAACAGCAAGGCAACTATGGAAAATGTTATATCATTTCAAATCCCCATATGTTAGCTGTCCAACGCAACTGGAACTAGGGGTGTAATCGGTTCGGTTTGGTTCGGTTTTGGATCGAAAACCAACCGAACCGACCTGATCGGTTGAACGTTAATATCAACCATTCGGTTGGCTGCTTTCTGGACAACCGAACCGAACCGAACCGAACCAACAGTGGTTTGGTTCGGTCGGTTTTTTCGGTTTTTTTATACCTAATAAACAGAATTTAAAATATCATAAAATAAAGTTTAAAACCTTCAATAAACCAGAATAACAAGAGTATATCACATCCAAATCCAGTACAAATTCAACTTAATTAAATATAAAACAAAGGCAATTAAAAATGTCTAGCAAAACAACAAAAATAAACACACTTTAAACCACAACAGTCACTTTAAAACAAATAAAAACCAAACAGCCAATCAACCACCATGCTTAATCTGAATCCACACCAGACTCATCCTCATCTTCTCCGGTTGGTGCAATTTCTACAAAAATAAAACAAGAAAATCAATATAGATTATAAATATAATATAGATTATAGATTATAAACATAAACCATGAAAGGAACTACAAATTTCTTTTTTGCATACCTAATTCAAGTTTCTCAAACTCTTCAATAAGCTCCTCAAAATCAGTTGTCATTGGAGAAGCACGAAGCCAATTTTGTGTGCATATCAATGCCTCAACTGTCTTTGGAGTTAATGAACTCCTATAGTTGTTAAGCACTCTTCCACCAGTGCTAAAAGCTGATTCTGAAGCAACAGTTGAGACCGGCATTGCTAAGACATCTCTAGCTATTTGGGATAAGATAGGATACTTGCTAGAATTTACCTTCCACCAATTCAATATGTCAAAGGTATTTTGATCACCAGGCTTCTCTAAACCATCCATCAAATACAAATCCACCTCATTCTTGTTGATGATCTCATGAAAATGCACCTCCTTAAAAAAATCACCAGCCATGTCGCCATCAGGTACTCCCACATCTGATGCACCATCCATTGTTGTTGAAGTAAAAGATCTTCCCCTATTATTTGCATTCATATAGCATTCAAACATCTTGGAGAAGGTTTCTTTCACTTTTGCACCCAAAAAATCAGCATCATCCTTATCATATAGCTTTTCAAAGCTAAAGTTGACAAACTTCAACTTGTATCTAGGATCAAGAATTACAGCAACAAAAATCATCATGTTGATATTTTTAATGTTACCCCAGTACTTGTCATACTTAAGCTTCATCCTCTCAGCCATACTCCCAAGTAATGGATCTCGACTACCACAAGAAGCTTTGAACACACGCAAAATCTTACAAAACTCATGAAAATATTGAGAAGAAGTCACAAGCAAACTACCAGACACACTCTTTGTAACATCATGAAAAATTTTCAGGAATTCCATAAAGTGTTTTGCATTATCCCAATCAATATTCCTCGGAATACCACCTTGCATTAGAGCATATTCTGTATCTCTCTCCCCTAGCCTCTTGAACGCCTTTTGAAACTTCAAACCACTTTCAAGCATGGTGTATGTCGAGTTCCATCTAGTGGGAACATCGAGTTGGACAGTACACTTGTCTTGTATCCTAGCTTCCTTAATGAAATTTTTGAACCTATTCATACAACTAAGGGAAGCACGCACATATCTAATAGCATTTCTTATCTTACTAATAGATTCATGCATCTCTTTCAATCCATCATTAACAACAAGATTAAGAATATGTGCACAACACCTAACATGCAAATGCTCTCTTTTCAAAGGATGTAAATTCCAATCCTCCATTCTAGTTCTTAGGTAAGATATTGCAGTATCATTAGAACTAGCGTTATCAACAGTAATTGTGAACACTCTAGATATCCCCCACCCCAAAAGACATCTTTCAATCTTTCTACCAATTGTTTCTCCCTTGTGGTTTTTAATAAGACAAAAATTAATAATCCTCTTTTGCAATTTCCAATCATGATCAATGTAATGAGCAGTGAGACACATATAATTCAGATTTTGCACAGAAGTCCAACAATCAGTAGTTAAACAAACAGATTGATTCGGTTGCTTGAACACAGTTTTCAACTTATTCTTCTCACTAATATAGAGATTCCAACAGTCCTTAGCAACAGTAATCCTTCCCAGAAGTGGAAATCTAGGTTGCACAATACTCATATAGAATCTAAATCCCTCCCCCTCAACAAACTTGAATGGTAGCTCATCAACAATTATCATCCTAGCAAGGGCTTTTCTACACATTTCATCATCAAAAGTAACTGCAGTAAATACCCCTTCACCCTCTTTTTTTTGTTGGAAGGTAAGGATTGTTTGACTAGGGTCACCCGACTCCCTAGGAAATTTTTTACATTGGTTCAACAAATGATAACGCATATTAGTTGTACCATTTCTATAAGAGTCACATGCATATGATGCACCGCACTAATTACATTTATCCCTAGGATGTGATGGCTTGGACTTAGGATCCCTTGTAAAGTGTTCCCAAGTCCAAGATCTAGGTCTAGAAGGTTTTCTGTTACCTTCATTAGCTTTATCCTTGCTATCCTCTTCATCAGTTTCCACAGTGCTTGGAGATGGATTTGTTGGAGTTGCTCCCGGAGTTGCACCCACATTAGTTGAATGAACCTTCCTCTTCTTTGATCTAGGATGGGGCGGGGGTTTGGTAAGCACGCCGCTGTCCGTTGAAGAACGTACCGCGGACTCAACAATTTCACCCCCAATGAGAGGCGTCCGCTCACTGGGCACCTCATTGCTTGTTGGCTGCATATATATATAAACAGAACAATGAAAAATTAAGGTTTTTAATTCATGAACAGCACCAAAAGTATTGTTTCCAGCAACAAAACAAGCATCATTAATAGCTCTAACAGTCCACCAAAACAAGCATCATTTAATACTCACCAACTGCCATATAATCAACAGAATTTAAATTCATTAACAGCTCTAACAGCCCACCAAAACAAGCATCATTTAATACTCACCAACTGCCATATAATCAACAGAATTTAATACCACCAACTGCCTCACTAACTGCCATATAATCAACAGATTTTAAATTCATTAACAGCTCTAACAGTCCACCAAAACAAGCATCATTAACAGCTCTAACAGTCCACCAAAACAAGCATCATTAACAGCTCTAACAGTCCACCAAAACAAGCATCATTTAATACTCACCAACTGCCATATAATCAACAGAATTTAAATTCATTAACAGCTCTAACAGTCCACCAAAATAAGCATCATTAACAGCTCAAACAGTCCACCAAAACAAGCATCATTAATAGCTCAAACAGCCAATTCTATTTTATATATACCTTGTTATGTATATGACATTATTATTATTACAGAAAATTACTCTACACAAATTACTCTAATGATTCAGCCATTGCACAAAATCTTCACATTAAAGGATCTTGGTTCCTTATCATATTTTCTTGGAATTGAAGTTCATAAAACAGATTCTATGCAGTTTGTCCCAAACAAAATATATAATAGACCTTCTATCAAAATTGGGAATGAGTGAAGCTAAAACAATGCCTATCTCAATGATTTCATCCCTAAAATTACTATCAACTGCCACTCTTAGCCAGTTCATGCATAGTCCACTAAAGCTGAATTCTAAAGCTTGACAGCTAGTGAAGCAGAGATCACATGGGTTTAGAATCTACTTCAAAAATTAAACATCAAACATCATATTACCTCACAAGCAATGTATTCAATGAATGTCTCTATTTTTCATCCAGGAAAAAATTAAAATAAAAAATAAAGCGATGCATTATCCTGTGAGTTCTTGATGCAGCCAATACAAACAGAATTTCTAGCTACAGAATTTCTAAAAAACATAACCACAAAGGCACAAACAGAATTTCTCAAAATCATAACCACAAACAGAATTTGTAAAAACAATTGTTCAGGTTAAATCAAGCACAATATCACTAAACAGAATCTCTAAAAATAATTGTTCAGAATTTCTAACCTCCGAAGAAGACATTGTGGAGTTGCTTTCTGCAGGAGATGGCTTGGTGACAGGAGTGCTGCTCGGCGCTCGAGTTGGACTGCGACGGCCACTGGAGTGAGTGGAGTCTTGCTTGGCGACTGGACTGCTGCTCGGTGACAGGACTGCTTCTCGGTGAATGGATTGCTCCTCGGCGACGGCGACCCAGCGACGGCGACCCTGGGAGGCGACCCTGCGACGGCGATGACTGAAGACAAGAAGAGAGGAAGAGAAGCTAGGGTTCTCCTTCAGGGTCTCCTTTTCTCGAGCATGGTGGAATCGAAGGTGGAAGTGTGGAACCGTGGAAGAGAAGAACAGAGGAAGAAAGCTAGGGCTCTGGATTTGCCGTTCGCGTAAAAGAGAGGAAGAAGGCTAGGGCTGTGTGTGAAGTTGCCCTTTTATACCTAGGTTAAAGGGTAACTTAGTAAAAACACATCATTGAACCCTCATTTTTCGGTTCGGTCCGATTCGGTTCGGTTTCTGCCGAGTCAACCGAAACCGAACCGAACCAATCGGTTTACTTCGAAAAAAACAAAAAAAAAAAACGATTTTTTCGGTTTTCTAATCGGTTGTTGTAAAATTCGGTTCGGTTCTGCGGTAATTTTCGGTCCGGTTCGGTAATTTACACCCTTAACTGGAACCACCTCATTTGGACCTCTGTAGCTCAAGTTATGATTGATTGAGTGCGAAGAGGTCAGGGGTGACAGCTTAGCAATTCCTTCAACTTCTTGTATTTCTTCCACTTTTGCATGCTTCCTTTCCATCCTCTAGGCCATTCCTGCCCTATAAACCCTGAAAACACTTAACACACATATCATGGCATCGAATGGTAATAAGAGAGGATTAAGATTAGCACTTTTAAGGCCAAAGAAGCATGTTTTCAATCATAGCACAAAATTAGGAAGGAAATTTAAAACATGCGAATTCAATGAATAAGTGTGAGAATAGTGGATAAAATCCACTCAATTAAGTACAAAATGTATCACAAAATAGTGGTGCATCAAGGACGCTAAGCATAGACTACATCGTAGTCGATGTGAACTCCGCATACAATGTCCTTATAGGCCGAACAACCCTAAACCAGCTCGCTGCAGTAGTCTTCACACCACACAACTCAGAGGAGCTCGGGTTTGCGAAGAACTTCGCCCTCAGCCAGAAGGCAAGACCGAAGAGGTTCAAATCGGAGATACCTAAGATAAAACAACAAGTATAGGTGCAAACCTAAAAGAAGACCTAAAGGAGCTGCTAATAAAGCTCTTAAGGGAGAATTCCGACCTCTTTGCATGGAAAGCCGCTGATATGCCCTGCATAGATCCCGGCTTAATGTGCCACAAACTGGCCGTGTATCCCGGATCCCGACCAATACAACAAAGGCGCCGAAAGCTCGGCCCAGAAAGATCACAAGTCGTGGAGGAACAGGTGCAAGCCTTGCTAGAGGCAGGGTTCATAAGGGAGGTTAAGTACCCATTGTGGCTGGCCAACATCGTATTGGTAAAAAAGCCAAATGAAAAGTGGCGGATGTGCGTAGGCTACACCGACCTCAATAAAGCCTGCCCAAAAGACCCCTATCCCCCCCCGAACATCGACACCCTAATCGACGCATCGTTGGGATACAAATACCTTTCCTTCATGGACGCCTACTCAGGGTACAACTAGATCCCAATGCACAAACCCAACCAAGAGAAAACCTCATTCCTAACCCTGAAAGCAAACTATTGTTACATAGTAATGCCGTTCGGACTAAAGAACACGGGGCCACATACCGGAGATTAATAAACATAGTATTCACCGACCACATCGAAAAACTGATGGAAGTCTATGTGGACGACATGCTAGTAAAAACCCAAAAAGAGGAAGCACTGTTGCCCGACCTCACCGAAGTATTCGGTACCATAAGAAAGCACGAGATGAGGCTAAACCCCACAAAATGTACCTTTGCGGTAGAAGCTGGCAAATTCCTAGGGTTCATGCTGACCCAGAGAGGCATTGAGGCAAACCCAGACAAATGCCAAGCCATACTCAACATGAAAAGCCTGGCCTGTCCAGGTTTCTAGCCAGATCAGCCCTAAAGTCTCTTCCCTTCTATGTGACATTGAGGAAAGGGAAGAAGTTCGAGTGGACTTCAGAGCGCGAGAAAGCCTTTTAGCACTTCAAATTATTCCTAGGACAACCACCCATCCTGACCCGACCTCAACAAGGAGAAGAACTGATACTATACCTCGCCGTCGAAAGCCGAGCGATAGCATCAGCCCTGGTCAGAGAGGATGACAACGGACAACAACCCATCTACTTCATTAGCAAGGCCTTACAGGGGGCCGAATTAAACTACCAAAAAATAGAAAAGTTTACTTACGTCCTCATACTCACCTCCCGGTGACTTCGACCATACTTTCAAGCTCACACCATCAGAGTACGGACTAATCAACCCATGAAAGGCATCTTGCAGAAAACAGACTTAGCTGGAAGAATCCTACAATAGGCTATCAAGTTGTCCGAGTTCGGCCTAAAATATGAAGCTCGCACTGCCATCAAATCCCAATACTTTGCCGACTTCATCGCAGAGTACACAGACACCCCGGGGACCCCTATAGAATGGAACCTCTACGTCAACGACTCATCAAACAAAGCCGGAAGTGGATCAGGCATTATCCTAGAAAGTGTCCAAGGGACCCAACTCGAACTCTCCTTAAGATTCGAGTTCCCCGCCTCAAATAATAAAGCAGTGTATGAAGCCCTACTAGCTAGCTTGAAGCTGGCTAGGGAAGTCGGAGCACAAAAGCGTACCATCTTCAGTGATTCACAAGTAATCACCTCGCAGATAGAAGGAAGCTACCCGGCAAAGGATCCCACTATGAAAAAGTACCTGGACAAGACCAAAGAATAGCTCGGGAACTTCAGAGAATATGAGATCCAACACATACCTCAAGAAGAAAATGCCCGAGCTGACGCGTTATCCAAACTAGCGAGCACCAGGCCAGGAGGTAACAATAGAAGCCTCATCCAAGAAACCTTGCAGCACCCATCAACCTTAAGGGAAGAAAAAGTCTTAAACATATCAGACCAGGACCAAGGGTGGATGACCCCCATAATCAACTACCTCAAGTCTGAAATACTTTCCACAGAAAAGAAGGACGCAAAAAGGCTCATGCGAGAAGCACAATATTACACCCTGGTACACAACATCCTGTACAGAAGAGGAATTTGAACACCCCTCCTAAAATGCATCCCAACTTCTGCCACAAAAGAGGTCCTGGAGGACGTTCACAGCGGCATGTGAGGCAACCACCTCAGGGCATGGGCTCTATCCAAAAAGGTACCCCGAGCCGGCTTCTACTGGCTGACCTTACAGAAAGAAGTGACCGAGTTCGTTAAAACATGCCCTCCATGCCAGAAGCACGCCAACTTCCACATCGCCCTACCTGAAGAGCTCATTTGCGTCACCTCACCTTGGCCGTTCGCAAACTGGGGGCTCGACCTCCTCGGACCATTCCCCCAAGGATCAGGACAAGTCAAATTCCTCATTGTAGGAATAGATTACTTCACAAAGTGGATCGAGGCAGAGGCTACCAACCAAGTCATATTGGCCGGGTTAAAGCATCGACTACAGGACGCGAAAGGAGCCTGGGCCGAAGAGTTCTCCCAAGTCCTATGGGCGTACCGAACAATACCACACTCCACCACAGGGGAATCACCATTCTGACTCACCTACGGAATGGAGGCAATGATCCCCATAGAAGTAGATAAAAGATCCCCTAGGGTGATCTTCTACAATGAGGACACCAACTCCCGAGCATAAAAGGAAGAACTCGACCTGCTTCCAGAAGTCCGAGAAAGAGCTCGGATCAGAGAGGAAGCCTTGAAGCGTCGAATGGCCTCAATATACAACCGGAAGGTAATCCAACAAAGCTTCGCTACCAATGAACTCATCCTAATCCGAAATAACATCGGAGCAGGTCGGTCAGGAGAAGGAAAGTTAGCTGCTAACTGGAAAGAACTATACTGGATTACAGAAGTACTAGGAAAAGGTTACTACAAGGTCGCCGACCTCTAAGGACGGGAGCTCCCGAGGTCGTGGTATGCCTGCAACCTAAGAAGAGATTCCCTAAAAAGTTTTCTTCCAAGGCCTATTAATTTATGCTTGAAAAATGCAAAAATCATCGCCCGATCAGGAAAGGTCGGCAAGGTGAAGCAACGAGGTCCAAATTAATGTGAGAAGTTATAAAAGCAACCCATATAAAGCGACCTGATGAGGTCGAATAAAAATGGGGACCTGCAGCACCTCAAGCTCCAGCAAGTCGGACACAACAGTCTTGACTAAACCAGAAGATCTCATCCGAGATCGACCTCCTCGTTTCAGGTAACTCTCGGAACACTACTTTTTTGAAATTGATGGAAGAGCAGTGAGTTTCAACCTTGATGAAGCTATGAAGCATCCACTGAAAGACCATGCTATCTTTCGGTGTGATATGTTTGATGAGATTGTGGCCAAAGTCCACCATGCTATAGTTGATGAGAAGAACATGGTTCAAGGTGCAAGTGTGGGGAAACCCCCTGACTATGATGAAGACACCTTATCACCTCCGGTGCTACCGGATAATCAAGAGCCAAGTCATTAGCTACATATGGAGTTGAAGCCTCTTCCACCTCACCTTAAGTATGCTTATCTTGAAGACAATCAAAATCTCCCGATGATCATTGCAAAGGAGCTTACTTCCCAACAAGAGGAGTGATTGCTTAATGCACTGAGAAGGAACAAGAAAGCTATTGGATGGAGTTTGGCAGACATAGTTGGTATAAGCCCTTAAGTTTGTGAGCATCGCATTTTCCTAGAGGAGGGAGCCAAGCCTATCCGTCAACCTCAAACGCGGTTAAGTCCCACAATTCTAGAAGTGGTGAAGAAAGAAGTGACCCAATTGCTTGAAGCCGATATTATCTATCTAATCTCAGATAGTGAGTGGATTCGCCCGGTACAAGTGGTTCCTAAGAAGTTCGGCGTCACCATAGTCAAGAATGAGAATGGGGAACTCATGGCTACAAGGGTGCGGAATTCATGGAGAGTGTGCATCGACTACAGGCGCTTGAACTTGGCTACTCGCAAGGATCACTATCCACTACTTTTCATCGATCAAATGCTTGATCGCCTGTCAGATAAATCACATTATTGCTTTTTTAGATGGCTATACTGGTTATTTTCAGATCCTTATTGCTCCAGAAGACCAAGAAAAAACTACTTTTACATGCCCCTTTGGAACGTACGCATATAAAAGAATGCCTTTTGGTTTATGTAATGCACCGGCTACGTTTCAAAGGTGCATGATGAGTATCTTCTCGGATCTTCTTAAGCATTGTATGGAGCTATTTATGGATGATTTTAGTGTTTATGGTGTTTTTTTTACCTTTGTTTGGATAATCTTGCTAGAGTATTAGAAAGATGTGCTAGTTCAAACCTTGTGCTTAATTTTAAAAAATGTCACTTTATGGTAAAGCAAGGTATTGTTTTGGGTCATGTTGTTTCTAATATTGGTATATCTGTTGATCCTGCAAAGGTTGATGTTATTTCTAGTTTACCTTACCCCTCTTCTATGAGGGAAGTCCATTCTTTTCTTGGTAATGCAGGTTTCTACCAGCGTTTTATCAAGGACTTCAGTAAGTTTGCACTACCCCTTTCCCGTCTGCTGCAAAAGACGCAGAGTTTGACTTGAGTAAAGACTACATGGAAGCATTTGACAAGCTGAAGATTGCCTTAACCCAAGCTCCTATTGTGAGAGGGCCTGACTGGAGTAGGCCATTCGATATTATATGTGACGCATCTGACTATGTGGTAGGAGTGGCTCTTGCTCAGCGCGAAGGTAAGGATCCCTATATCATAGCTTATGCTTCTAAGACTTTAGATGGTGCCCAGTCTAACTATACTACCACTGAAAAGAAACTTTTAGCAATTATTTTTGCCTTTGATAAATTCCGGGCTTATTTACTTGGAACCAAAGTGGTAGTATATTCAGATCATGCGGCTTTGAAATACTTGCTAGCTAATAAAGATTCAAA
Organism: Arachis ipaensis; assembly: GCF_000816755.2. NCBI lineage: Eukaryota > Viridiplantae > Streptophyta > Magnoliopsida > Fabales > Fabaceae > Arachis > Arachis ipaensis. The sequence continues at coordinate 44,125,667 of NC_029789.2, read as the reverse complement.
ACCAAGGTTAATTTGTTGGATATTGTTATTGCAAGAGTTTGATTTAGAGATCAAAGATAGGAGTGGTTCCCAAATTTTAGTGGCGGACCACTTGAGTTGCCTAGAGCGTATAAAAAGTGACTCCATTTCTATCAATGATGCATTCCCACTTGATAGCTTGCAAGCAATATATGAGGTGTTTCCTTGGTATGCACCCATAGCTAATTATTTGGTTAATCACACATTTCCTCCACATTTTTCTAAACATCAAAAGGATAAGCTCAAGAGCGAGTCCAAGTATTACATATGGGATGACCGATATTTGTGGAGATGTGGTGCTGACCAAATAATTAGAAGGTGTGTTCCACAATCCGAAATCTAGTCAATCTTAGAGGTGTGCCACTCTTTTGAGAGTGGTGGCCACTTTGGTCCTCAAAGAACTGCAAGAAAAATTTTAGACTGCAGATTTTGGTGGCCCATACTTTTTAAGGATGCTAATCTTTTCTGTAACATTTGCCACCAATACCAAAGACTTGGAAACATATCCAAGAGGGATGAGATGCCCCAACAACCCATGTTGTTTTGTGAAATTTTTTATGTTTGGGGTATTGACTTCATGGGTCCGTTTCCAAACTCGAATGGTTTCTTATATATTCTGTTAGCTATTGATTATGTTTCTAAATGGGTGGAAGTAATTCCTACCCATATTGATGATGCTAACGTGGTTGTTTTTTTTATGCGTAATAACATCATTTGTCGCTTTGGATCACCACGAGCAATCGTGAGTAATCAAGGCTCTCATTTTTGTAACAAAAGAATGACAGGTTTGATGAAGAAGCATGGCATTATTCACAAGGTGGCGACGGCTTATCACCCCCAAACAAATGGCGAGGCTGAAGTGTGTAATAAAGAGATCAAGGGCATTCTAGAGAAGATGGTTAAACCCCATAGGAGGGATTGGAGCTCTAGGCTTGGAGATGCACTATAGGCTTATCAGACAACTTACAAGACACCGATTGCCATGAGTCCGTTCTGCTTAGTCTACGGAAAAGCTTGTCACCTTCCGGTAGAGGTGGAACACAAGGCTTATTGGGCTGTGAAGGAATGTAACTCAGGATTGGGAGGAGCTAGAGTCAAAAGGAAGCTGCAACTAGAGGAATTGGAGTGCATTCGGCTAGAAGCTTATGAAAACTCAAGCTTTACAAAGAAAAGGTGAAGGTGGTACCTGATCAGAACATCAAGAGAAGAGAGTTTAGAGCTGGGGATCAAGTCCTTCTCTATAACTCGAGGCTGAGATTAATGCCGGGTAAACTGAGGTCAAAATAGGATGAACCTTACGTGGTGGAGAAGGTTGAACCGTATGGAGTTGTCCACTTAAGTCACCCCTCAAGCCCTACCTTCTTCAAGGTCAATGGCCACCATTTAAAGCTTTATCATGGTGCAAAAGTGAAGAACAACAAAGAGCTAGAGATCTTTCTCTTGAAGGACCCGGCCAAGGAAGAGGACTGAGCTTAATAGACCATCCAAGTTAAGGACGTTAAAGAAAAGTGCTAGGTGGGAGGCAACCCACCATGGTATGATCTTCCTTTTTTATAGTTTTATTTTATTTATTTGCCTTTCTTTGTTTCATTGGGTGTCTGTGTTAATTTTCAAATATGCATGTTTACTTTTGTTCTGAGTTATTTTAATATAAAATAAAAATAAAAGAAAAGCCAGCTCACGCGTAAGCGTCCCCGACACGCACGAGTCATAGTTGATGCTGGCACTCTCCGGTACAAAAACCAGAGAGTTGCACTAGAACTGTGCGGGCGGGGTGCTAGGCGTACAACCCACCCCACACGTATGCCTCGCTGACGCGTACGCGTCACCCAGCAATTTCACGTTTCCACACGTGTGCGTGAGCGACGCGCACACGTCGTATGTCACTGCTGCAATCCTTGGTACAAAAACCAGAGACTTGCACTGGTAGTGTGCTAGAGTCGTGCGTCTAGCACGACAAGTAGTCACACATATGCATGACCGACACTTACACGTCGCTGTGTTTTCTGGTTACCCACGCTTGTGCATGGCCGACACGCACGCGTCGTCCCTTAATGTTGCCTCTCGTACAAAAACCAGAGAATTGTGACGGAACTGTGTGAGTTTCATGCGTCCAGCACGAAAATCAGTCACGCGTACGCGTGACCGACGCTCACGGGTCACTTTCATTTTTGGGCTTCCCACGCGTAGGCGTGGACGACGCGCATGCGTCGCAGCGCGGATTCAATTTAATCCTCGCGCTGCCCAGCCCCTTTCCTTATTCTTCCTTCTTCTAATTCTTGTCTTCCTTCTTTCTTCTTCCTACTTTCTTCTTTCCTCCTTCCTTCTTCACCTCTTCCACCATCACCGGCGGACCACTACCACCAGCGACCACCACCTCCGACGATCCAACCTCCTTTTCTCTTCATTTAATCCCTTATTTTCCTCTTCTTTTCAAGGTTTCTTTTCTTACTTTCTCTACTCTTTAATTCTTCTTTTGCTCATTGCATTCCATTATTTTAATTATTCTTAATTCCATATTAGTTTTGTTATTTGTAATTCCCTTTTTTGTTCTTTTTCTCTCCTTGCAATTTTTTTTATTATTAGTGTTGGAACTTCAAGTTGAATATTCTGTGCATTGGTGGATTATTTTGATATTTCTTATCTTATTTGTGTTTTGTGGTTTTGCTTTGATAATTGGCATTCTATTTTGGGTCTCTTGCACAATTGGACTTCTTAATTTGCTTCTTGTTTATAATATGCCCACCAAGTGTTTGTGAAAAAGTACCAATGATATCTTGATTAATTTTCTATCTTATTCTTGTAACTTAGTACTTCTGTTTCACAAACACTTACTCTTCGTGTGTCTTGAGCTTATTTTCCATGGCTTTTCATCCTCAAATGCTCAGTATTTGTGACTTGCTAATTTGGGTGTCTATCTCTTTGAGTTTAATATTTTCTTTTTTCTCTCATTTTTTAGGATGGCCATCAAGAAAGGGAAGGAAAAGGCTTCTAAAAAGATACCTGCGAAGAATGAAGGCAACTCAAAGAGCAAGCACTAAGGCACAAACTTCCTAAAAAGTTAAGCCACCCACTAAGTGATTGAAGAGGACCATCTAAGTTGATGTGGCAGAGAAGCAATTTTCCATAAAGAACCCCGCACAAGTCACTAACCGCTATTGTGAGCGAATGTTCCCAATCTTGGTAGAGAGAAACTACCATAATGAGCACATCCTAATTCTTCCAGAACATTTCGTTCAATTTGTGGTGCCCCGCATTGAGAGGTAGCATTGGGGATTCTTAAACCGGAGGCCGCGGGAAGCTAATATCTCTTCAGTAGTTGAATTCTACGCCAATTATCACTTGCCTACCCTTCAGTTCGTCTTCATGCGCCGCAAGCAAGTTCCTATCTTGGAAGATACTATTCAGCGATTACTCGATCTTTCACCAAGTCCAGATGGGATGGATGCCTACCAGGAAGCACAACTTGCACGCAAGAGATTCCATATTGACTAGGACTCCATCCTTAGGGTCATTGCACTTCCTAGAAGCGAGTGGATCCCTGGAAGAGCCAAAGCTCAACCCAAGGGCATCTCAGCACAAGAGCTCACTATGGAGGCTTGAGTGTGGGCACAGATCATGTCCCAATATATCTTATCGAGCACTCATGAGTCCAGTATTACTGCAGACTTAGCCATTCTTGTCTGGTGCATCCTCATAGAGAGGCCTCTCAACTTTCCACGACTCATCCGACAAGCCATGGGCTGAGTACAAATAGTTGGCAACCTCCCTTTTCCCGCATTGGTCACAGACTTGGTGTCTACGGCGGGAGTTTCCTATCAGGCTGAGGATGTGAAGACCATGATTCCTAGGGACGACGAATATGTCCCAAATGGAAAATATGTTAGGCCTCCAACGCCACCCATGAGCCGGAATGAAGACCCATCTTTCGAAGCTCCTTCATCCTCTGCTCCACCATCATCGACACCACATGCACCACCACCATCCACCCACCAGTTGTTACTTGAGCTCATCGAGAAGGTAGACCGGAAAGGCCAGAGAATTGAGCAGATGGAGCAACGCAACAAGCACCGCTATGACTACTTGAAGATGCTCATTGGGTGTTCTAATCCACCTATGGAGGAACCCGACACCTCGGACTCTACTTCCATTGATGGTGATGTGAGCGATCAGGATATGGACATGGAGGCGTCCCTGTCCCCCCATCTATTGGCTATTGGAAGTGGCGATCCCGGACACACTTTGCGGATCACTGATGGCACGGAAGACCATGCCAAGCCTTAAGTGTGGAGAGGTCGGTAACTGATTCCCAAAGGTAACAACTCTCTTTTCTCTCAACACCAATATTTTAATTTTAATTTTCTCCCAAAGGTATCTTGCATGAGTAGTTAGTTGCTTGCATTTAGGTACTACTTGGTTGAAGTGATAATTTTTTTTTCAAGAAATTGTTTTAAGGCATTTCACCAATCTGAATTAAAATTTTTGTTGAACTTGCTTGAAGAAATTTAATTTGTTGAACTTGCATCTTATCAACCAATGTTTTATTTTGGTGTGTGTTGTTCTCTCTAAAATTGTGATCTTTGTCTTGCTTGATACTATATTTTCATTGTTTGATGTATGCATGCCCTTATGTGATTAAGGCATTTGTTTCACTATAGCTCACACACCCATATGGCCTTACCCTTTCATCATCCTTTGTTACCCAATATTGAGCCTATTGTACCCCATTTGTTCTTTATTTTAGCACATCATTAACTCTAAGTGAAAAATAATAAATGTCCCTAATTTAAATCCTTGGTTAGCTTAAACTAGGAGATGTACATGAATTAAGTGTGGGGAAATTGGGTTGGGGAATACTTGGTTAGGGAATTGGGTATTTTATATTCTTATATGAAAATGTGAAAATAGTTTGGGAACTTGTTCATGCATCTAACACTTTAATCATATGCACTAACTCCTTTATGCATATAAAAAAAAGGTTCAGAAAAAGAAAAGAAAAAGAGAAAGCAATAAAAAAGGGGACAAAATACCCCAAGGTAAATAATTGAATCAATGCATATAATTTGTACTAAAAAAATATCAAGGAGCATGAATTTGTGGAAAAATAGTCAATGGTAGTTAGGATTTGCATTGTAATTACGTGGAGTGTCTTAAGTTAGGTGAGAAGTTTAGGTTAATCAAGGATTCGGATTTTAGTCCACTTAACCAAATACATTTCTACCTTGACCCTAACCCCATTACAACCCTTGAAAAGACCTCTTGATATGTGTACTCGTGCATTAAATTTTTGTTGATTGGTAGAAGAAGAGCAAGCCTTAGAAAGCAAGATTAGTAGAGAACCGAGAGAATCAACCCTAAAATACTAGAGTGATCAGAGTCTATAAATTTCGGTGAGCGTTCGATACTCGATTCTTTGTTTTCAGCTTTCACGAGCTTTCTTCTTGCAAGTCTACTTGTACTTCACTTTGAGATTTGAATTAGTGAAATTCAGTTTATGTTTGTTCTTGGAGAATTTGTTTACTTTTAACCAAGTAGGTATAAGCATTTAGCATGTAGTTGCATTCATATAAATAAGTTGCATTGAATAAGTCTCACCATTTTCCCTTTACTCTTTTGGCTCACTTGAGATTAGCATAAGGACATGCTAATTTTAAGTGTGGAGAGAATTGATAAACCGCTATTTTATGATATATTTTGGACTAAATTGAGTGGGTTTTGTCAAGTATTCCCACACTTATTCATGTAAATTGCATGCTTTTAAGTTTCCTTCCTAATTTTGTGCTATGATTGAAAATATGCTTCCTAGGCCTTTAAATTACTAATTTTTAATCCTCTGTTATTATCATTCGATGCCGTGATATGTGCGTTGAGTAATTACAGGATTTATAGAGCATAAATGACATAGAAGATGAAGAGGAAGTATGCTAAAGTGGAAGGAATACAAGAATTTGAAGATTTGACAAGCTAGAAGTGACGCGCGAACATGGCTGAAGCGTACGCGTGATCAAGCCAGTTTCCAAGCAACGCTTACGCATGACTGATGCGTACGCGTGACCAGGAGCGTCGACCACTGACGTGTACGCGTGACCTTGTGCAGCGCCCACCAACGCGCACGCGTGGCTGACGCGTACGCGTGATAAGCGTCACGTGTTGCAATTAAAGGAATACGCTGGAGGGGATAGAGCTGGGATAGAGGCTAGGATAGAGTTGAGACTGGGGACACTTTTCACTTTAGCTTAGTTTTTGAGTTTTGAGTTCTAGTGAGAGAAACTCTCACTTTTCTCTAGGGTTTTTGATTTTTCTTAGTTTACTTGCAATTAGGTCTTGAGAGAAGCTGTGGTTACCTTCATTTGGAGTCATTTTCTTTATAGTTTTCTTCTCTAATTCCTTTATTACTCTTTTCCATTTGATTATTTCGAATTCATGTTTGGATCTTGTTATTATTGAATTTTTGTTAATGCATTAAATTATTTCCATATCTACTGTTATTGCTTGCTTGGTTAGTATTGATTATTGTTAGTGGTAATTTGGATTGAATTACTTTCTAGTTTTTATCATATCTTTTATTTTCATCCACTAAGTATTTGAGGAAATGTCACCTATGATCATGGAGTAGATTTCCTTGCTCGGTTGGGGTTGAGCAATTGGAGCCACTTGAATTGTTATATTCAAGTGTTGATTGGTAATTGAATATTGCTAATTAGCTTAAAACTCACCAACTCTAGTTCTTCTCTACGAAGTGACTAGGACTTGTGAGCTAAAGTTAATTATTTCACTTGACTTTTCTTCAATCATTAGAGGATAACTAAGTGAGAGCAATGAGCTTTTACCATCACACTTGAGCAAGACAATAAGGATAGAAATTTTGATTCTCACCCTGAACCAAGGCCTTTTTATATTGATTCATTACCAACTCTTGCTAGTTAATTGTTGCTCTAATTTTCTAGTTATTTATTTTTCTTGTTCTCAACTTCAAAAATATCTAGGAAAATCTTAACCAATAATTTGCATCTTGTGTCGTCTCCTGGGGAAACGACTTGGGATTCTACTCCTGATTATTGAATTTAATTGTGACACACTTTTCAACTATGATTGGTGGAAATCTCGTCGGTCAAGATTATACTTGTGACTTTGAATTGGAAAAATACTTTTGGTAATTCTTGACTGACATTTATCTGCTCATCATTGGATGCCAGTGCCATCCCTCTCTGGGAATTCAACGTCCCTACTGCCTCCTCCTGGGAGTTCAACTTTAGGATCTGTGTTCTGAGCAAGGATCATGTCTACATCCTTCATTTCTTGAGCTTCCTTCCAAACTAGAGTCCTCTCACATGAGTATAGGTATTGGTTATTGGCAACCCTATCAATCAGCATCTGTGCCTCCTCAGGCGTCTTCTCCATGTACAGAGGACCACCTACAGAGTGATTCAGTGACCTCTTGGCCATCTCACTGAGACCTTCATAGAAGAAGTATATCTCGGCCCAATCTGAGAACATATCAGGGGGCAATTCCTGATCAACAGCTTGTACCTCTCCCATGCATCATAGAAGGACTCGTTCTGTTCCTGCCTGAAGTTTTGAACGTCTTTCATTAGATTAGTCAACCTCTGTGAGAGAGAGAACCTATTCAGGAATTCGTTAACGAGCTTATCCCAAGTGTTCAAATTTTCTCTGGGCTCAGCATGCCACCAATCCAGTGCTTGACCCTTTACAGCAAATAGGAAGAGTAATAGCCCTGAGGCTTTAGGATCTACTCCACTGGTCTCTATAGTGTCACAGAACTATAGGAAGTCGGAGATAAATTTTCTGGGGTCTTCCTGTGGGCTTCCATGAAATTGGCAATTTTACTGCATTAGCCTGATCAGGTCTATGTTGACCTTAAATTCATAGAAGCCAGGAGATCCCGCAATTCTCCTGGTTTGTATTTTCTCCTTCGGATCTTTAGTGACTTTAGTGTTTCTGTATACACAAATAAGAGACAAAGAAAAATAGGGGGAGCCTCTATGTCAAAGTCTAGAGAGCTGTTAGTGAGATATCCTAAAGAAACAAGAATGCAAGAATCAAAAGAGAGGATTTTCAAAGTTTTGTTTTTAAATTTTGAAAATAAATAAAAAATAGAAAAGAAATAATTAAAATTTTCATAAAATAAAAAGAAAAAGTTAATTTAAGATTTTGAATTTCAAAAATTGGAAAGAAAAAATCAAAAGAGAGAGAAACAAGATAAGATAAATTTTAAAAGAAAGCAAAACTAATAAGATACTAAAATTTAAAGTTTTAAATTTGAAATAACATAAGATAACAAAATTTTTTAAAATCAAATTTTGAGAAAGATAAGATAAAGATTTAAAACAGGAAAACAAGATTATTAATAATCAACACACCAGACTCTTAAAATTAAATTAAGATAAAAAAATAACTAACTAACAAGATTTGAAAATAAAATAAAAGATTTGAATTTGAAAATTTTTGAAATTTAAAAGAAAGAGTCAATCAAAGATTTTAAAATTTAAATTTGGAAAGAAAAAGTCAAACAAGATAAGATAAGATTTTAAAAATTTAAGACAAAATATTTTATTTTTTTGAAAAACTTTGAAATTAAAAGGAGAAAGAAAAAGAAAGATTTTGAAATTCAAATTTTAAAGAAAGAACTAACCAAGTACTAAACTTTTAAATTTTGAAATTAAAAAGAAAGATAAGATAACAAAATTTTAAAATCAAAGAAAAAGATAAGATTGAGATTAAAGATAAAAATATAAACAAGAAATTAAATTAAATGAAAAGATACCAATGACACACCAAACTTAAAATTTTGAATTTAAACAACAATAATTTCGAAAAATTAAAATGAAAAACACTAAAAGACACCAAACTTAAAAATTTTGAAATCAAAGACACTAAATTTTCAAAAATTAAAAAGGAAAAACATTAAAGGACAACAAACTTAAATATTTTAAAATCAAACAAGGAAAAATACCAAGAAAAGTTCAAACACCAGGAAAGAAAAGAAAGAACAATTTTCAAAGACTCAAGAAAAGATCAAAAACCAAAGGGACACCAACTTAAGACTTGACACATGACACAAACAAAGAAAAAGATGACTATAGATAAATTTTTGGAAAAGATTTTTTTTACATATAAATGAGGTGGTTAAGTTTCATTATCCCTTCCTTTATCTTATTTCCTGTCTTCCATTCTAACTTCAGCATAATCACAAACAGTATTTTGTTCTTTTCTAGTTTTATTTACTTTTCTTTATCTTGGTTATAAAATATCCTATGTATCTCTCACCAAGCTTAAAGGAATTTTTTATTTGAAAAAGAAAGAGCGAGATGCATGAATTTTAAGTTTATCATGAATCATTTCAATTGTTTTGATGTGGTGGCCCTACATTTATTTTTGAATGTATGAATTAACAGTGCATGATTGAGATTGAAGTTAAGTGTATTGATTATTGAAAGAACAAAGGATCTAGAGAAGTATTATTGACTTTTTGAAAAATCAAAAGTATTGATACTTGAAACAAGAAAAAGTAGTAGAAAAAAAGTGAAAAAAATAATAATAATAAAAAGAAAAAGTAAAAGAATGCTCATAAAAGAAAAATCAAAAGACCAAGGATCCAAGGTTTTGAGCATCAATGGTTAGAAGGGTTAAAAATTAGCCTAAAAAGCTCAAATGAGCTGCTATCCCTAACTAAATGCTTGTGGTATGAAGGTTTCAAGTGAAAAGCTTGAGACTAAGCAGTTAAAGTCGTAATCCAAAGCAAAAGAGCCTAAGAACTCTGGGCACCACTGAGTGGGAATTGAAGCAAAGCTAAATTCGAATCCAAAGGGTTTTCCCAGTTAACTGCCTGTGGCGTTTATGTATCCGGTGGGAATACGGGAAAACAAAATGCTTAGAGTCACGACTAGGCTCAAAAAGGTGCAAAACACCAAAAGAAGCTATGTTTAAGAATCAAGAAGAACTAAACTAAGAGAATTAATAATATCATCCGGATTCTAGTTCCAATAGATGTCAATATTTTTGAACTTCAAAGGAAAGGGAGATGCCAAAACTGTTCAGAAGTGAATAGCTGTTAGCCTCGCTCATCATTTGGAACTGAGCTTCATTGAAAAACTTTAAAATTTATTGTATCTCTCTCTCTCTCTTTTAGTCCTACTTGTTTTTGGTTGCTAGAGGACAAGCAATAGTTTAATTTTGGTGTTCTGATTAGTGGATATTTTATACACCTTTTGATGCCATTTTCTTAATGTTTTCAGTATATTTTGTTAAGTTTTATTATGTTTTGGTAGATTTTAATGCAAAATTCACTTTTTGGATGCTACTTTGATGTTTTTTATTTTTTTTATAATTTTAGGTGAATTTTGGGTGATTTTGGCAAAGTCTGATTCAAAAGCAAGAAAAGCATAGTAGATGTTGTCAGAATCTGACCTACGTGCATTCAAATGAGCATTTCTAGAGCTATAGAAGTCTAATTGATGCGTTCTCAACGGCGTTGGAAATCTTACTTCCAGAGCTTTCCAACAATATAAAATGGTTTATACTTTTCTTCAGATTGGACTACCCAAAACGGGCGTTGAACGCCAAAAGTACCCCCTTGGATTGTCAAAGTCTTTTGTTGATTGATAATTGGAAATTGCTAATTGATTAGAATAACGCTAACTCTAGTCCTTCCCTAGGATTTGACTAGGACTTGTGGACTCAAATTGATTATGTCTACTTGACTTTCCTTCATAGTTAGAGGTTAACTAAGTGGAGCAATAACCAATTCTTATCACAATTGTTGGAGGCAATGAGGATAGGAATTCCGATTCCCAACCCTAGCCAAGGCCTTTACATTGATTGATTGATTGTCTCTTAGCCTACTTGTTATTTGCTCATGGCTTTTATGCAAGTTTGTTTACATTTTTCGTATTCAACCTCAAACACCAAGAGACTCCTAACCAATGATGTGCAACTTAGGGCAACTCCTAGGGAGAACGACTCGGGACTAATACTCTCGGTTATTGATTTTGAATTGTGGACACACATTTTCTATGTTTGATGCGTTATAACTTGTTGGTTTAGACTATACTCATGACGGAATTTATTGGTAAAATTCTATATCGACAAAATATCGAGCTTCAAAATGGCGCCGTTGCCGGGGGAGTTCCGTATGTATTCCATGTTGTTGGTTAGTGTATATATGTTGATATGTGAATACTTGCATTTTCTCTTGATTGTTTGCTAGTTAAAATGTTAGTTAGGATTAATCTTTGTTTAGTACTGATGCACCACTATTTTGTGGTACATTTTGTACTTAATTGAGTGGATTTTATCCACTTAACTCACACTTATTCATATAATTCGCATGTTTTACATTTTCCTTCCTAACTTTGTGCTCTGATTGAAAACATGCTTCTTTGGCCTTAAATTTGCTATGTTTAATCCCCTCTTATTACCATTCGATGCCGTGATATGTGTGTTAAGTATTTTCAAGGTTTATAGGGCTAGAATGGCTTAGAAGATGGAAAGGAAGCATGCAAAAGTGGAAGGAATACAAGAATTTGAAGGAATTGCTGAGCTGTCAAGCCTGACCTCTTGGTACTAAATCGACCATAACTTGAGCTACAGAGGTCCAAATGAGGCGGTTTCAGTTGCGTTGGAAAGCTAACATCCGGAGCTTCGAAATGATATATAATTTGCCATAGTTGCCACACTTTTAGGTGATGCGCACGCATGGATCACGCGTACGCATGACCTGGCAAAAATTCAATCCACGCGTACGCGTGGACTACGCGTACGCGTGACAGAGCCACGTGCTGGACGTATCAGAAATCGCTGGGGGCGATTTCTGGGCTATTTTTGACCCAGGTTTTGGCCCAGAAAACACAGATTAGAGGCTACAGAGTGGGAGAATCCATTCATTCATTCACACTTCTCATTATTCACAATTTAGGTTTTAGGATTTCCTTTAGTTTTAGGTTTATTTCTTCTCAATTCCAGGTTCAATGTTCCTGTAATTTAATTTCTCTTCTACTTTTATTTGTTCTACCTTTTTAGTTTATTTATTTTCCTTGTTGATTACTTCATGTTGATACTTTAGTTTAATAATTCTTCATTTTTAAGATGAATTTATATTTAATGCAATTTGAGGTATTTCAGACTTATGATTGTTTTCTTCAATTTATGTTCTTAATGCTTTTAATTGGTTGTTTGGATTTTATTATCTCTTATTGTTAGTTTTCTATGCTTTTATGTTGTGCCTTCCAAGTGTTTGATAGAATGCTTGGGAGGGTTTTAAATTAGCTCTTTATGTCCTTTTGGCTTTGGTTGATTAATTAGAGACTCTTGAGTTATCAAACTCCTTTGTTGATTGATAATTGTAAGTTGCTAGTTGATTTGGATCCCTCTAAAGCTAGTCTTTCCTTAGGAGTTGACTAGGACTTGCGGAATCAAACTGATTAGTCCACTTGACTTTCCTTCATAGTTAGAGGTTAACTAAGTGGGAGCAACGGACAATTCTCATCACAACTGATAAGGATAACTAGGATAGAACTTCTAATTTTCATACCTTGCCAACAGTTTTCTTAGTCATTAATTTATATTCTTGCCTTTTTATTTTCTTGTTCCTTATTCAAAACCCCAAAGAGAGACTTTTCCATAACCAATAATAACTACACTTTCCTACAATTCCTTGAGAGACGACCCGAGGTTTAAATACTTCGGTTATCAATTTTATTAGGGATTTGTTACTTGTGACAACCAAATTTTTGTATGAAAGGATTCTTTGTTGGTTTAGAAACTATAATTGCAACGAGGATTCATTTGTGATATTCTTTACTAGCAAAAATCCGTTCATCAAAATGGCGCCATTGCTGGGGAGTTGCAAACGTGTGCCTTATTATTGGTTATTGTAAATATTTGCTTTTTGCTTGTTTGCTAGTTTTTGTTAGTTTAGGAATTAGTTGCTTATTTTTACTAGTTTTTGTTTTTATTTTCTTTAGCTAGTATGAACTCTCACCCCTTTGGCTATGAGTTTGGTTACAACTATGTTGCAGGAAGAGGAGATTACAATGAGAATATGCATCAAGGATGGGAAAATCAAAGATGGGAGGAGCCACAAGGATTTGATCAACCCTCTTGGCAACAACCTCCACCAATATACTATGACCAAGAGCCATTCCAAGAGGCATACCAGGACAATGGTTATGAGCCACACTATACCTATGAGCCCCCTCCTCAACATAATTTTGAACCACCATACTCACAAGCCCCTTACCACCAAACACCCCCATATGACCCTAATCCTTACCCACCATACCAAGAACCTTACGAGCCATACTTCCAAGAACCACCACCTCAATATACACCATCTCCATATCCTTATCAAGATGAACCACCTTCCTATCATGAGCCCTTTCTCCCAATAAATGAACCCTCCTATCCACCCAAGCCCCCATAAACGATACCTTTAATGTTATTCGCCAAGGGCAAAGAGAGCGTCAAACCACACTTATCTCTAATCTCATTGGTCTCACCTCTAAACTCCAAAATCTTATATCCCGTAGGTATCCATTAATCCAAGAGCAACATGATCCCAATTATGCTACTGACCCGGAACAAGAGAGAAGAGATCGTCTTAGGGATGTAATGGATCGGTTTCACGAATTCATACTTCAAAAGAAGCTAGAGGAGGCCCAAAAGGTGGAGGTAGTAGGGACCCTTGAAGGTGAAGGAGTGGTTGAAGAATTATTGAGGGAAGTCATCAAGGAGGAGCTGGATTTTGTACTAGAGCAAGTGGAGAAAGCTGAAATTATTGAAGAAGAGGATGTGGTTGAAGATTTAGGAGATACGGAACCACCATGGGAAACTCAAATCATAGAGCTCCCTTCCAAGACGTTTGAATTTGATGTTGAGGAGGGCGTACAACCTCCAAGGCATATCATGGTTGAGGACTTGGAAGCGGTTGATCATGAGATGGGTTCAACAATTAATGAGTTTCCACCTACAATTGAACCCTCTCCCATTGAACTAGAGGAAGAGGTTACTGTTGCAGAAGCTTGTCAAGAGGTGGAGACCATCAGAGAGGAGCCCAAGAGAGTGAAGCATATATTGGCAAGGCTACCACTGAAGATACCTCCCCGCAAGCCACTACCATCCAACACAACGTTCAAGTGGGTAAAACTCTTATCCTTCACCTTTACTTTCCCACTTGAATATGGCTTGCTTGAGACAGATGGTCAACTTAGAACTCTTTGTGGCTTTAAGAGTAAGAGAGAGATGGTTAGTGGTAAGAGTTGTCATGCAAGGTTTAATATGGTTGCATGCTCCAAGTTGAAATGCAAGGATTGGTGTAGAGCTCGATTGAATAGGTCTAGAAAGTTGTTTGGAGGCTTTAGTGAGAATTCAGATTACTTGCCACCCGGTTGGAACAATAATGATCAATAAGAAGACGGGTGCAAAAGCAAGGTTTGGGACCCCAGAATTCCTTCTAGAAATCAACACTCTTGGGGCCTTGTCACTTGCTTTAACTTGCTTGAAGGCTTTATGCGCCTAGTTTAGGATCCTGGAGGCTATTGGAATTACAAACATTGGTGGAGATTCAAGGATGAGTTCAAGCACAAGCCACCATGACAAGGAGCTCACCAAATGTCGAACTTAAGGACAATAACTAAAAGTGCTAGGTGGGAGGCAACCCACCATGGTATGATCTTTCATTTTTTTCATAGTTTTATTTTATTTTATTTTTATCAGTATTTATTCCTAATTTCTACATAATCATCTGCATTCTGCATGAAAAAGGGGGGGGGGAACCCACGCGTGCGCGCAGTCCACGCATGGGCGTCGATAGCAATTTTGCTCCCCCATCCAACGAACAGAAAGTTGTGATGAAATCGTGCGGCTGGTGTACAAAAAGCATAATTCAAACCACGCGTACGCGTCTAGGACGTGTGCACGTCACCTGCAACATGGGATATCCACGCGTACGCGTCAAGCACGCCCACGCGTGGATAGGGAAATCGGCGTAAATGGGTGCTAACCCGAGAGTTGTGCTGCCCTCGTGCTGGAATTGTGCTAGGGGCACAAAATCACCCATGCATACGGGTCCTTGATGCGTGCGCATCCTTTTGCTTCCAGACCACCCATGCGTACGCGTGGGCGACGCTTACGCGTCGCATGGCCAACTCAGTTTTCACGCGTACGCGTGATGCCCGCGCGCGCGTTGCGTCCCGTTTTTCATTCCCTTCTCCTTTCTCCTCTCTTTTATCCTTCTTTCTTCCTCCTTTCCTACTTTTTTCTTCTTCATCTATTTGACTTCTTATCCTTATTCTCTTTCATTCTTTTTTTACTTAATTTATTTGTATGCTTTCATTCATTACATTTAATCTTGTGCATGATTTATTTTTTTTCTAAGTTTATTATTTTTCCATTGGTGTTAAATGTCCTTATTCAACTGTTACATCTTTTCTTGCATTACTCTGGTGCTTCATGACTTGTTCTGTTCTGATTGGGTAATATTATTTAAGTCAATGCTAATTTTTTATGATAGTTGTACTCTTTTTTGCATTGACATGAATTTATATTGTCTTTCATTACCCACTATCTCTTCCCCTTTGTTGCAATTTTTGCACTATTGATATGCCACTTGCTTCTACTGTTTTCTCACGTGCATGTTGTAGCTACCATGTAATTGAGACCTTCATTATTTGGCATTAACCCACCCATATTTTATTTGTTTTCTATCTTTGTTTTTGGGTTACTTTTCTTCTTTTTCCTCTTCTTTCAGGATGGCCACCGAAGAAGAGAAAGGGAAAACTTCTCAATGGGGCAACCGACAAGTCCTTCTGCACAATCTTTAGAGAAAAGCATCAGTTGTAGCAGCCCGTCCACTTGCACATCTTAGCATGCACCGAGGACGGTGCAATCTTTAAGTGTGGGGAGGTCGATACCAACTTCTGTGGGTTAGTTACTTCCTATTTTAACACCAATGTTTAATTTTTCTTGTTAAATTAGTTGTTGCATTTGCATGTTTGATTGCATGTTTGTTTGATTTTGTGCGTGTTCTTCTACCATTACTTGGTTGGAGTGATAAGTTCTTTTTCAAGACCCTTTTTATAGCATTTTCACTAATTTAAATTGAACATTTATGTTAAACTTGTTGAAGACTATAATTTGGAACATGAATTATAGCTAAGAACACACAACTCGGGAGATTTGAGCTTAATTACATGGTTACATTATTTAACCATAATATTTTATTCTTGTGTATTTTCTTCTCCATGACTGCAATCTATATTTTATTCCATTCTATATGTCCATTGTTTAGTGTATTTACATGCTTGCATATGATTGAGGCCATCAATTGTTATTAGCTCACTTATCCCAAATAGCCTACCTTTCAATCACTTTTGTTTGCCGCCTTGAGCCTTTTAATCCCCGTTTGTTCTATATTTTACCACATCACTAGCCTTAAGCGGAAAAACAATTAATTACCCCAATTGAATCTTTGGTTAGCTTAAGATAGAGATTATGTGTCAATTAAGTGTGGAAAACTGTGGGAACTTGGGTTGACGAAAGTGCATAGTATTTCATTGATAAAATATTGAGAATTTGGGTACCTACTCATGTGAGACCAGAAAAATTAAAAATCCATGTGCATTGATATGATATGTTTACTTTTATATTTTTAATAAAAAAATAAAAAAAATAAAAATAAATAAATAAATAAATAAAAAAGAGAAACAGAAAAAGAAAAAGAGAAAAAATATATATATAATATAAATAAATAAATAGTGGATGAAA
>NC_029789.2:44087556-44108644 GCF_000816755.2 Arachis ipaensis | reverse complement strand
AAAGATCGTTGCATATGTGGTGAAATTAAAAATAATGATACATGAATATGTGATGAAAAAGTGGGAATTTTGGGTAGCTAGGTATAATTTTAGAATTACATAGAGTGTGTGTATGTGTTAGGTGAGAATTTAAGTTAGCCAAAGATTCATATTATAGCTCACTTGGCCATCCATATATCCTCACCCTTACCTTAGTCCCATTACATCCCTGAAAAGACCTCATGATGTTTGCATTGGTATACTAAATATTTGTTGATTGGTTAGATGAAGAACAAAGTTTTAGAAAGCATGACTAGAGAAGAGCAGAGTGATTGACCCTAGACACTTGAGAGATTAGAGTGCATATACACTATCACTGAGGGTTCAAGGCTTGATTCTATGTTCCCTGCTTTCATGAGCTATATTCTTACAAGTTTACTTGTCTCTTATTGTATGATTTGAATTAGTGGAATCTGATTTATGTTTGTCTTGGAAAATTTGTTTACTTTTAACCAAGTAGGTGGAAGTATTTTTGTATTTAGTTGCATTCATATAGATAGGTTGCATTTTATAAGTTTTACCATTCCTCTTCACTCCTTTATAGCTTCTCTTGAGCTTAGCATGAGGACTTCCTCATGCTAATATTTAAGCATGGGGGAGATTTGATGCACCACTATTTTGTGGTACATTTTGTACTTAATTGAGTGGATTTTATCCACTTAACTCACACTTATTCATATAATTTGCATGTTTTACATTTTCCTTCCTAACTTTGTGCTATGATTGAAAACATGCTTCTTTGGCCTTAAATTTGCTATGTTTAATCCTCTCTTATTACCATTCGATGATGTGATATGTGTGTTAAGTGTTTTCAAGGTTTATAGGGCTGGAATGGCTTAGAGGATGGAAACGAAGCATGGAAAAGTGGAAGGAATACAAGAATTTAAAGGAATTGCTGAGTTGTCAAGCCTGACCTCTTGGTACTAAATCGACCATAACTTGAGCTACAGAGGTCCAAATGAGGCGGTTCTAGTTGCGTTGGAAAGCTAACATTCGGGACTTCAAAATGATATATAATTTGCCATACTTGCCATGCTGTTAGGCGACGCGCACGCGTGGATCACGCGTATGTGTGACCTGGCGAAAATTCAATCCACGCATACGCATGGACGACGCCTACGCGTGATAGAGCCACATGTTGGACGTATCAGAAATTGCTGGGGGCAATTTCTGGGCTATTTTTGACCCAGTTTTTGGCCCAGAAAACACAGATTAGAGGCTATAGAGTGGGAGAATCCATTCATTCATTCACACTTCTCATTATTCACAATTTAGGTTTTAGATGTAGTTTCTTGAGAGAGAGGCTCTCTCCTCTCTCTAGGTTTTAGGATTTCTTTTAGTTTTAGGTTTATTTCTTCTCAATTCCAGGTTCAATGTTCCTGTAATTTAATTTCTCTTCTACTTTTATTTGTTCTAGCTTTCTAGTTTATTTATTTTCCTTGTTGATTACTTCATGTTGATACTTTAGTTTAAGAATTCTTCATTTTTAAGATGAATTTTTTTTAATGCAATTTAAGGTATTTCAGACTTATGATTGTTTTCTTCAATTTATGTTCTTAATGCTTTCAATTGGTTGTTTGGATTTTATTATCTCTTATTGTTAGTTTTCTATGTTTTTATGTTGTGCCTTCCAAGTCTTTGATAGAATGCTTGGGAGGGTTTTAAATTAGCTTTTTATGTCCTTTTGGCTTTGGTTGATTAATTAGAGACTCTCGAGTTATCAAACTCCTTTGTTGATTGATAATTGTAAGTTGCTGGTTGATTTGGATCCCTCTAAAGTTAGTCTTTCCTTAGGAGTTGACTAGGACTTGTGGAATCAAACTGATTAGTCCACTTGACTTTCCTTCATAGTTAGAGGTTAACTAAGTGGGAGCAATGGACAATTCTCATCACAACTGATAATGATAACTAGGATAGAACTTCTAATTTTCATACCTTGCCAACAATTTTCTTAGTCATTAATTTACTTTCTTGCCTTTTTATTTTCTTGTTCCTTATTCAAAACCCCAAAGAGAGACTTTTCCATAACCAATAATAACTACACTTCCCTGCAATTCCTTGAGAGACGACCCGAGGTTTAAATACTTCGGTTATCAATTTTATTAGGGGTTTGTTACTTGTGACAACCAAATTTTTGTATGAAAGGATTCTTTGTTGGTTTATAAACTATACTTTCAACGAGGATTCATTTGTGAAATTCTTTACTAGAAAAAATTTGTTCATCAAGTACACTTTGTTATCATGAGCTCTATGCCTCTTTCATTGAATGACGCGTTTACTACCGGATCCGAGCTTAGCTACTTTTGATCCCGAAATTGAGAGAACTTTACTCCATATTAGGCAAGCTCGGAGATGGTTAGCCTTTGGAGATGGTGAAAGGGTTCCTACCAATTCACCAATCTTATCTGAGGTTGAATCGAAAACATCATTTGAGGAAGAAACCATCTACTCTTCCATTGATACTACTAATACCTCTTCCATCGACTTAGGTACCAGTACTGTGGCCGCTCCAAGAAGAGTCACTCTTAAGGAGGCCAGTGCTCTGGATTTCATTCTTCAACCACTTCAAGTGCTTCATCCGGAGTTGAATGCTAATTTTGAACTCAAGATCGCTTTGATTAATCTTCTACCAAAGTTTCATGGACTCTCCGCCCAAGATCCTATTAGACTCCTTAGAGATTTTCAAGGTGTATGTTCAACAACAAGGTGGGAGGGTTCCGATGAGGTTGCTATTTGGTTGTTTGCCTTCACATTCTCTCTTGAGGGAAGAGCCAAAGAGTGGTTGTACACTTTGTCCGATGAGATTGTTAGTGATTGGAACTTGCTTAGAAGGGAGTTCTTAGATAAATTCTTTCCTCTAGAAGTGATCGATAGATTGAGGAAAGAAATTTCATGCATTGTTCAAGGAGAAATGGAAATTTATATGAGTATTGGGAACGGTTTTGGAGGCTTCTTGACTCATGCCCCCACTATATGATTGACACTCTAGTGTTGATTAGCTATTTTTGCCAAGGAATGAAACCACAAGACAAGATCCTTTTGGATGCCTCAAGCAATGGTTCCTTGACAAAGTATAGAACGGCGGAGGAAGCATGGCAATTAATCACCGATTTGGTCGAGTCCACCCAACATGCTAGACAAAGAAACCATCATCCAAGAGCCATAAATGAAGTTTCTTCTAGTGGTGAGACCGCTGCCCTTACCAAGACCTTGGGAGAAATGACAAATATTCTCAAGCAACTCCAATTCAATCAACAACAACCTCCACCTCCTCAACAATAACAAAGTCAACAGTTGGTCCCTCAACGAGTGTGCGAAATTTTCTCTTGTTACTCCCATTACACCGATGAATGCCCAAACCTCCAAGAAGATAATACCTTGGCGGCCACTAATTCCTACTACAACCGTCCAAACCAAGGTTATCACCAACAAGGAGGTAACTATAACCAAGGGGGTAATTTTAATCAAGGTTGGCAAGATAACTCCAACCAAGGATGGAGGGACAACTATAATCAAGGAGGAAGGGATACCTATAATTAAGGAGGAAGGGACAATGGCGGGAACCAAAGATGGAACAACAACTATCAACAAAACTGATGCCAACAAAACCCGCCATACCAACACCAAAACCAAGGCAAACCATATCAAACCTACCAAGCACCTCAACTTAACCAACCACAAGCCCCCCAAATCACTTACCCTTCTTCTTCCTCCAACCAAGATGAGACACTCCACTCCATTCTCTAAGGACAAAGGGAGCTTCAAACCACACTTGCCTCAAGCCTTACCGGTCTTACCTCTAGCATCCAAGCCCTTCTTTCCCGTATGGAACTATCTTCTACCTCTACCACTCAACCCCCAAGCTCTAGTGCCTTACCCTCTCAACCTTTACCCAACCTCAAGGGTGGCATCAATGCCATCACCTTGAGGTCCAGCACCAAATTGTAAGAGTTGCGTCCTAATGAGCCAAGCCCAATAGTGGTCACTCAAGATGAGGATGTGGTTGAGATAAAAGAAGTCAAATAGGAGGATGAAGACCAAGAGGTAGTTGAAGAAGTGATTGCTCAACCAAAGGGCGGAATGCCTAAGGATGAGGATGTCTTGCAAGAAGCTACTCCAATTCCATTTCCCACATTGGCAAGGAAGACCAAGAAGCAAGTTGAGTTGGATCCCAAAATAGTGGAGATATTCAAGAAAGTTGAGGTAACCATTCCCCTCTTTGACGCTATCCGCCAAGTGCCTAAATATGCCAGGTTTCTAAAGGACTTATGCATGAACAAGGAGAAAATTCATGATCTAGAAACAATTCCATTGGGGAGCTCAATTTCCGCTTTAATGGGTGATATATACCGGAAAAGTGTAGTGACCCCGATCCTTGCCTAGTCACTTGTACCATAGATGGGTACAATATGTCGAGTGTATATGTGATCTTGGTGCTTGTGTGAGCATCATGCCCTTGTCTGCTTATGAGGTCTTGAAGCTCCCACCGTTGAGATGGTCGGCCGCCCGGTTTGTTTTGGCA
Organism: Arachis ipaensis; assembly: GCF_000816755.2. Taxonomy (NCBI): domain Eukaryota; kingdom Viridiplantae; phylum Streptophyta; class Magnoliopsida; order Fabales; family Fabaceae; genus Arachis; species Arachis ipaensis. The sequence goes on along the minus strand of NC_029789.2, from coordinate 44,104,083 downwards.
GACAAAAGCATAATTTCTGTGGTTGGTATTGCGGAGCATGTTCTAGTGAGTATAAAAGGGTTGGTCTTTCCAATTGACTTCTATATTCTTAAGATGCCCCCTAGTGACTCGGAAAGGACATCATCTATTCTACTAGGGAGACCGTTCTTGAAGACCTCCTGGTTCAAATTGGATGTGTTTTCGGGTACCTACTCATTTGAGATTGATGGAAGAGAAGTGAGCTTTAATCTTGATGAAGACATGAGACACCCACCGGAGGATCATTCTATCTTCCGGTGTGATTTGATTGATAATGTTGTGGCCAAAGTCCACCAAGATAATTTTGATGGAAAGAGTATGATTGAAGACCCAAGTGTGGGGAGTTCCCATGTATGTGAAGAAGATGCCTTATCACCTCCGGAGATACCGGATGATAAAGTGCGAAGTCATAAACAAAGTGCGGATTTGAAGCCACTTCCAACTCACCTAAAATATGCCTTTCTTGAAGAGAACCAAAAGTTTCCGGTGATAATTACAAGGGAACTTACCTCCCAACAAGAGGAGAAGTTGCTTAATGTCTTGAGGAGGAACAAGAAGGCCATAGAGTGGAGCTTGGCAGACTTGGTTGGCATTAGCCCCCAAGTATGTGAACACCAAATTTTTCTAGAAGAAGGAGCCAAACCAATTAGGCAACCTCAAAGGCGTCTCAATCCTACCATTCTAGAGGTTGTGAAGAAGGAGGCCACCCGGTTGTTAGAAGCCGACATTATTTATCCGATTTCGGATAGTGAGTGGGTGAGCCCCGTGCAAGTGGTTCCAAAGAAATCTGGTGTTACTACAATCAAGAATGAGCATAGGGAGCTTATAGTCACAAGAGTCCAAAACTCATGGAGGGTGTGTATTGACTATCGACGCTTGAACTTGGCCACTAGGAAGGATCATTTCCCATTGCCCTTCATCGATCAAATACTTGATCGCCTATGCAGTAAACCTCTTTACTGTTTCTTAGATGGCTATTCTGGTTATTTTCAAATCCACATTGCTCCGGAAGACCAAGAGAAAACCACTTTCACATGCCCTTTCGGAACGTATGCGTATAAAAGAATGCCGTTTGGCTTGTGCAACGCACCGGCTACGTTCCAAAGATATATGATGAGTATTTTTGTGGATCTTTTGGAGCATTGCATAGAGGTGTTTATGGATGACTTTAGTATTTATGGGGACTCCTTTGACCTTTGCTTAGACAATATTGCAAAAGTATTGGAGATGTGTACTAAATCAAACCTTGTTCTAAATTTTGAGAATTGCCACTTTATGGTGAGGCAAGGTATTGTTTTAGGGCACATTGTCTCTAATGATGGTATTTCTGTGGATCCGACAAAGGTCAATGTTATTTCTAGTTTGCCTTATCCCTCTTCTGTGAGGGAAGTCTATGCGTTTCTTGGTCATGCAGGTTTTTACCAATGATTCATTAAGGACTTTAGTAAGGTGGCACTACCTCTCTCTCGATTGTTGCAAAAGGATGTGGAATTTGATTTGAGTGAAGAGTGCATGGAGGCATTTGACAAGCTCAAGATTGTTTGACCCAAGCTCCTATCGTAAGAGGGCCTGACTCGAGTAGGCCATTCGAGATCATGTGTGACGCCTCAAACTATGCGGTAGGAGCAGCGCTAGCTTAGCGCGAGGGTAAAATTCCTTATGTCATTGTCTATGCCTCTAAGACTTTAGATGGAGCCCAGTCCAACTATACTACCACCAAAAAAGAATTGTTGGCGATTGTCTTTGCCTTGGAAAAATTCCGGGCTTATTTACTTGGCTCTAAGGTGGTAGTATATTTGGATCATGAGGCATTGAAGTATTTGTTGGCCAAAAAAGAATCTAAACCGAGGTTTATCTGATGGGTGTTGCTATTGCAAGAATTTTACCTAGAGATTAAAGATAGGAGTGGTTCCCAAAATCTAGTGGCGGACCACTTGAGTCGCCTTGAGCACACAAAGGGCGATTCCACTCCTATCAATGATACATTTCCTATTGAGGGCTTGCTAGCAATATCCGAGGTGATCCCTTGGTATGCACCTATTGCCAATTACTTAGTTGCTCGCACCTTTCCTCCCAATTTTTCTCAACATCAAAAGAATAAGCTCAAAAGCGAATCTAAATATTATGTATGGGATGACCCCTACTTATGGAGATGTGGTGCCGATCAAATAGCTAGAAGGTGTATACCACAATCCGAGCATCAAGCTATTTTGGAGGCTTGTCACTCTTTCGAGGGTGGTGGCCACTTTGATCCCCAAAGGACGGCTTGGAAGGTCTTAGATTGTGGATTTTGGTGGCCTACACTTTTCAAAGATCCGTCTCTCTTTTGTAGCTCTTGTCCCCAATGCCTTAGGTTTGGAAATATCTCTAAGAAGAATGAGATACCCCAACAAACAATGTTGTTTTGCGAAATTTTTTATGTTTGGGGTATTGACTTCGTGGGGTCTTTTCCAAATTCTAATGGTTTCATGTATATTCTGCTAGCTGTTGACTAGGTTTCCAAGTGGGTGGAGGCAATTCCCACCCAGAATGATGATGCTAATGTGGTTCTTTCTTTTGTTTGGAATAACATTATTTTCCGCTTTGGATCACCACGAACAATCGTGAGTGATCAAGACTCGCATTTTTGTAACAAAAGGATGGCAGGTTTAATGAAGAAGTATGGCATCATCCATAAGGTGGCCATGGCATACCACCCCCAAACAAATGGCCAAGCCGAAGTCTCCAATCGGGAAATCAAGCGCATATTGGAAAAAAATGTGATGCCTCATAGGAAATATTGGAGTTCTAAGCTCGTAAATGCGCTTTGGGCTTACCGGACGACTTATAAGACGCCGATTGGTATGAGCCCGTTCTGGTTAGTCTATGGGAAGGCTTGCCATCTCCCGGTGGAGGTAGAACATAAGGTGTATTCGGCCATAAAGGAATGTAACACAGGATTTGGGGTTGGAGTCGAAAGGAAGTTACAGTTGTTGGAGCTTGAGTGTCTTCGATTGGAAGCCTATGAGAATTCAAGGCTTTACAAAGAGAAGATAAAAGCGGTGTGTAACGACCCAACTTCCGGTATGCCATGGTCATACAAGAAGCTAAGTATTACCAACTTGTTCTTCCTAATTATTAACTATTACTTAATGTATAAGCTTGTTCCTTGTTAGAACATTGTCAATTTTACGAGTAACTTTTTTTTAACTTATATCGTTGCGAGCGAGGGAGTAAAATAAATAAGCACACACAGATAGAAATAATAAGGAAGCATAAAGAAACATATAACACAGCTAAAATTATACATAATGTATACTATAACAAAACATGTAGCGTTCACAAAAGATCAAGTTAGTTTACATCCTCGTCATCCTACGTAGCTAATATATACACGACACTCCCAGGGCCTGGCCCATACAGAAAGCTGCTAAACTGGCGCCCAGGCTAGCCTAACCACTATATAGCTCCTAGCTCTCGGGTGTACTAACACAAGTGAGAGACTAACTAACAGATAATGTCAGACTAGTGTCATTAAAAGAATGCCCCTTTCGCAGTCAAACTATATCTACACGTGGCCATTCAAAAGATCGTCGTGAGGCTCGCCCATCTCTTCATTCTGCTCTATCTCTATCTCAAGGATCCTCCTCCTCCTCATCGTCCGCAGCTACAACTATATCCTCAGATCCACCAGAAGCACCGCTATCACTATGTACAAAACCATTCGCGAGCATAGGTCTATTTGCGTATGTAGGAGCTATCCCACCGTCTGGTAGTGCCGGCTCATCAGGCTGTGGAAATTCGGGAATCGGCTCAGGGGAAAAGTCCCACTTTGGTAAAATCACAGGTACATAGTCACCAGCTAACTCGGGCTCATCAGGTATGATAGACTCTGGTGCCGCCTCATTCAAGGGTTGAGCTGGTATAGGGTGTCCGATACTATCGAGAAAAGGATGCCCAGGTGCGTCAGGGTGTAACCAGGATAAGAGAAAGTCGTAAGGAGCATCGGGGTCAAAATGCAGGCTAGACAGAGGAAGTTGAAAAGCTCGATTAGGTAATGCATATCGTCTAATACGAGGCTCCAAACCCATAATGAAGTAACTGTGATGTACCGGATCCTCGTAGACGTAAGGGTCCTCGAACTCATAGAAGATCACGCCCGTCTCCATCTGAGGGGGAGGAAGAGAGAGAAGGGGTAAGAACTGGGGAGTTCTTAGTAGGGTCGGGGTTGTTAGTTACATTCATTTATTCGTTTTTGATTGGCAGATGGATAATAGAATACAGTAAAGTAGTAAATAGAAGTTGAAAATAGATAGAAGAACAAAGAACAGAACATAAGCAGAAGAATACAAAAAGATAAAGCACAGACATAGCACTCGAGAAAACAAACATAAAGAAATAGATCACACACAAGTAGGAATGCAACAGAGAATGATGCGCAGACAAGAATGATGCATGTCTAGTCCTAGTACAGGCCATGAGCTCATGTGTTTAGCTCTTGGGAACGGAAAATTGCTGTAGGTATCCTAGTTTCCCTACAGAAGCTCTTGGGTTGTTTTAAGCAACAGATAATAAACATTATCTCTTGGGTTGCATTAAGTAACGAATAAGCAAACAATATCTCTTTATTGTATTACTCATCTTTTTTATCTCTTTGCTCTGTTCTGGTTTCTCTTTTCTTTGTATCCCTTTACTCTGCTCTGGTTACTCTATTCTCTATAACTCTTTGCTTTTCTCTGATTACTCTTTCCTCTATATCTATAGCACTCTTTTTCTCTTTATCTCTTTACTTTACTCTATTCTCTGTGTTTCTTTATTCTGTTATGATTTCTCTGCTTAACGTATGTATGTAAAGCTTATGTAAATTTCGGTATGAATAGTTAGCCTGTCTCAAGTATAGGTTCATTAAGTCTATACTGAAATAGTTTAACTTTTCATATAATACCTAACCCTAGTTGCAACTCAAGTACTAACTAAGTTGCCCTAGTTCGTTCACTAGTCTCTGTCTGTTTTTCTGTCATTAAAACTTTACAGACTTTTTCTTTGATTTTCATCTTTTCTGTATCTTTTTATCTTTCTTTTATCTTTGCCTCACTAATATGTTCTTACCACTCCTTAAGTGTTTTATGAAGGTAATTATGAGATTCTGCACTTAAAGTTATCTTTCTAAAGCTTTTACAGAAAACTGCCTTTTCTGCATTAAAGTCCCTAAGCTGGCACCCAGGCTAGCCTAGACTCTATACTAACCTAGTCCCTCTAAACTACTAAAGTGAGGGAAAGTACGTTCTAAGTCTTCAAAACTCAAGTCAGGTGGAACATCATCAAAAGGTGAAAGGTCGTCTACTACTCCTCTGCACGATCATACATTGCCATATGACGTCCCACTGGTACTCGATCAAGTAGCCACACAACAGGAGTCTCGTACACAGGATTTAGGCTAAAGTGCAAATACGAACAGGGTGCAGACGTTGGCTGGTCTCACAGTATATACATATAAACAAAGAACGAGATTCACCCTAGACTCAGAAGAGTACCTAGAGTGGAATCCTCTTTGCAAAACGGTCATCAGTAGATTACGGAAGAGTACTCCTGCTTCCATCTGAAGGGGGAAGGGAGAGAGAAGGGGTAAGAACTGGAGAGCTCATAGTAGGGCCGGGGTTATTAGTTACGTTCATTAATTCTGTGTTGTTTAGCAGATGAACAGTAAAATACAGAGAAGCAGTAAATAGAAGAAACAGATAAATAGAGAAAATAGAGAAAACAAAAAGTAAAACATGAATAAAATAATTCAAGAAAATAAGACACAGACACAGAGAATAGAATACAAATAAACAAGGCATACATTCATAATTGTAACGACCCAATTTTCAATATGTCTAGATCATATCAGAAACTGAGCGCTACCAATTTGTCTTCCTAATTATTATCTGTTATTTATCATATGAGCCTGATTTGCTGTTAAAAACATAGTTAATTTGCAAGGTATTTTTTCTTTGAAAATGTTTGGCTTAATAAACGGAATCATTCATAATCATTCCACAACTGATAACAGATAAAACAGTTATAAACAACCACACTTAAATACATCACAAGCAGTTGATAACATTCAGTGATCTAGCCTTTATTTAGGTGTACACTTTTAGTTAGAACACCCCTAGATATAGCTAGATAATAACTATATACATATATATACATACAACATCCCAGGTCCTGACCTGTTCAAGAAGTCCCTAAGCTGGCGCCCAGGCTAGCCTAGACCCTATACTCACCTAGTCCCTCTAAAATACTAAAGCAAGGGAAGGTACGTTCTAAGTTTTCAAAACTCAAGACAGGTGGAATGTCATCGAATGGTAGAACATCATCTGTTACTCCTCTGCACGATCAGACATTGCCATATGACGTCTCTCTGGTACCTCATCAAGTAGCCGCACAACAGGAGTCTCGTACACAGGATTTAGGTTAAAGTTCACGTACAAACGGGGTGCAGACATTGGCTGGTCTCACTGTATATACATATAAACAGAGAACGAGATTTACCCTAGACTCAGAAGACTATCTAGAATGGAATCTTCCTTATAAAACCATCATCAACGAACTACGGTAAGGTACTCTTACTTCCATCTGAAGGGGGAAGGGAGAGAGAAGGGGTAAGAACTGGGGAGTTCTTAGTAGGGCCGGGGTTATTAGTTAAGTTCATTAATTTGTGTCGCTTAGCAGATATATAGCAGAATATAGAGATGCAGTAAATAGAAGATAGATGAATAGAAAAAGTAGAGTAAACTGAAAATAGATCACGAACAGAAGAATATAAGAAAGTAAAACACAAACACAGAGAAGAGAATACAAACAAGGAAAGCATACATTCATACAACAATCATAACAGAGGAAATGTACAACCAAGTATGATGCATGTATGTCCTATATAAGCCATGAGTTCACATGTCGGTTTAAACCCTGCAGCCCGACATTACCTAGGAACTAGTCCTAGGTATGGCTTTATTATTATTATTTATTATTTTATCATTAATTTTTGAAAATTAACTTACCTTTTACTTTTAACCTTTAAAATTCACTTTTTACTACCCGTAACTTTTAATATTTCTACTTTTACCACCCTAACTTTCAGAAATTACTAAATAACCCCTTAAACACCAAAATTTTTACTTCCTTGCCCTTTTAAGGATCTAAAGCCTGTTCTTCATTTTTCTTCATCACACTCAAAGTGTTCTTCATGTTCTTCATAAATTCTTCAAATTCTTTCTCTATTTTTACCCGTTTTTCAGTCTTTTCAGCAACCGATTTTTACTATAATTCATAATAAATTAGCAGCCACTAAAACCCCATCTTTTCTACATAATTTCAACACAAATTAAACCTCAATTTAAGCCTAGGGTTTCGTTTTTCCAGCTGCCCCAAGAACATGAACTTTAAAGCTTGAATTTCATCAAATTTTATCAAAATTTTACCAAATTTTCACCAAGAATCAATCATATATGCAACCAATTTTTAGCACAGCCAAATCATACAACATTCACACAGCTCAAACACAAATAATCAAGATTAATTTCGTGACACCCTACCTTGTTTTGCTGCTCCTAATTCAGTTAGACTTTCAGGTGGTCCTTAAGCACTTTTTCCTCCTAAATCACATCAAGAACAACTTTAAATCCAAAAACCCTCAACTAACCAAATCTCCCTCAGCATGTTAGGAAGTGATTTCTAACCTTAGACTTGCTGGAAAGTCACGTTTCTTGGCCCTCAAGTCAAGTTAAGCATGATTCCTAAGGAAGAACATCAAGAAAACACATGTTTAAGCATGTTTCCTTGAAACCGAATCAAAAGAGAGATGGTGCAGCCAAATCACCTTGATTCCAGCCTTGATAAGTCATATGATCATGTGGAGAAAGAAGAGAGGATTATTTTGGTCAGATTGGAATTTTGATTTGAGTTTTAGTTCAGTAGAAATCAAGCTTTGAAGATTTAGAACTAAGAACTTTTCTCTCTTTTTCTCTCTTCCTATTTTCAGCCACAAAGTGAAAATGAGCCAGCCTTGGGGGTTTTGAGGGTGTAGGGTGAGTTGTGATTGGTTGGCTTGGAGGAGGATTAAAATAATATTAAAATATCTCAGGTGTATAACTACTAAAACTAGATGTATCGGAACACTTGTAAAAACATCTCTAAAAATTATTTTCTGAGCTACTAGCATAAATGAAACTAGTAACATATTTATTATGAGAATAAAACATGTATAATGAGGCCTTAGCATTGCTAAAGTCATCAGAGAGTGCTGGTGCTAAGCTGCACCAGTAAACTGTGAACCCGGTTAAACCGATTTTCTATTTTTAACTAAAACTGACCAGGTAACCTTATAATATCATTCAAGAAGCTTCAAATACTAATATAATGATAATATCATCCTATTATCTCTCTTCTCTCATAAATCGAGTCTGGTTTGTCAAACTGAGACTATTTACGAAAAACCGATTCAAAACTCCTAATTGATACGGTTCAAAAACTATGTCCTTCGTGACTGCGTTATCGAGCTTGCCTCGAAAAAGGTTTTAGCTTAAAGATTACATAATAACAATGAGGATTGAGATACTTGATGATATATCAAAGGTTTTCCCCTTACTGATCTTCCAGAGAAATCCGTACTTTCAGAAAAGATTTCGCGTTCTCGAAAACCGGGGTTATTACACGGTGCATGATAGAAACATCAAAAGGAGAGAGTTTAGAGCGGGAGAGCTAGTACTCCTCTATAACTCAAGATTGAGATTGATTCCTGGCAAGTTGAGATCAAGCTGGAAAGGTCCTTATAGAGTGGAGAAAGCTGAGCCATATGGGGTCTACCACCTACGCCACCCTTCAAGCCCCAACATCTTCAAAGTTAATGGTCATCGTCTGAAGATATAACATGGAGAGAAGATGAAAAGCAACAAAGAGGTTGAGGTGTTCCTTCTTGAGGATGCACCCGAAGGCGAAGAGATATGAGCTCATGACCGTCCAACTTAAAGACGTTAAAGAAAAGTGCTTGGTGGGAGACAACCCCACCATGGTATGATCTTCCTTTGCTTATAGTTTCTTGCACATAGTTTGTACAGTTTTTGTGCCTTTTGTGATTGCTTGATTTGTGAATTGTTCATAGTATGGTTGATTTTTGCTTGATTTTTGTGTTAAATTGCCCATGAGGAGTTCATTGATCATGGTTTGATTGAATTGAGATGTTGAAGAAATACGTAAGGTTGAGGGTTACATGAGGTTTTTTGATGTTTTTGACCCCTTTAGCATGTATTACTACAAATTTGTGCTATAGTTTCCCCTCCCCATGTGTAAAAAAAAGGGCATCTACGCGTAAGCGTGCTGTACGCCTACGCGTCGGCGCGGTTTCACAGTTGTGCCCACTTTGTGCCCCTTTTGTGCTAGCGGCACAGCTATAACCCACGCGTAAGCGTGGGTGATGCTTACGCGTCCCTTGCCATTTCACACACGCACGTGTAAGCGTGGGGCGTACACGTCGATCGCGTATTTTGGACTCTCTAGTACAAAAACCCGAGAGTTATGCCCACTTTGTGCAAAAACTGTGCCAGCAGCACATCTGCGAGCCACGCGTAAGTGTGGGCGATGCTTACGCGTCCATCACCCCTGCCGCCATCCACGCGTTTGTGTGACGTATGCGCACGCGTGGCTTGTGATGCATCCAATTCCTAGTATAAAAACCCGAGAGTTGTGCCTACCTTGTGCCAACTTTGTGCCCAAGGTACAACTCTGTCTACGCGTGCGCACCAATGGACGCGTACGCGTACTCTCCCTTTTCTGCTACCCATGCGTATGCGTGGGTAACGCTTATGCGTCCCTTCTCTTTTTCTCGCGTACGCGTGGAGCGCGCGCACGCGTCGCCCCCCCGACGCAACTAATGCACAACGCGCGCCCTGTTCTGCTTTGCTTTCTTTTTCAATTTTCCTCTTCCATTTTCTTCTTCCATTACTTCTTCTTTCTTCTCCCATCACTCCACCACCCTTTTCTCCGGTCACTCCTCCGGCGGCCCCATATTTTCTTTCTCCTTTCTTTCCTTTCTCTCTCCACCGCTATTTTCCACCCACACTCCATCTTGCTTTCTTCTTCTTCTTCTCAAGGTTTTACTCCTACGCCTTCTTCCTTAGTAGTTGCATTTAGCTTTTTTTTTTCTTTTCTTCTTAGTGCATTTTTATTAATTGGTTCTTGCTTGTTTGTTTTCTTTCTTTTCATATTTCCCATGGGTGTTGAACTTTGAGTTTTCTCTTGCTTCGATGGGTCATTTGGATATCTCTTGATTCCTTTGTGATTATGTGATATTGTTTTGTTGTTTGGCATTACATTTGGGGTATTATTTGTTTGAATTCTTCCTACTTGCTCATTATTTGAATATTGCACACCAAGTGTTTGTTGAAAGGCACCCACACCATTTTAGTTCAATTTTGACTTTGTGATCTCAACTTGGTGCTTCTCTTTATACACTTGCTCTTCTCTAAGTGCATTGAGCCTATTTTGCTTGATATTTACCATTCTTATGCCCATTGCCCATGACTTGCTTCCTTATTTCATATTGCAAGATTGTTGCTCCTACTCTTTCTAACTCTACTTTCTTCCATTAGATGCTTTATTGTCTTGGAGTTAGACTAGGTGCTGGATTGTCTTGTGCTTACTATCTTTCTTGCATGTGCTATGTTGTGTGCTTATTGATGCTTGAGTTTATCCTTCTCATGTCTTATTGCATGTTTTACTCACTCTTGCATCCCATGCTAAGTGTTTTATCCCATGATTGTATTATTGTCTTGTTCACATGTTACAGCTGTCATGTCCTCGAGACACACTATTCCTTTTGGATAACACTTTTCACTTGCATGTTATTTTCTGAGTGTTGATTCTTTGAGTTTAATGTTTCCACTTTTCCTTCCTTTTTCATGATAGCACCAGAAAAGGCAAGGAGAAAGCGTTGAAGAAATCGGCCACAAAAAGGGCATCCCAAAAATCAGCCTCCAAGGCGCAACCTAAACTAGGAGCTAAGCCCCTCTCAAAGAAGGCGAAGACGATTGTTCATGTTGATGAACAAGAGAAGGGAAATCCGGCAAGGGACCCCACAAGGTTTCCTAACCGCTTCTGTGAGCTCATGTTCCCTGCCATGGTTGAGAGGAACTATCATTCTGAGCATCTACTCACCCCACCGGACCACATTGTTCAGTATGTGATGCCCTACATTGAGCGGAGGCAATGGGGATTTCTAATGAGAAGACCACAGGAGGCCAACCTTTCTTGGGTGGTGGAGTTTTACTCAAATTGCCACTCTCCTTCTCTTCACTCAGTCTATGTGCGCCGAAAGCAAGTCCCGATTTTGGAAGAGGCTATTCAGCGAGTGCTTAATGTTCTACCGGTACCGGAAGAAATGGATGGTTACCAAGAGGTCCTACGGCAGCGGAATTAGTTTGGGTTTGATTGGGACTTAATCCTTCCGGTCATTGCCCAACCAGAGATATTTTGGACCCAAGGGAGACTCAGGATGTGGCCTAAGTGCATTGACACACGCTACCTTACTGTGGAGGCTCGTGCATGGGCCTAGATCTTATCTCACTATGTGCTTCCAAGCACCCATAAGTCATCCATCATGGCGGATCTAGCCCTCCTTGTCTGATGCATACTCACGGAGAGGCCAGTCAACATCCCTTCCCTCATCGGACAAGCTATGGGTCGGGTCCATGCCAAGGATAATCTACCATTTTCCGCCCTGGTATCAGATTTGGTTGCTGTTGCTGGTGTCCCTTGCGAGGCTAAGGACATGAAAGCTACAATTCCGGCAAAGGGCGATATCGTCCTGAGTGAAAAATATCTTCAGCCTCCCATGGACACCACAAGCCTACAAAGCTCCTCTTTCCACCATTCCTACCACTTCATCCGCACCACCGAAGTCAACCCATCAATTGCTTGTGGAGCTTCATGAGAAGATCGATCGATATGAGCGGCGTAACAAACGCCGATTTGCTTACCTGAAGAAGCTTTGGGGTTGTGTTAACCCGCCTACGGAAGAACCAGACATTTCCACATCCGCCTCGGACCACAGTGAAACAAGCACTCAGGGTACGGATGGTGGAAGTGGCAACCCAGATCCCCCTTTGCATATCATCATTGGCACGGAGGACCGTGCAACGTCTAAGTGTGGGGAGGTCGGTTACCGACTTCCGTAGGTACCCCTTTTTTCTTTTCAACACCCATGATTCTGATTTCTCTTTCATTAGTTAGGATAGATTGCATGGTTAGTTTTTGTATTTGAACACTTTTTGCATGTTAGGACTACTTGGTTAGGGTGATAACTTCTTTTCCAAGAAATCATCTATAGGGCACCCTACCAATTTGAAAATTTTTTTTGTATGTTAATCTTGCTTGAAGAATTTATTTTGGAACATGGTTTTTGAGCTAAGAACAAAACATGTGAGATTTGAGCCTAATTGTGTGGTTACATCTTATAACCACTTTATTTCCATTCTTGTGTGCATTGTTCTCTCTCTATGATTGTAATCTTTGATTTGTTTAAATCTATATGTCCATTATTCCTTTTATACATGCATTTATATGATTGAGGCCATTGTTTTAAATAGCTCACTTACCCAAATAGCCTACCTTTTATCTTCCATTGTTAGCCAACTTTGAGCCTATGATGAACCCACTTGTTCTTAATTTTAGCACACTACAAGCCTTAAAGCGGAAAACAATAAATGTCCTTTAATTGGATCTTTGATTAGTTTAGGCTAGTGAGTGTGTGTATTATTTAAGAGTGGGAAAACATGGAACATTGGTTGAGAAAAAGGTGTGTTGTATCTTTATTGAAGACATTGGGAATTGGGTACATACTCATATGTTAATTAAATGTAAAATCATATGCATTGATACTTTTATATATACTTTATTGCAAAAAAAATGATAAAAGAAAAAGAAAAAAAATATATACCAAAAGGAAAAAAATTAGAAAAAGAAAGAAAAAGAAAAGTAATAAAAAAAGGGACAAAATGCCCCAAAGCGAAGCTCAATAATAATCAATGCATATGAGTTGGGATCAAGAAGAGAATGCATGAGTATGTGGAAAAAGTGGGAATCATGGGTAGCTAGCTAGTTTTGTTTTAGATCTTTATAGGTTGCTATATAGGTTAGGTGGGAAGCTTAGGCTAATCAAAGATTCAATTTGCAAGCTTACTTGACCATATGCATCCCCACTTTGACCCTAGCCCCATTACAACTTAAAAAAATACCTCATGATATGTGTATGCATGCATTGAATAAATGTTGATTGTTAGATGAAAAACAAACCTTAAAAAGCATGATTAGATGAGAATTGAGTGAATCAACCCTAAACACCTGAGCGATTAGACTGCAAACACTTCCGGTGAGGGTTTGATGCTCAATTCCTTGTTCTCGGCTTTCACGAGCTTTCTTCATGCAAGCTATGCACACTCCACTTTGATGCTTTGAATTGGTAGAGTCATGAATTATTTTGTCATTTTGGCCCTATGTGCTCATATATATTCTTGGAAGTTGATCTACCTTTGACCAAGTAGGTAGATACATTTGCATTAGTTGAATCCATATAGTTAATTTGCATTTAATAAATCCCTATTCTCCTACGATTCTTTGGTCTTTTAATCCCCTTTAACATGAGGACATGCTTAGTTTAAGTGTGGGAAGATTTGATGAACCCAATCTTAGGGTTTATTTTGTGTAGAATTTGGAGGGTTCTATCAATATTCTATCACACTTATCCATATAAAATGCATAGTTTTGTGTTTCCTTCCCAATTTTGCTTAATGGTTGAAAACATGCTTTTTAGGCCCTAAACAAGCTATATTTTAATCTCTCTATTACCATTCGATGCCGTGATCTGTTTGTTAAGTGATTTCGGAGTATATAGGGGTAAGAATGGTCTAGAAGAGGAAAAGGAAGCATGCATAAGTGGAAGGAGCATGAAAATGGAGCTTTGGAGTATTGGCATCGATGCGCACGCGCAGCCGACGCGCACGCGTGGGAGCTTGGATCTGGATAGGCATGCAAAAGTGGACGCCTCAGCATGGCTGGGCAGAAATCTCATCCACGCGTACGCATGCTTGATGCGTACGCGGGGATCGCAAATTCTCATCGAAGCGTACACGTGACCCACGCGTACGTGTGACGCTCGGTACATGACTTCTTTAATGAAATTGTGGCTGGCGATTTCAGGGGAGCTCCAGGCCTAGTTTTAAGGAGAATTTTGGAGGGAAAGGACCTAAAAGACCAAGGATTGAAGGGGGATTGGGAGATTAGACACATTACACACTTTTTAGTTAGTTTTGGGGGGAGTTATGTTTCTAGAGAGAGAAACTCCAACTTCTCTCTAGGTTTTGGCTTTCTCATTTTCAATTGCACTTAGATCATTTGGTTAGATCTTAATTCAATTCAATTTTACATTGCTCTACTTTATAGATCTCATTCTTCTACTCTCACTTTACTGTTCTTGTTACTCTAGCATTGTAGATTTTGGATTTGGATCTTGTTACTTTGATTTCTATAAATACATTGAGGAATTTCATGTTCATTGTTGCTAATTTCTTGATTGTTGTTAATTACTTGTATTAGATAGCTTGAACTTAAATTCTCTTCTCAATTTCACAATGTTTTTCATTATTGCTCACTAAATATTTGAGAAAATGTCAACTATAGCTATGGAGTAGAATTTCACTCTTAGCTTAGGGGTTGGATAATTGGAGACACTTGAATTGTCAAAGTCTTTTGTTGATTGATAATTGAAAATTGCTAATTGATTTGAATGACACTAATTCTAGTCCTTCCCTAGGATTTGACTAGGACTTGTGGACTCAAATTGATTATCTCCACTTGACTTTCCTTCATAGTTAGAGGTTAACTAAGTGGAGCAATAACCAATTCTTATCACAATTGTTGGAGGCAATGAGGATAGAAATTCCAATTCCCAACCCTAGCCAAGGCCTTTACATTGATTGATTGATTGTCCCTTAGCCTACTTGTTATTTGCTCATGGCTTTTATACAAGTTTGTTTACATTTCTCGTATTCAACCTCAAACACCAAGAGACTCCTAACCAATGATGTGCATCTTAGGGCAACTCCTAGGGAGAATGACTCGGGACTAATACTCTTGGTTATTGATTTTGAATTGTAGACACATTTTCTATGTTTGATGCATTATAACTTGTTGGTTTAGACTATACTCACGACGAAATTTATTGGTAAAATTCTATACCGACAAAATATCGCGCATCATGAACCGCTTAGCCCTACTACACTCAAGCAATCAAGACATTCCCCTTGAGGAATGTGGAGGATCAACTAAGGAGTGTAGTGAGGAGGAGAACATGGAGGCTAAAAGAGAAGAAGTGGAGTTGAGCCTAGAATCACAAGAGGAGGAAAGTAAAACAATTAAACCGGAAGAGGTGAATAGAGATTTGAGGGAATTTGATCAAGAAGTGGATTCCATCATCCATAATTTTTTGTCCACCTTGGTCAATCCCCTCAATGATCTTGAGGAACCCTTCTCCTTTGAGTTTGAGAGAGATATAAAAGTAGATCTCACACAACCTCCTAAATATGGATTGAATGATAGTAGGGAAAACTTAGAGGAGGTTAGTGAGGAAGAGCTAGAAAAGGGTGGTGAGGAAGGGGTGGTCACCCAAGAAGTGAAAGCATTCATGCAAGAGTCCAATCGAATGACTCTAATCCAATAGCAAATTGAGTGGGTATCAATATCATCAATGAGCTTTATAAGCCCACATCAATTTAGTTTATGAATTCTTCTATGTTACAGATTATTCTTTGAATTAATGTTATTTGAGGTATTTCAGTTTATTATTGCTCTCTTTTATTTATGTTACTGTTGCTTCCAATCTGAAGACATTTTTATTCCAGTAGATTTATTTTTTCCCTTTTGGTCTTGGTTAAGAAATCAGTAACTCAGGAGTTATCAAACTCAACGTGATCGATAATTGTTATCTTTGCTAATTGAATTGAACTTCAATAATCCCAATCTTTTTCTAGGAATTAACTAGGATTTGAAGAGCAAACTAATTAGTCACTTGACCTTCCCTTGCTCTAGTAAAGGTTAACTAAGTGGAATTAAGATTCAATTTTCATCATCATTGATAAGGATAACTAGGATAGGACTTCCAATTTCTCATACCTTGCCAAAAGTGTGTTTTACAGTTATTTTTTTATTTTACAGTCTTTTACTTATTTTAATTGCAATTTAAACTACTTGTTCCTCATCTTCGAAACCCCGATTTACAATCTTCACAACCAATAATAAGAACATGCTTTCCTACAGTTCCTTGAGAAGACGACCCGAGGTTTAAATACTTCGGTTATCAATTTTAAAGGGGTTTGTTACTTATGACAACCAAAACGTTTGTAAGAAAGGTTGATTGCTTGGTTTAGTAACTATATTTGCAACGAGAGTTTACTATAACCTCTAAACCATCAGTCTTCAGTTCTTTCAAAATGGCGC
>NC_029789.2:44068577-44087202 GCF_000816755.2 Arachis ipaensis | reverse complement strand
ATAGACATGGTGGACAACCTTGTAGTTACCAACAAGCCCCACCCTGTGCTTATAGACCATCCTCTCAACGTAACTTTGAACCACCATACTCACAAGCTCCTTTTCACCATTCACCACCATATGATCCTCATTTACCCCAATTCCAATCCAATTACTCCCAAACACCACCACTTTCCCATGTACCACGTTCAAATTCATCACTCTGAGAATCAGAGATTCGCCTCAAGGAAACAGTAGATCAACTTCAAACAACCCTTCATCAACTGGAGCAAGCTGTAAGTCAATTATCTTCTAGACATTTGAACATTCAAGGACCTCCCACAGCCCCATGTGGACAATCTAAAGAAGAGCGTAGCATGAAGGAGATACTAGAAACTCCAGTGGACAGAACAGGGCATGACTTCGTACTGGAACAAGTAGAGGAAGCTCTCATTGTAAACGAAGAAGAGTTGGTTGAAGACTTAGGAGACGCTGAACTTCCATAGGAATCCAGAGTTATGGAGAATTTTGTCAAAAACGTTACAATTGATGCTAAGGAGGATAGTGCACAACTCCCAAAGCAAGTCTTTTATGAAGAACTAGACGGAATAATCCAAGAAGCAAGTTTCCTTGATGATGATAATCTCAAGTCAAGTTCTCCCAGTAATGAACTTGCATCAGCAAGTGAATTCTCTGAGATCGAAGAATCTTCCCCAAGTGAATACGAAGATGATGCGGAGGTAGATTTCTCTCAACCTCCCGTTTATGACTTAAGTGACGAGGAAGACATAGAAGGCTTTGATCAGGACATGGATGCAATTGAAGAAGTCCGCAAGGAAGTGAAAAAATTCACCGAAGAGCACAAGGGAGTAGAACTTACAGAACCACTAGAAACACCTATCCCAAGGCCATTACCACCCAATACAAGCTTCAAGTGGGTACAATCCTTAACCTTTAGCTTTATTTTTCCACTTGAATATGGTTTGCTTGAAACAGATGGCCAGCTTAGAGCTCTCTGCGACTTTAAGAGTAAGAGGAAAATGGCTCGCACTCAGAGCTGGTGCACAAGGTTCAATAAGGTTCCACGCTTCAATTCGAAGTGCACGGATTGGCATCATGATCAATCGAATGGATCTCGGAAAACGTTTGGTCATCTTGGTAAAAATCTACTTTCTAAACTGCCCAGATGTAAAAATATAGATCAAGACGAAGGCGGATTTAAAAGCAAAGTTTGGGATCCTGGAATCTATTCTGACATTCGTCACCCCAGGAGCCTGACAATCTGCTTGAAGATACTCAGAAGCTTTACATGCCTAGTTTGGGACCCCGGAGGCTGTTGGCATTCCAAACATTAGTGGAGATTTCTGGACGAATTTAAGCGCAAGCCGCCGTAACAGGAAGCTCATCCAATGTCCAACTTAAGGACTTTAACTAAAAGTGCTAGGTGGGAGACAACCCACCATGGTATGGTCGTTTCTTTTTCAGTTTTATTTCGTGTTATTTATTTTTGTTTTCCTTTTCAATTGAACCTGAATATTATTCATTCACATTGTATACTGCATAATTGCATACCTGCATAAAAAAAAAAAGAGAGAGAGTAGGCGTGTGACGTGACCGCATCACTCATGCGATCGCGTCATTTGCGAAAAATAACCCCACATGCGTCCGCGTCATTCACGCGGCCGCGTGACCTGGAAATCGGTGTAAGGATCCGATGCCCAGAAAGTTGGGCTGGAATCGTGCGGCTGTTGTGCGTTTCACACAAAACGATCCACGCGGTCGCGTCCATGACGCGATCGCGTCACTTGCACAACACCAATCCCACGCGACAGCGTGAGCGACGCGATCGCGTCGTGTGGATTGTACAACACCCCAAAGGAGACAGAGAGTTAAGCTGAAACGACGCTGGAATTGCGCGTTTAGCACAATTTCCAGCAACGCGTCGCATGCCTCACGCGACCGCGTCATTCATCCTTTTACCCATTCCATGCGATCGCATCATTGACGCGATCGCGTCAACCCCATTCCACCCCAGCCACGCGACCGCGTGCCCCACGCGATCGCGTGGATTCAAATTTGATAACCCCTCAGCCACGCGAAACCCTACCCATTCGCGCCCCCCAACCCCCTTCTCCTTCCTCTCTTCTCTCACCGCCGCAAACCCCCTCTCTTCCAACCCCCCTCTTCACCATTACCCCCTACCCTACCCCCATTACCCCACCCGAACCCCCTGCCTCTGAACAGACAACACCGCCGCGCCACCCTCAACCACCACGTCAGCCGCCGCCACCACCATTCACCAGCCATCTTTCTGCCCCCACTTTCATTCATCCGCCTACCAGGTTCCGCCGAACGCCACCCTTCTTTCAATTCCCAGTTAATTACATATTTTTCTATTAATTAGGCTAGTTAGATATGCATGTTGTAGTGGATTCTAGGTGGTTAGGTAGCCTAGGATATGGTTAGTGGGTTTAGGCCTGATTAATTGCGCTGTTCGTGCTTCTTGTTTTATAATTTTCGCAATTCTGCTGTTGCTGTGATGTTAGTATTGTTCATATGCTGTTCTTACTGTTCATGCTGCTATTGCAAATGTTCTTTCTTGTTCATGCTAATTATATCTAATTGCAGTTTGTTTTAATTCATATGAACTGTCCTGCTTACTGTTTATTTTCCAGGAACATCCAATTTTAGCCAGAATGCTGCCCAATTTTCTGTAAACTATTTTGTTTCCATTCATGTCTTGGTTTTGGCACTTTGAACTCTGCTTTACTCTGCTTTTACCAATCCAATTCATGAATACCAGGGCAAGCTTTCTTATTCTTTTTGATTTCCTGGTTCATAATCTGCATTTTTGATGTTTAGCTTCTAATTTTTGATTCATCATCAACCTGATTCTCTTGTTTGGATATGAGTTAACTGTAGCTTCTAATTGAGAATGCTTGTTACTTAGACAATGATCATCATGCCACTTACTCTAACCCACTTTTTACTAATTCACTAATTTTAACTTCCTAAACTCTTTTTTCATTCCTAACCAACCTAACCTTTCAAAACATCTCTTCTGGTTTTTTACTATTCTCTTTAACCTTCTAACCAAGGCATGATGATAATTTTTCCTAATTAACATGATTTCTAATACATTTTTGGATTGTTAATTTTTCTTCTCGGACTTTTAACTCCTATTCAATCCTTAATGCACATTTACTTAACTCATTTTCATTACTCCACTGCTCCTTTGCCACTATATGCTTATTTTGTGATTTGCATACTTGTTTTCCTATTTTTATTATATCCTGGTTTTCTGTTTTTCAGAATGTCTGACACCCAAAGAAAAGGAAAGGGAAAGGCAACAACTAGCAAACGGAAAAGAGGAGAATCCTCCATGTCCATCCTCGACATCATGCATGATGACTCCTGGCGGGAGAAACACTTTACCCCATAGGAGAAGGCTGACCAGCTACTCCCTGCTACCAATACTGCGAGGTGAAGTATCCGGTGTTTGTAACCTCCAGGAACCTATACCTGGAGAGGACTCTAAAGATCCCAGAAGAACTCCAGCAATACACCTCTGATCAGATCAAACAAAGAGGCTGGTTCTTCCTGGAGAGAAACCTGACTGAGGTCAATGCATCTTGGGTAAGGGAATTTTACTGCAATTACTTCAAAACTTCCCTAGATGCAGTACACCTAAGAGGGAAGCAGATACTGGTCACTAAAGAGGCCATAGAGGATGTTTTGAAGCTCCTGCCTAAATCCGATCAGCCAGATAGTTATCAAAAGGCTGAGGAGGACATGCGCTTCATGAAGTTTGACTGGGATGCCGTCAAGGCAAGGATAGCCCTTGACCCGACTGTTCCATAGGTCATGGGTCAGAACACCACCATGCCTAAGGGAATCAAGCAGGCATACTTGAACGATGAGGCTCGGCTATGGCATCAGATCCTAAGCAACTTTATTATGCCGAGTACTCATGAGACGAAGCTACCTGCCGCTATTATCACCCTCCTATGGTGTGTGATGGAGGGTAAGGACCTGTACCTGCCACGCTTCATTCGGTACTACATGGCCAGGGTCCACGTCCGAGGCACTCTCCCCTTTCCATATCTGATTACACAGCTTGGCCGTCGAGCTAACGTCCCTTGGGAGGATGCTGATGAGAAGCCACCTGCTGCAGAATGCAAGAAAATTATCCCTCACAGCAGGAACTTTCTAGCTTTGGGCTACAGACCTCCATTCCTCACTCCTACTGATGAGACAGCCACACCATCTGCCGACCCCTCTTCCTCTACAGCTACCCCTGCTACCACCACTGCACATCCACCTGCCTCAGAGCCAGTTTATCACTTAGTGCATTGCCTGTCTCAGCAGCTAGACCAGATGGAGTGCCGCAACCGGCGACGATACGAGAGATCTGAGCGTCGCAGCAAGCGACGCTATGAGCACCTGAAGCTGATGCTCCGTTCTGGCAGCGACATCCCCTCCGAGCCTGACATCCCATCAGAGCCATCTGAGGAGGAGGCGGATGATCACGAGGCAGAGACCCATCCACAGAGAGAGGCTGCGTAGGCAGGCACGGAGTAGGCTGCGCCCCAGCAGGAGGCCCCGCATCAGATTCAGGCTGCAGACCCAGAGGTTCCTATTCAGTCAGCACCTCCTCTACAGCAGGCAGATCCTCAGACCACCACCACAGAGACTCCAGGTACCCATCCTTCCAGTGAGGACACCCCTTCACACCCTACTTGAGTGAGCATCAGGGACGATGCTTCATATTAAGTGTGGGGAGGTCGCCATCTCTGGCGTATATTTTTTGGTGAACCACTACGGACTCTTTTTACTTTATTATTTTTCTGTATTTTTCTCTTTATTTTTATTTTTATTTTCTCAGTACTTATACATTGCTATTTTCATGTATTTTTACTATATTTCTGCATGTTGCACTTTAGTTCATATTTTAGCCATTTAGTTTAGTTGCAATTCTAACTTATTAGTTATAGAAAATGTGGACTAATTAGTATAGTTTACCCTTTTTAGCATAAGATAACTTAGTTTAAATTAAAAATATAAAAAGGAAGTAAACTAGAGACTTTAACAGAATAAAAACAACCCACACCTTGTATATATAACATTACATGTTAGTTAGTTAACAACATTTCATCAAGGAGAAACACTAGAACTTTAAAGCCACCTTAAGATTTACATTGAGAATAATGGGAACTCTTAATTTTTACTTGCTTGGCATATATAACTGATATATGATTTTTGAGTTAGAGAACACACAGCCTGTGAGTTTTGAGCTTAATTGCATGGTTACATTTAAACCATAATATTTTATTCCTGTGTGTTCTGCCCTTCTTATTTATTCTGGTGTTCTTTACTTTGTTTTAATCTATATGTCCGATTATAGAATGTAGATACATACCAAGAAAGTGATTGAGGCCATTGTTTGATTCTAGCTCACTATTCCCAAATTAGCCTACCTTTTACATCACCCTTGTTAGCCCCCTCGAACCTTTAAATCCCCTCTTATTTTATAACCACATTACTAGCCTTAAGCAGAAAAACAAAATAAAAATCTCAAGTTGAATCCTTGGTTAGCTTAACATAGAAATTGTGTATTGTGTAAGTGTGGGAACCTTATGGGAACATGGATGATAGAAACAAAAGGGTAGAAAGTTAAAAAGAATAAAAATTTTTATTTTTAAAAGTTTTGGGAAGCATGCTCATGTGAAATCAAAATAATTTAATTACCATGTGCATTTAAAAAAAATTATTTTTCAAGTATTTGAATAAAGGGGATACAAAAGAATTTCCCAAATGCAAAAAGCGATGCACATGGGATAAAAATAAATAAAAATTAAAATATGAGCATGTAACATAAAAAGTGGGAAAAATATGGGAAAATAGGTAAAGAAGCTTTGTTTTACAAAATATGTATGTTAGGTGAGATCTTAGACTAATCAAGGATTCACTTAATTAGCTCACTTAGCCTTATACATATACCCTTACCTTAGTTGCATTTATGCATTGCTGCATTGCATGAGATTCCACCACTTTAACCTTACCTTACTCTTTGTCTTGGATTTAGCATGAGGACATGCTATTGTTTAAGTGTGGGGAGGATGATAAACCCATATTTTATGATATACTTTGTGCCTAATTTAAGTGATTTATTCAATCCTTCACTCACTTATTCATATAAATTGCATGGTTTTACTTATCCTTCCTTATTATGTGATGTATGTGAAAAACATGTTTCCTATGCTTTAAAAATAATAATTTTAATTTTCCTTTATTACCATTCGATGCCGTGATTCATGTGTTGAGTAATTTCAGATCTTCTAAGGCAGGAATGACTTAAAGGATGGAAAGGAAATATACAAAATTGGAAGGAAAGCATAAAACGGAGTTTTTGAAGAAACTGGCAGTGACGCGATCGCATGGACGACGCGACCGCATGCCAACGCGAAATAGCAGTGACGCGACCGCGTGATTGACGCGATCGCGCACCATAAGCGAAACGCATATGACGCGGACGCATGACTGAAGCGACCGCGTGACAAGAAAAACTCCAAATGACGCGACCGCGTAACCCACGCGGACGCGTGACAGAGGCCACGCACCAGAAAGTACAGAAAACGCTCCCAGCAATTTCTGAAGGCCTTTTTGGCCCAAATCCAAGTCCAGAAGGCACAGATTAGAGGTTATGAAGTGCGGGAATGCATCCATTCAAAAGAGAGTCTCCAATTAGTTAGTATTCATGAATTAGATGTAGTTTTGAGGGAGAGGTTCTCTCCTCTCTCTTTTAGGATTTAGAATTAGGATTTCTTTCGCTTTCAGAATTATCTCTTTTTATCAGGTTCAACATTCCTTTTTATTTATCTTCTCAATTTAGTTTATGAATTCTTCTATGTTACAGATTATTCTTTGAATTAATGTTATTTGAGGTATTTCAGTTTATTATTGCTCTCTTTTATTTATGTTACCGTTGCTTCCAATCTGAAGACATTTTTATTCCAGTAGATTTATTTTTTCCCTTTTGGTCTTGGTTAAGAAATCAGTAACTCAGGAGTTATCAAACTCAACGTGATCGATAATTGTTATCTTTGCTAATTGAATTGAACTTCAATAATCCCAATCTTTTTCTAGGAATTAACTAGGATTTGAAGAGCAAACTAATTAGTCACTTGACCTTCCCTTGCTCTAGTAAAGGTTAACTAAGTGGAATTAAGATTCAATTTTCATCATCATTGATAAGGATAACTAGGATAGGACTTTCAATATCTCATTCCTTGCCAAAAGTGTGTTTTACAGTTATTTTTTTATTTTACAGTCTTTTACTTATTTTAATTGCAATTTAAACTACTTGTTCCTCATCTTCGAAACCCCGATTTACAATCTTCATAACCAATAATAAGAACATGCTTTCCTACAGTTCCTTGAGAAGACGACCCGAGGTTTAAATACTTCGGTTATCAATTTTAAAGGGGTTTGTTACTTGTGACAACCAAAACGTTTGTAAGAAAGGTTGACTGCTTGGTTTAGTAACTATATTTGCAACGAGAGTTTACTATAACCTCTAAACCATCAATCTTCAGTTCTTTCAAGGTTGTTCATCTGAGTGCAAGAGCAAAGATCAACAAGGGGATGAGTAGGAAACTAAAGTGTGGGATCCGGGCATACAATTCTACAACCAACTATCTTGGGTATAGATTGTTTGCTTAAGGTTGCTTGAGAGCTCGATGTACTTCGGTTGGGATCCCGGAGGATTTCAGAAGAGCAAGCACAGTTGGCAACTCAAGGATGGATGGAAGCACAAGCCTCCTTGATGTGAGCTTCAACCAAAAGTCCAACTTAAGGACTTTAAACCAAAGTGCTAGCAGGTGGGAGACACCCCACCATGGTAATATCTTTCTATCCTTTTCTCTCTTTTAGCTTTTGTTTTTTGAATGATTTCTTATCTTGCTTAGTTTAGTTTAGTTGCATTTTAATTTTGATCATGTATTTTTGATGAATAACATGTTTTTGGGGTTTTAATATGTTTTGGGACTTGAAAAACTGTTTTGGATGTCATGTTTGATGCCTTTGAGGCACTAAAAATTTTGCAGAAACAGAGCATTGTGCGTAGGCACAAACCTGTAAGCACGCACACTCCCCCTTGTTTTTGACATCTATCCGTACGCACCAGCTTGTGCGTATGCACACTTATTAACACCCCTTCTATTGGGAGCAATCGCATGCCTTTGAGTGTGTGCACCCTACCCTTTTTCCTTTCCGTGCGTATGCACACCTTTGTGTGCAGCACAGCTCACCTTTTTCTTGAAAAAAAATTTGGCTTTTTGTGCGAGCACACAGCTTTGTGCATACGCACACTCATTCGCACCCTTCTGTTGGGGGTGCTCGCACACTTATGTGTATGAAGATCCCCAATTTTTGCCGGTGTGCGTACACACAAGTCACGTTCTGAACGTGAATAAGGAAGGATGCCCTGTTGCGCCAAACCCCCAAACCCTTTTTCTTCTTCGACTGGCCACACCCAACGCCACGCACCCTTCTTCCGGCGACTGGTGCGCGAAATTGACTTCGCAATCTTCGCACAGATAGACCGGAAAGTGCACTTGGTCGTCTAAGTAATACCTCAGGTGAGTGAGGGTCGATCCCACAGAGATTGTTGGTTTGAACAAGCAATAGCTATCTTGTAGATCTTAGTCAGGTAGATAGAAAATATAGTTGTTGTGAAAAACACATAAAAATAGGATAAATATAGAATTATTTAAGTGGTGTGAAATCAATGATAAAAGAACGGTTGAGACTTCGGAGATGCTTCCTCCTTCTGGATCAACTTTTCTCACTGTCTACTTCAACTTCTGATGATTCATTCCATAGTAGGCTGTAAGTGACTAACGCCAGGTCAGTGGTCATTAATCTCCTCTGCTTTAGATCAAACGCCAGGTCAGGGGTCATCCAATCGGAACGGGGGTGAAGCTCCTGCAGTCCATTCCCTTGGTGATCCTACTCAAAGCGCTACAAACAAGGTCGAATCTTCCAAATCAGAGAATGTTGCTCCATTTTTTCTAGCCTATACCACAAAGGCCTTAATCGCCCCGTACCTCGACTGAACTGATGTCTCCAAGTCCCCAACGAAGTCGTGGATTAGCCGTCTAAGAGATTTATAATCAAGCTTGTGGTTCAGTACTATCCTGTCAAGGACTCACAAGAACCCATGTAGAATAGGGATGATGGTCATGTCACACTCCCGATCCATTAGGATGAAGAACGAAGATACATCTTAGAATGGAATCAAGCATAGATTGGAATAGAATAATGATATTATTAATCCATAAGAATCAGCAGAGCTCCTAACCTTAACCTAGGAGGTTAGTGACTCATAGCTTACAAAAAAGTAATGTAAAATGTGTAGAGTGGCCAAGAGCTCCTAACAAGGGTGAACTCTTGTCTATATATACTAATCTAATAACTAAAGTTTATAAAAATAGAGTAGAATAGTCTTTTAGTGCAAAAATCTACTTCTGAGGCCCACTTGGTGAGTGTTTGGGCTGAGCTAAGGGTGACTCCATGAGCTAGTACCCTTCTTGGGCATTGAATACCAGCTTTGGATTCCTTTTTAGGCGTTGGACGCTAGCTGCTCCCTTTTGGGCATCCAACGCCAGGAAGAGGGTGAAGTGCTGGTGTTGAATGCCAGTTTTGGACCTTCATTTCCAGAGTAAAATATAGACTATTATATATTGCTGGAAAGCCTTGGATGTTAGCTTTTCAATGCTGTTGAAAGAGCGCCTTTTTGACTTCTGTAGCTCCATAAATGCTCCTTTTGAGTGTACAGAAGTCAGAATCTGACAGCATTTGCAGTCCTTTGTCTGTCTCTGACTCAGGCTTTTCCAAAGCTCCTCCATTTCAGCCAGAAATTACCTGAAATAATCATAAAATGCAGCAACTCAAAGTAGAATCCAAAAATTTGAATTTTGCACTAAATCCTATGAAAATATAATAAAACTTAAACGAAATATAATAAAAACTATATGAAAATGATGCCAAAAAGTGTATAAAATATCCACTCATCAGAACACCAAACTTAAACTGTTGCTTGTCCCCAAGCAACCAAAAACAAAGTAGGATTAAAAGAAGATAAGGATACAATAAATCTCAGAGTATTCAATGAAGCTCAGTTTTCAATTAGATGAGCGAGACTAGTGACTATTCACTTCTGAATAGTTTTGGCATCTCAATTTCCCTTGAAGCACAGAATAATTGGCATCTTTAGGAACTCAGAAGCTAGATGATATTATTGACTCTCCTAGTTTAGTTCTTTTTTATTCTTGAACATAGCTTCTTTTGAGTCTTGGTTGTGACCCTAAGCGCTTTGTTTTTCCAGTATTACCACCGGATACATAACGCCACACACACCTAACTAGGTGAACCCCTTAGGATTGTGATTCAGCTTTGCTGGAATCCCCAGCCAATGGTGTCTAGAGTTCTTAAGCACACTCTTTTACTTTGGATCACGACTTTAACTGCTCAGTCTCAAGCTTTTCACTTGACACCTTCACACCACAAGCATTTAGTTCGGGGAGGAGCTCATTTGAACTATTAGGCCAAGATTTTGTTTCTTTTAGGCCCTCTTAACCATTGATGCTCAAAGCCTTGGATCTTTGCTCTTGCCTTTTGGTTTAAAGAGCTATTAGCTTTTTTTTCTTTCTTTTTCTGCTTGCCTTTTTTTTTGCTTCTTTCTTTTTCTTTTTTTTCCTGCTTTTTCTTGCTTCAAGAATCAATTTTCTTTTGGATTTTTCAGATTACCAATAACACTTCTCCTTTTTCATCATTCTTTCAAGAGCCAACATTCTTATCTCTAACATTAAATATGCACTGTTTATTCATGCATTCAGAAAGTAAAAGCAATGCCACCACATCAAAATAATTGAACTATTCTTACGATATAACTTGAGGTTCATATATCTCCCTATTCTTTTTCAAAAAAATTTTCTTTCAAGCAAAGTGAGAGATATATGGAATATTTCATAGCTTTAAGACATAAATAAAGATGGTCATGCACTAGAAATAGACAAGATAAAATACTGGAAAACAGAAAAATAACATAGGCAACAGGGGATTAAGGAAACGGGTCCACCTTAGTGACGGCAGCTACTGCTTCCTCTAGAGAATCCAATGGAGCGCTTGATTTCTTCTATGTCACGCCCTTGTCTCTGTGGCTCTTTCCTCATGGCTCTTTGATCTTCTCTTATTTCATGGAGGATAGTGGCGTGGTCTTGATGTTCCACCCTCAGTTGCTCCACATTTGTGCTTAGCTCCCTTATTGAGGTGTTAAGTTGATCCCAATAGTTTTGGGGAGGAAAGTGCATCCCTTGAAGCATCTCAGCAATTTTTTATTAAGGCGGCTCTACATGCTCTTGTTGAGGTGCATGTGTAGGCTCTCTAATATGCTCCATCCTTCTTTAGTGATGGACTTTTCCTCTTCAATGAGGATGTCTCCTTCTATGACAATCCCGACTGAATTGCATAAGTGACATATGAGGTGAGGGAAGCAAAGGCAAGTGCCTTTCCCTTCCTCTTTCTTGAGGTTTCACCAGCCTTTGGTGCCATACCTAGGAGTGGTAGAAGTCAAAAAGTAAGGCTTTTGCAACACCAAACTTAAGAATTTTGCTCATCCTCGAGCGAATATGAACAATTGGGAAGAAGAGAGTAGAAGAAGAAGAAAGAGGTAGAGATAGAGGGAGGGAAGGGA
This sequence comes from Arachis ipaensis, assembly GCF_000816755.2. Lineage (NCBI taxonomy): Eukaryota > Viridiplantae > Streptophyta > Magnoliopsida > Fabales > Fabaceae > Arachis > Arachis ipaensis. The sequence continues at coordinate 44,075,468 of NC_029789.2, read as the reverse complement.
AGGAGTGAATGATAGGTGGGGTAGGTGTAGAAATTGTGGGCCCCACTGGCTGAGAGGATCTCAAATTTTGAGATCCTGGCCCCTGTTGGACGTTGAACGCCCAGGGCACCCCCTATATGGTGTTCAACGCCAAGCCTTTGCCCCATATAGGGAGTTAAACTCCCAGGGACTCCTTTCATGGTGTTCAACGCCAGGTCTCTGCCTCCTATAGGGTGTTGAACACCCACTAGGGACTCCTTCCTTGGTGTTCAATGCCAACTTTCTCATAACTTTGGGGCGTTGAACGCTTCTCTAGCTCCCTTGTCTGGCGTTCAACGCCAGCAAGGGACTTACTCCAGGGTGTTCTATTTCCATCTCTAAACGTCTATGTCTCTGTTCTGACAACTACACATGATCACAAACTTAAAGAAATAACTATGAAGAGAAATCTAAAGAAAAATAGAAATAAACTAGTTATGGTTGGGTTGCCTCCCAACAAGCGCTTCTTTAATGTCATTAGCTTGACAGTTGATTGTTGACTTTCTTACTCTTCTTCCAGTTGGTTAAAAGAAATGACTCCAAGGGGAAAGAGGAGAAGATTAGTTCTCTTGGAATTGAATTTCTCTTAACAAGCTTTCTTGTTTTATTGTTATCAGCTTGATTCTCCTTGCCTGTTAGGGTAGGGGTTGTATTGTTTCTCCATCCCCTATGCTTCTTCCTCTTGGGACCTTCCTCCTTGGTGGGTTGTGATTGCCCAACACCAAAATTAAGTTTGATGTCTGGAAAAACTGTATGAGTTTTCACCAAGGGAAGAGGCTTCAGTATTGTACTCTACATGGAAGTACCTCTTTTGTTAGAGGATAGTGGAGGTTTTAGGACCTTGATAATCATGTAATCCTTCTGTAACCTCAGCACCAATTCACCTCTCTCAGCATCCGAGAGGTTTCTTCCAGTAGAGAGAGACCATTGCTCCAAAATCTCGCAAAAGGAATATTGATTTGCAGCTTCTTAGAGCCTTCCAAGGATTGTGATTAGTGCTCGTCCTTGGTCTCCTTTTGGGGCATCTGAGGGTGTGGTACTTCAGGCTTTCTTCCCATAAGAGGGGCATGTAACAGCATTCTTCCAACTTCTTTTTGACCCTCTTCTTCATTTAGTTCCTCAATAGTGTGTACCACCTTAGGCTCAGCCTCCTTAGTCCTAAGGAGGGCCTTACACTCTTCGCTTGGAATCACCTCTGTATCTCTGAGAAGAGTGTTAGGGTGTCTCTGCAGTTTCTAAGGAAGGTTCCTCTGAATGACTGCACTACACTCCCTAGTAAGGGCCACTATCTCTACTTCCCTCCAATCCCTCTTGTTATTCAATATTTCCTTCATGAACTTAGTATATGAATGCATTTTTTCAAGAGCCTCTGCAAAGGGGATTTTGATTTCCATCTTCTTGAAAGCTTCTAAGAATTTGGCAAATTGCCTATCTTTTTCTGCTTTCTGGAGTCTTTGAGGGTATGGTAACTTGGCCTTGTGCTCAAGGGCCATGAGTGGTGCAGGGTGAGTGTCTATAGTGCCAATAGAGGGGCTACCAGCTTGCTTAGGAGAGGTGTTCTCAGCACTTACACGTGTCTGGCCTCCTGATGAGCGGATATTTTATACGCTTTTTGGGGGTATTTTCATATAGTTTTTAGTAGGATCTAGCTACTTTTTAGTATATTTTTATTAGTTCTTATGCAAAAATCACATTTCTGGACTTTACTATGAGTTTGTGTGCTTTTCTGTAATTTCAGGTATTTTCTGGCTGAAATTGAGAGACCTAAGCAAAAATCTGATTCAGAGGCTGAAAAAGGACTGCAGATGCTGTTGGATTCTGACCTCCCTGCACTCGAAATGGATTTTCTGGAGCTACAAAAGCCTAATTGGTGCGCTCTCAATTGCGTTGGAAAGTAGACATCTAGGGCTTTCCAGCAATATATAATAGTCCATACTTTACCCAAGTTTTGACGACGCAAATTGGCATTTAACGCCAAGTCTTTACCCTATTCTGGCGTTAAACGCCAGAAACAGGCAGCAACTTGGCGTTTAACTCCAAGAAAAGTCTCTACACATGGAAGCTTCAATGCTTAGCCCAAGTACACACCAAGTGGGCCCCGGAAATGGATTTCTGCACTATCTATCTTAGTCTACTGATTTTCTGAAAACCTAGGTTACTAGCTTAGTATAAAAACTACTTTTAGAGATTTACTTTGCACCTCATGACATTTTTACACTTCACATTGTATTTCTGATGGCATGAGTCTCTAAACCCCATGATTGGGGGTGAGGAGCTCTGTTGTGTTTCGATGAATTAATGCAATTACCACTGTTTTTCATTCAATCACGCTTGTTTCTATTCTAAGATATTCACTCGCACTTCACCCCTGATGAATGTGATGATCCATGACACTCATCATCATTCTCGCCTATGAACGCGTGCCTGACAACCACCTCCATTCTATCTGTACTAGCTTGAGTGTGTATCTCTTAGCCTCCTGGTTCATAATCAGAGTCTTCATGGTATAGGCTAGAATTATTGGCGGTCATTCCTGAGATCCGGAAAGTCTAAACCTTGTCTGTGGTATTTCGAGTAGGATCTGGAAAGGGATGACTGTGACAAGCTTCAAACTCGCGAGTGTTGGGCGTAGTGAGAGATGCAAAAGAATCAACAGATTCTATTCCAACATGAGTGAGAACCGACAGATGATTAGCCGTGCGGTGACAGCGCATTCGGACCATTTTCACTGAGAGGATGGATGGTAGCCATTGACAACGATGATCCACCAACATATAGCTTGCCATGGAAGGAGACCTACGTGTGTGAATAAGAAGACAGTAGGAAAGCAGAGATTCAGAAAACAGAGCATCTCCAAAACCTCAATCTGTTCTCCATTACTGCATAACAATTATTATTTATTTTATGTTAATTACTTTTCATAAACCCAATCATTTTTATTATTAGTTTCTTGACTAAGAATTACAAAATAACCATAGCTTGCTTCAAGCCGACAATCTCCGTAGGATCGACCCTTACTCACGTAAGGTATTACTTGGACGACCGAGTGCACTTGCTGGTTAGTGGTACGAGTTGTGAAAAGTGTGATTTACAATTCGTGCACCAAGTTTTTGGCGCCGTTGCCGGGGATTGTTCGAGTTTGGACAATTGACGGTTTACTTTGTTGCTTAGATTAGGAAAAATTTATCTTTGTTCGCGTCTTCTATTATTATTTTTGGTTGAAATTTTTTTTAAAAAAATCTTTATTTTCTTTTTCAAAAATTTTTTCGAAAATTTTTATAAACTAATAATTGAGTTTTTCTGTTTGAGTTTAGTTTCATATTTTAAGTTTGGTGTCCTTTGTGTTTCTGTTTTCTTAAAAATTTTTCAAAAAGTTGTTCTTAGCGTTCATCGTGATATTCAAAGTTTTCCTGTTTGTTTTCTTTGTTTTGATCTAAACATTTAAGTTTGGTGTCATTTTTACTGTTTTTCTCTTTCTTCATTAAATTCAAAAATATCTTTTCTCCTTATTTTAATTAATTTTCAAATTTGCCTTTAAAAATTCAGATTTTTTATTTTAAAACTTTTTATTCTATCTTATCTTAGTTTTGAAATTTCAAAAATTCAAAATCTTTTTCAAAAATCATATCAAAAGTTTTTCAAATATTCTTAATTAAGTAATTATTTTAGTTTTCAAATTTATTTTTCTCTTATTTTTCGAAATTTATATTTTAATTTCTAATTATTTTATTTTATCTTATTATTTTTATTTATTTTTAATTATTCGGTTTGTTTCTTCTTAAATAAAATAAAAACAAAAGTATATTTTAATTGCAATTCATATCAATTTCCTTTTATCCATCATGGACCTAAATGGAAATGAACAGTCCAGAAGGACTCTGGGGTCATATGCTAACCCCATTACTGCTGCATATGGGAGCAGCATCTGTATACTCCCGTCAAAGCAAGCAGTTTTGAGCTAAATCCTCAGCTCATTGTCATGGTGCAGCAAAATTGCCAGTATTCCGGTCTTCCACAAGAAGAACCTACTGAGTTTCTGGCACAGTTCTTGCAAATTACTAACACAGTACGTAACAAGGAAGTAGATCAGGATGTCTACAGATTATTACTGTTTCCATTTGCTGTAAAAGATTAAGCTAAGAGGTGGTTAAATAACCAACCTACAGCAAGCATAAGAACATGGAAATAGTTATCAGACAAATTTCTGAATCAATATTTCCCTCCAAAAAGGATGACACAGCTAAGGCTGGACATCCAAGGCTTTAAACAAGAGGATGATGAATCCCTTTATAACGCCTGGGAGAGGTATAGAGGGATGCTAAGGAAATGCCCCTCTGAAATGTTTTCAGAGTGGGTGCAGTTAGACATTTTCTACTACGGGCTTACAGAAAAAGCTCAGGTATCTCTAGACCACTCAGCTGGTGGATCTATACACATGAGAAAGACTATTGAAGAGGCTCAAGAGCTTATCGATATAGTTGTTAGAAATCAGCATCTGTACATAAGTAATGAGTCCTCCATGAAAGAAGAAACTAAGGCAGTATCAACTGACTTTAGTCCTCAGGAACAAGTTGCTGAACTCAATCAGCAACTATCTTCTATAACAAGGCAGTTAGCAGAATTCAAGGAGATGCTACAAGAAACCAAAAATGCTAACAAGGATATGGAATCACAATTGAATTAGACAAAACAGCAGTTATCAAAACAGATAACAGAGGAGTGCCAAGCAGTTCAATTAAGAAGTGGAAAAACATTAAATACCTCATCTCAAAGCAACAGAAAGCCAAGAAAAGAACAGCTAACAGAGGATGAGCAACCTATTACCCAAAATCCCTTTGAGGACAGTAAGAGCCCAGAGAGGAATAAGTCTGGCGTTCAAACGCCAGAAAAGGGTGAAAATTTGGTGTTAAATGCCCAATCCATGTCCAGTTCTGGCGTTCAAACGCCAGTGAGGGATCAGACACTTGCAAGTGCTGATAATAACTCCCTCAAGAAGGCTTCTCAACCTGCCTCTGTAGGAATTAAACCTGCAGCAACTAAGGTTGAAGAATATAAAGCCAAAATGCCTTATCCTCAGAAACTCCACCAAGCGGAACAGGATAAACAATTTGCCCGCTTTGCAAACTATCTCAGGACTCTTGAAATAAAGATTCCATTTGCAGAGGCACCTGAGTAAATACCCTCTTATGCTAAGTTCATGAAAGAGATCTTAAGTCATAAGAAGGATTGGAGAGAAACAGAAAAAGTTTTTCTCACTGAAGAATGCAGTGCAGTCATTCTAACAAGCTTACCAGAAAAGCTTAAGGATCCAGGAAGCTTTATGATACCATGCACATTAGAGGGTACTTGTACCAAGATAGCTCTATGTGACCTTGGGGCAAGTATCAATCTAATCCCTGCATCCACTATCAGAAAGCTTGGCTTGACTGAAGAGGTCAAACCAACCCTGATATGTCTTCAACTTGCTGATGGCTCCATTAAATATCCATCAGGCATAATTGAGGACATGATTGTCAAGATTGGGCCATTTGCCTTTTTCACTGACTTTATAGTGCTGGAAATGGAGGAGCACAAGAGTGCAACTCTCATTCTAGGAAGACCTTTCCTAGCAACTGGACGAACCCTCATTGATGTCCAAAAAGGGGAAGTAACCCTGAGAGTCAATGAGGATGAGTTCAAGTTAAATGCTGTCAAAGCTATGCAGCATCCAGACACATCAAATGACTGCATGAGTGTTGATATTATTAACTCCCTGGTAGAGGAGATCAACATGGCTGAAAGTCTCGAATCAGAGCTAGAGGACATCTTTAAAGATGTTTAGCCTGATTTGGAGGAACCAGAGGAAATAAAAGAACCTCTGAAAATTCCTCAGGAAGAGGAGAAACCTCCTAAACCCGAGCTCAAACCACTACCACCATCCCTGAAATATGCATTTTTGGGAGAGGGTGACACTTTTTCGGTGATCATAAGCTCTGCTTTAAATCCACAGGAAGAGAAAGCACTACTTCAAGTGCTAAGGACACACAAGATAGCTCTTGGGTGGTCCATAAGAGAAAGCACTACTTCAAGTGCTAAGCCCAGCAAGATGCATGCACAAGATCTTATTGGAGGACAATACTAAGCCAGTGGTTCAACCACAGAGGCGGCTAAATCCAGCCATGAAGGAGGTGGTGCAGAAAGAGGTCACCAAGTTACTGGAGGCTGGGATTATCTATCCTATTTTTGATAGCCCCTGGGTGAGCCCTATCCAAGTTGTCCCCAAGAAGGGAGGCATGACAGTGATTCATAATGAAAAGAATGAACTGGTTCCTACAAGAACAGTTACAGGGTGGCATATGTGTATTGACTATAGAAGGCTCAATACAGCGACCAGGAAGGATCACTTTCCTTTACCATTCATAGACCAGATGCTAGAAAGACTAGTAGGTCATGAATATTACTACTTTTTGGATGGCTATTTAGGTTACAACCAAATTGTAGTAGATCCTCAGGACCAAGAGAAAACAGCATTCACATGTCCTTCTGGAGTATTTGCCTACAGAAGGATGCCTTTTGGTCTGTGCAATGCACCTGCAACCTTTCAGAGGTGCATGCTCTCTATCTTCTCTGATATGGTAGAGAAATTTTTGGAAGTCTTCATGGATGACTTCTCAGTATTTGGAGACTCATTCAGCTCCTGTCTTGACCATTTAGCACTTGTTCTGAAAAGGTGCCAAGAGACCAACCTAGTTTTAAACTGGGAAAAATGTCACTTTATGGTGACTGAAGGAATTGTCCTTGGGCATAAAATTTCAAACAAGAGAATAGAGGTGGATCAAGCTAAAGTGGAAGTAATTGAAAAATTACCACCACCTACCAATGTTAAGGCAATCA
>NC_029789.2:43962077-44067821 GCF_000816755.2 Arachis ipaensis | reverse complement strand
GATATGGTAGAGAAATTTTTGGAAGTCTTCATGGATGACTTCTCAGTATTTGGAGACTCATTCAGCTCCTGTCTTGACCATTTAGCACTTGTTCTGAAAAGGTGCCAAGAGACCAACCTAGTTTTAAACTGGGAAAAATGTCACTTTATGGTGACTGAAGGAATTGTCCTTGGGCATAAAATTTCAAACAAGAGAATAGAGGTGGATCAAGCTAAAGTGGAGGTAATTAAAAAATTACCACCACCTGCCAATGTTAAGGCAATCAGAAGCTTTCTGGGGCATGCAGGATTCTATAGGAGGTTTATAAAGAATTTTTCAAAAATTGCAAAACCTCTGAGCAATTTGCTAGCTGATGACACGCCATTTGTGTTTGACACAGAGTGTCTGCAGGCATTTGAAACTCTGAAGGCTAAGCTGGTCACAGCACCCGTTATTTCTGCACCAGACTGGACATTACCATTCGAACTAATGTGTGATGCTAGTGACCATGCCATTGGTGCAGTACTGGGATAGAGGCATAACAAGCTTCTACATGTCATTTATTATGCTAGCCGTGTTTTAAATGATGCGCAGAGGAATTACACGACCACAGAAAAAGAGCTGCTTGCAGTGGTTTATGCCATTGACAAGTTTAGATCATACTTAGTAGGATCAAAAGTGGTTGTGTACACTGACCATGATGCTCTTAAATATCTACTTACTAATCAGGATTCAAAACCCAGGCTCATAAGATGGGTGTTGCTTCTGCAAGAGTTTGATATAGAAATAAGAGACAGAAAAGGGACAGAGAACCAAGTGGCTGATCATCTGTCCCGGATAGAACCAGTAGAAGGGGCGTCCTCTCCCTCTATTGAGATCTCTGAAACCTTTTCGAATGAGCAATTATTTGCCATTCAGAAAACACCATAGTTTGCAGACATTGCAAACTATAAAGCTGTAAGATTCATACCCAAAGAGTACAGTAGGCAGCAAATAAAGAAATTAATTTCTAATGCAAAGTGCTACTTATGGGATGAACCATATCTCTTTAAGAAATGTGTAGATGGGATAATCCGTAGATGTATGCCCAAGGAAGAGGCACAAAAGATCTTATGGCATTGCCATGGATCACAATATGAAGGCCATTCCGGAGGTGAGCGAACAGCCACCAAGGTTCTCCAATGTGGCTTCTACTGGCTTACTCTCTATAGAGACTCCCGAGAGTTCATACGTAACTGTGACAGTTGCCAGAGAGCTAGTAATCTACCTCATGGTTACGCCATGCCTCAACAAGGGATCTTGGAGATTGAGTTATTTGATGTATGGGGTATTGACTTCATGGGGCCTTTCCCTCCATCATACTCAAACACGTATATTCTGGTGGCAGTAGACTATGTATCTAAATGGGTAGAGGCAATTACAACACCCACTAATGATACTAAGACAGTGCTAAAGTTCCTCCAGAAATATATCTTCAGCAGGTTTGGTGTCCCTAGAGTACTAATCAATGATGGGGGCACTCACTTCTGCAATAAATAGCTTTACTCTGCTATGGTCCAATATGGAATTAGCCACAAAGTAGTAACTCCATATCATCCACAGACAAATGGGCAAGCTGAAGTCTCTAATAGAGAACTAAAAAGAATCCTGGAACGGGCTGTAATTACCCGTAGAAGGGATTGGGCAAAAAGCTTGGATGATACTCTGTGGACATACAGAACAGCATTCAAGACTCGCATAGGGACTTCTCCATACCATCTTGTGTATAGGAAAGCGTGCCATTTGCCAGTGGAATTGGAACACAAGGCCTACTAGGCAACCAGATTCCTAAATCTTGATGCCAAGTTAGCTGGAGAGAAAAGATTGCTCCAGTTGAATGAGCTAGAAGAATTCAGACTCAATGCTTTTGAAAATGCAAAAATTTACGAGGAGAAAACAAAAAGGTGGCATGACAAGAAACTGTCACCCAGAGTCTTTGAGCCAGAACAAAAAGTTCTGCTGTTCAACTCTAGGCTCAGATTGTTCCCTGGGAAACTGAAATCTCGGTGGAAGGGACCATATGTGATTTCGAGTGTGTCACTATATGGGTATGTAGAGCTTCAAGATATTGACTCTAATAAGAGGTTCATTGTTAATGGATAGAGAGTCAAGCATTATCTTGAAGGCAATGTTTAGCAAGAATGCTCAAAGTTGAGACTAGATTAAAGCTTAGTAAAGTCCAGCTAAAGACAATAAAGAAGCGCTTGCTGGGAGGCAATCCAGCCATTAGCAATGCTTGTTTGTTATGCAAATAATAATTATATGAGTTTTATATAAATTATCTTTAAGAATGATTAACAATTACAGGAGTTCACAGAGTTACAGAAGAATTCAGAGCATAAAGCGGAGAAAAAGAGCTCGTTGGCACAAAAATGCCAGTAAAGGGAATTGTGTGCGTTAAACGCCCAAAAGAAGCATCTACTGGGCATTTAACACCAGTAAAGATACCTTTCTGGGCGTTAAACGCCAGAATTGCAGCATCCCGGGCGTTTAGAAAAACGCCCAGTGACAAAGGATTTTTGGCGTTTAACGCCATCCAGGGAAACGACCAAAACAAGCAACAAATGGGCGTTAAACGCCCAAAACAAGCAACAACTGGGCGTTTAACACCAGAAGTGTGGAGGGGAGGAAGTTTGTTTTTCACTTCAATTTTTCTCAAATTTTCATATTTCCATCCATGATTTCTTGCATGAACATGTTACAAATTCTCATTTTTCAATTTCAATTTGAAAATAATTTCAAGCCTAAAAATCTTTCTTCATTCTTCTTCAACTTCTTTTCAAATACTTTTCAAAACTCTTCTATCTTTTTAAATTCTTTTCAAATCTTTTTCAAATCATCATACTATCTTTTCAAAAAGTAGATTTATCTTTTTCAAATCTCTCTCTTATCTTTTCAATTTTAAAACTATATCTTTTGCATATCATAATTATCTTTTTACAAATCATATCTTCTAGCATATCTTTTTCAAAATTTTCGAACCCACCTCTCCTCTTTAAATTCACATTCGGCCACCCCGTCTCCTCCACAATTCGAATTTGTCTCTCCTTCTATTCCTCTCCTTTCCTTTTTTTTGCTTGAGGACAAGCAAACCTCTAAGTTTGGTGTGCTTTTCGTGATCACTGAGCTAAGTCTCACTAAGATCATGGCTTCTAAAGGAAAACAAACCACTTCAAGAGGCAAGAAAGAGAATGTTCCAAAACCACTTTGGAATCAAGAGAGGTTCTTAACCAAAGAACATGCAGACCATTACTACAAAATAATGGGTCTAAGATCAGTGATCCCGGAAGTTAAATTCGATATGAAAGAAGACGAATATCCGGAGATCCAAGAGCAGATTCAAAAAAGAGGCTGGGAAATTCTGGCTAATCCTGAGACAAAGGTGGGTAGAAACATGGTTTAGGATTTCTACTCAAATCTGTGGCAAATAGATAAGCAGAGATTAACAGGAGCCATCTTCTATACCTTTCGAACCTTGGTCAGAGGGAAGATTATTTACTTCCACCAGGACAAAATGAGGTCTTCAAGCTGCCTCAACTACAAGATGATCTAGAATCCTTTAATAGGAGAATGGTGAGATTTGATAAGTGCTTAGACCAAGTTCTAGAGGACATATGCATCCCTAGAACCAAATGAATAACCAATACAAAGGGTGTCCCAAATCAACTCAAGAGAGGAGACCTCAAACCAATTGCTAGGGGTTGGCTGGACTTCATTGGGCGTTCTATACTGCCCACCAGCAACCGCTCTGAAGTCACTGTCAAAAGAGCAGCGATGATCCACTGCATTATGATGGGAAACAAAGTGGAGATTCATCATCTGATTTCTTGTGAGCTTTACACAATTGCAAACAAGAACTCCACTGATGCCAAATTGGCTTACCCTAGCCTAATATCTCTGCTATGTAAAGATGCTGGGGTGAAGATGGGAGTGGATGAGTATATCTCAGTCGAGCACCCAATCACCAAAAAGTTAATGGAAGGACAACAAGTGCAGGATAACTCCATCAAAAAGAAGGCACAGGAGTTCCCCCCAGAAATCCCTCAGATTGACTACTGGACCCGCCTAGAAGCATCTGTCACCAAGTTGCAAGAAGCTATGGATCAACTGAAAGAAGAGCAGCAAACTCAAAATAACATGCTCTGCAAACTGCTGAAGGAACAAGAGAAGCAAGGGCGTGAACTACAGGAGCTGAAGCGCCACAAGCTGTCTCTTGAAGGGCCAGACACCCCACAGATTGAAGGAGCATCCATCTCCCAAGATAAAGGTTGTTGAGTCCTAATCTTAACTCTGTGATAACTTTTGCTATTAGAGATCTACCATAGGAGTCATATGAATAATAGTAATTAGTATCTTTAATTTTATTTTCTTATTGTCTTCAATTAAGCTATAATTTATTTTTTTCATCATCATTAAACATGAATAAAATGGAAGATTTTTTAGAGTAAGGAGGCAATTTTATTTTTGAGTTCTTAATAAGAAAAATTCAAATTATTTATATGTGGTGGCAATACTTTTTGTCTTCTGAATGAATGCTTGAATAGTGCATAATTTTTGATAGTGAAGTTTATGAATGTTAAATTTGTTGGCTCTTGAAAGAATAGTGAAAAAGGAGAAATGTTATTGATAATATGAAAAATCATAAAATTGATTCTTGAAGCAAGAAAAAGCAGTGAATACAAGCTTGCGAAAAAAAAAAGAGAACAAGCAAGCAGAAAAAGCCAATAGCCGTTTAAACCAAAAGGCAATGGTAAAAAGAATCCAAGGCTTTGAGCATTAATGAGTAGGAGGGCCTAAAGGAATGAAATCCTGGCCTAAGCGGCTAAACCAAGCTGTCCCTAACCATGTGCTTGTGGCGTGAAGGTGTCAAGTGAAAAATTTGAGACTGAGCGGTTAAAGTCGTGATCCAAAGCAAAAAGAGTGTACTTAAGAACTCTGGACACCTCTAACTGGGGATTTTAGCAAAGCTAAGTCACAATCTGAAAAGGTTCACCCAGTTATGTGTCTGTGGCATTTATGTATCTGGTGGTAATATTGGAAAACAAAGTGCTTAGGGCCACGACCAAGACTCATAAAGTAGCTGTGTTCAAGAATCAACATACTAAACTAGGAGAATCAATAACACTATCTGAATTCTGAGTTCCAATAAGATGCCAATCATTCTGAACTTCAAAGGATAAATAGAGGTGCCAAAACTGTTTGGAAGCAAAAAGCTACTAGCCCCGCTCATCTAATGAGAATTCGAGCTTCATATGAAACTCTGAGATGTTATTGCCTCTTGATTTTCTTTCTATCCTGTTTTATTTATTTAGTTACTTGAGGACAAGCAACAGTTTAAGTTTGGTGCTGTGATGAGCGGATATTTTATACGCTTTTTGGGAGTATTTTCATATAGTTTTTAGTAGAATCTAGCTACTTTTTAGAATATTTTTATTAGTTTTTATGCAAAAATTAAATTTCTGGATTTTACTATGAGTTTGTGTACTTTTCTATAATTTTAGGTATTTTCTGGCTGAAATTGAGGGACCTGAGCAAAAATCTGATTCAGAGGCTGAAAAAGGACTGCAGATGCTGTTGGATTCTGACCTCCTTGCACTCGAAATGGATTTTCTGGAGCTACAGAGGCCCAATTGGCGCGCTCTCAATTGCGTTGGAAAGTAGACATCCAGGGCTTTTCAGCAATATATAATAGTCTATACTTTGCTTAAGTTTTGATGACGCAAATTGGCGTTTAACGCCAAGTCTTTACCCTATTCTGGCGTTAAACACCAGAAGTGGCATAAAAATTGGAGTTAAACGCCAGAAATAGGTAGAAACTTGGCGTTTAACTCCAAGAAAAGTCTCTACACATGGAAGCTTCAATGCTCAGCCCAAGCACACACCAATTGGGCCCCGAAAATAGATTTCTGCACTATCTATCTTAGTCTACTGATTTTCTGAAAACATAGGTCAATAGCTTAGTATAAAAACTACTTTTAGAGATTTACTTTGCACCTCATGACATTTTTACACTTCACATTGTATTTCTGACGGCATGAGTCTCTAAACTCCATGATTGGGGGTGAGGAGCTCTGTTGTGTTTCGATGAATTAATGCAATTACTACTGTTTTTCATTCAATCACGCTTGTTTCTATTCTAAGATATTCACTCGCACTTCACCCCTGATGAATGTGATGATTCGTGACACTCATCATCATTCTCACCTATGAACGCGTGCTTGACAACCACCTCCGTTCTATCTGCACTAGCTTGAGTGTGTATCTCTTAGCCTCCTGGTTCATAATCAGAGTCTTCGTGGTATAGGCTAGAATTATTGACGGTCATTCCTGAGATTCAGAAAGTCTAAACCTTGTCTGTGGTATTTCGAGTAGGATCTGGGAAGGGATGACTGTGACAAGCTTCAAACTCGCGAGTGTTGGGCGTAGTGACAGACGCAAAAGAATCAACGGATTCTATTCCAACATGAGTGAGAATCGACAGATGATTAGCCGTGCGGTGACAGTGCATTCGGACCATTTTCACTGAGAGGATGGATGGTAGCCATTGACAACGGTGATCCACCAACATACAGCTTGCCATGGAAGGAGACATGCGTGCATAAAGAAGAAGACAGTAGGAAAGCAGAGATTCAGAAAACAGAGCATCTCCAAAACCTCAATCTGTTCTCCATTACTGCATAACAAGTATTATTTATTTTATGTTAATTACTTTTCATAAACCCAATCATTTTTATTATTAGTTTCCTGACTAAGAATTACAAAATAACCATAGCTTGCTTCAAGCCGACAGTCTCCGTGGGATCGACCCTTACTCATGTAAGGTATTACTTGGACGACCCAGTGCACTTGCTGGTTAGTGGTACGAGTTGTGAAAAGTGTGATTTATAATTCGTGCACCACCTCCCTTGGACTGGCATTCAACGCCTGGGCTGCCCCCTTCTGGGCGTTCATCGCTCTCATGAGTGCTTTGAACTATAGCTTGTTCATCTTCTGCCAGCTCTTCTCCCTACCTCTTACTGTTCTGAGGCTGGGTGTTCAGGGTACTCCTTAATTGAAGAGCTTGGCACTCTTCTCTTATCTGTTCAGACAAGTGCTGTTTAGCCTGGTTCAACCGTGCTTCCATATTCTTGCTGGAGGCTCGGTTCTTCTGCACTTCTTCTTGCAAGCTTAGCACTTGTTATGTGAGAAAGTGCAGCTGATAGGTTAATGACTCAGCTTGCTTAGGAGGGTCTGATTTAGTGGACACTGTCTTGACCTCTCCCTTTATTGAAGTCTCACAAGATGAGTACAGATGCTGATTACTAGCAACTGTCTCAATGAGTTCTTGAGCTTCCTCAATTGTCTTTCTCATGTGGATTGAACCACCAGCAGAATGGTCTAAGGATATCTTAGCCATATCTGTAAGTCCGTAATAGAAGATGTCTAAATTTACCCATTTTGAAAACATTTCAGTAGGGCATTTCTGTAGCATCATCCTGTATCTCCCCCGAGCATTGTAAAGAGACTCATTAACTTCTTGTTTGAAGCCTTGAATGTCCAGTCTTAACTAGGTTAGCTTCTTTAGTGAAAAGTATTGATTCAAGAACTTATCCACCAGCTGACTCCATGTTTTCAAGCTTGATTTGGGTTGATTATCCAACCACCTCTTTGCTTGGCCTTTCACAGCAAATGGAAAGAGCAACAACCTGTAGACATCCTGGTCTACTCTAATAGGAGGTATACTAATACTCCTTCCATAGAAGTCAGGAGTGGGGGCTGTATAAGACCCCAAGGTTCTTCTTGGTTGTGCCTTTTCCTCTAGATCCATAGTGCACTCTTCCTGTTCCTATAGACACAGACAAGAGACAAAGAAAAGTGGGAGTCTCTATGTCAAAGTATAGAGAGCTCCCAGTGAGATGCCAAGAAGAGAGAAAATAGACAAGAATTAAAATATTTTTTTTGAAAATAAATAATTAAAATAAAAACTAATTCGAAAATAAAAAAATAATTAAGAAATTTTGAAAAAATAAGAAAAGGAAAGACTAAGAAAAGATATGACAACCAATTAACTAAAAAGATTTGAAAAGAGAATAAAAGATTTGATTTTGAAAATTTGAAATCTAAAAGAAAAGGAAAGTCAAAAGAAGATCTTAAAAATTCAAAATTGGAAACAGAAAGTCAAACACAGATTAGGAAAGATAAGATTTGAAAGATTTGAAAAGATTTGAAAAGATTTGATTTTAGAATTTGAGATTTGAATTTCGAAAATTTGAATTTAAAACAAGATAAGATAAAATTTTGAATTTAAAGAAAAAGATAAGACAGAGATTTGAAAAGATAAAAAGAGGTTTTAAAATTTGAATTTTGAATTTTAAAAAATTAAAAAGACAAACATTAAAAGACACCAAAATTAAAATTTTAGAAATCAATTGACTAGGGTTTCGAAAATGTGGAAAGAAAAATACAAAAAGACACCAAACTTAAAAATTTTAATATCAAAAAAAGGAGAATAAGAAAAACAGTTCGAATACTATGAAGAACACTCAATGAAAATTTTCAAAAAACTAAAGGAGAGAAAAACCAAGAAACACCAAAAAGACACCAAACTTAAAGATTTTGAAATCAAAGTAAGAAAAGATAGCAAAGAATTCAAAATTTTGAATGAAGGTAAAATAAATATTTTTGTATTTTTTGAATTATTAAAGAAAAAGAAAAATAACTAAGAGATACCAAACTTGGAAATTTAAGATCAATTGACACTACTTTTCAAAAATTAAAGGAAAAACAACTAAAAGACACCAAACTTAGAATTTTTAAAATCAAAGAAGAAAAATTACCAAGAAAAATTTAAATATCAAGAAAGGAAAATAAGAACACTTTCGAAAATTTAAAGAAAAAGATGAACACAGACGGGACACCAAACTTAAAAATTGATACTAGATTCAAACAAAAGGCAAAGATTACTAAAGAAAAGAAAAGGTTTTGAAAATTTTTTGAAAAAGAAAACAAAAGACACAAACAAAAGAACAACAAGATAGTCCGGTAGTTTGTCAAACTCGAACAATCCCCGGCAACGGCGCCAAAAACTTAGTGCGTGAAACTGACTCCACAATATTCGCACAGATAGACTAGCAAGTGCACCGGGTCGTCCAAGTAATACCTCAGGTGAGTGAGGGTCGATTGATTACAAGTCATCTTAGGCTAGTTTCACAAGCCTTTTTCATTCAATAGTACTTAGTTTTCATGCATTTCTTAGGCAATAAGTAAGTAATTGGATTGGAATTTCATGCATCCACTGATTCAATTACACTTGGTTGTTTATGTGCTTCCTCATAAGATTTTATGCAAATTTTATTTGATGATATGAATGGTGCAAAAACCTTATGATTACAGAAAACTTTAATGCAATTGTTTGATTGATATTTGGTGGAAAAGAAGCAGGAGAAAAGCAGAGCTTTGATGTATTACTATTACTATTACCATTTTTGAAGAGTTCCCAAGTACACTTGAAGAAGCAAGTACACTAGTATAAATAGAGGGTATCATGGATTATAAAGTGGGGCTTCCAGATCTTTTTGTTAGCTTCTTTTACTTTTACTTTTAGATCTCTTTTGTACTTTTGCACTTTTGGGATTTTACTTTCTGCTGAAACTGTGCGTCAATTTTCTTTCTGTTTATAGTTTCATTTTCCAGATTTGAATTTTACTTTTCCAGCTTTATTTTTTATTACAGTTTCATTCTCTTCTACTTTTCTATGCTTAGTTTAATTTCAAATTTTAGAATTCTGTTTGAACTTAGAGCAATGACGAACTAAACCCCAATTTTATTAGGGGGAGGAGCTCTACTGTAATCATAGTGAATCAATGAAATTCTTCTTCTTCTCAATTCACTTGGGTAGCTATAGGATAATTTCTGTTTTGATTGTGAATTATTCACTCCAGAAAGGGGGTTTTAATTCAACTGAATGCTTGTGTGAGCTTCGGAAGGGGAATCACTTGCATTAGAATTGGAGTTCTATCCTTCACAATTCTCCTAACTAACACCATTCGGGAGGAATTGAGGTTTTGAGAGTTTGTGTGGCTTATGGATGAGAGAATGTGGTCTAACTCTTCTTATGACAATTAGATCAAGAAATTGGCAAGATTGATTGTGATTAGATAGATTGGATTGCCAACGAATTGGGATCCAATCAAATTCAATCCGCCAGAGATCTACTCATATGATTGAGAAAGGAATTGAGACCCATTTGATTCATGATAGATTATGGTATCTCTAATCCCTGATAATTCCTTTTCTTTGATTTTCTTCAATTTAGATCTCACTTATTTCACTTCAATTTAAATTGTTCATTGGTGTTTTGATTCCCTGCACCCATTCCCCTTTATAATTCATGCAATTTAAGTTTCTATGCAATTTAGATTCTGCAATTTTACTTTCTTGCACTCTAAGATTCTGTCATTTATATTCCTTGCCATTTAAGATTCAGCTCTTTTAATTTTTTGCTCTTTAAGTTTTAGTCACTTTATATTCAGCATTTTAGATTTCTTGCAATTTACTTTCTGTCAAGTTAAGTTCACCAAAAATCTCTCAATATTTCGCTTGACTAGACTAATCACTGCACTAAAGTTGTTTAATCCATCAATCCTCGTGGAATTGACCTCACTCCAAGTGAGTTTTATTACTTGATGCGACCCGGTATACTTGCCTGTTAGTTCATACGTGTGAAATTCCAATTTTCACGTATCAAGTTTTTGGCACCGTTGCCGGGGATTGATTTAGATTAACAATGATTAAGTAGGTGATAATCTAGATTAAGCATTTTTTTCTTTGTTTTTGATAAGCCCTCTAACTGTTTGTGATTTTGTTTCTGCTAACTGTAATTCCACTCTAGTAATAGAGTGTTCTGCCTTTGTTTTTGGTATTATTGTGTTGTATGCCAGGAGGAAGAAAGGACGCATTGACGAACTGGATTAACTACTAGTAAAAAAATTTATAAAAATAATCACGTTGTAAGTATAGTTTCTAAACCAACAGAGAATTCTTTCGTACAAAAGTTTGGTTATCACAAGTAACAAAACCCAATAAAATTTATAACCGAAATATTTAAACCTCGGGTTATCTCTCAAGGAATTGCAGGAAAGTATAATTTATTATTGGTTATGAGAAAAAAGCGTATTTTTATTTGGGTTTTTGAAATAAGGAACAAGTAATTTAAATGACAAGAAAAATAAATTAATAATTATAAAAATCTCTTGCAAGGTATAAGAACCGGAAATCCTATCCTAGTTATCCTTATCAGGTTTGATGAGAACTGTTATTGCTCCCACTTAGTTAACCCTCACTAAATAAAGAAAAGTCAAGTGGACCAATCAATTTGATCCTCAAGTCCTAGTCAACTTCTGTGGAAAGACTAGTGGTATACAGGAATCGTGATTGTTCATTCCCTGGCTATAATGCCAAAAACTTGGTGTGGGAGAATGTGATCTCAAGACTTCTTCACAATTCCGTGTAGCTGACCAGCAAGTGCACTAGGTCGTCCAAGTAATACCTTACGTGAGTAAGGGTCGATCCCACGGAGATTGTCGGCTTGAAGCAAGCTATGGTTATCCTTGTAAATCTCAGTCAGGCAGATTCAAATGGTTATGAGGTTTTGATAATTGAAATATAATTAAAACAGAAAATAAGATAGAAATACTTATGTAATTCATTGGTGGGATTTCAGATAAGCGTATGAAGATGCTTTGTTCCTTCTGAACCTCTGCTTTCCTACTGCCTTCATCCAATCATTCATACTCCTTTCCATGGTAAGCTGTATGTTGGGGGATCACCATTGTCAATGGCTACCATCCGTCCTCTCAGTGAAAATGGTCCAAATGTGTTGTCATCGCACGGCTAATCATCTGTCGGTTCTCACTCATGTTGGAATAGGATCCATTGATCCTTTTGTGTCTGTCACTACGCCCAACACTCACGAGTTTGAAGCTCGTCCCAGTCATCCCATCCCAGATCCTACTCAGAATACCACAGACAAGGTTTAGACTTTTCGGATCTCAAGAATGCTGCCAATTGATTCTAGCTTATACCACGAAGACTCTGATCTCACGGAATAGAAGGCTCTGTTTTCAGGAGAGGCAACCATGCATCGTGAACCAGGAGGCTAAGAGATATGCATTCAAGCTCGTTTTCATGTAGAACAGAAGTGGTTGTCAGGCACACGTTCATAAGTGAGAATGGATATCTTAGAATAAGAATAAGCTTGAATTGAATAGAAAACAGTAGTAATTACATTAATTCATAAAGAACAGCAGAGCTCCACACCTTAATATATGGGGTGTAGAAACTCCACCGTTGAAAATACATAAGTAAAAATAGGGTAGACATGGCCGAGTGGCCAGCCTCCCATGGAGGTCTCAGAACGTAAAAGTTACATAATGTGTTCCAGAGATAAAAATACAATAGTAAAAGGTCCTATTTATAATGAACTAGTGACCTAGGGTTTACAGAAATGAGTAAATGATGCAGAAATCCACTTCCGGGCCCCACTTGGTGTGTGCTTAGGCTGAGCATTGAAGCTTTTTCGTGATTGGGCTGTTCCTGGAGTTAAACGCCAGCTTTTGTGACAGTTTGGGCGTTTAACTCCAATTCTGGTGCCAGTTTGGGAGTTTTACGCCAGAAATTTTAGGCTGACTTTGAACGCCGGTTTAGGTCATCAAATCACGAACAAAGTATAGACTATTATATATTGCTGGAAAGCCCAAGATGTCTACTTTCCAAAGCAATTGAGAGCGAGCCAATTGGGCTTCTGTAGCTCCAGAAATTTCACTTCGAGTGCAGGGAGGTCAGAATCCAACAGCATCTGCAGTCCTTTTTCAGCCTCTGAATCAGATTTTTGCTTAGGTCCCTCAATTTCAGCCAGAAAATACCTGAAATCACAGAAAAACACACAAACTCATAGTAAAGTCCAAAAATGTAATTTTAATTTAAAAACTAATAAAAATATAATAAAAATTAACTAAAACATACTAAAAACTATGTAAAAATAACGCCAAAAAGGGTATAAACTATCCGCTCATTAACTAGCTTTAGAGCGATCCAATTCAATTAGCAATTTCCAATTTTCAACCAACTGCTGAGTCTGATAACTCAAGTGTTACCAATTACTTAACCAAACCAAAAAGGGAATAAATCAAAAATTAAATTGAAAACATTATGAATAAAGTAAAACAATCATAAATCTGAAATACCTCGAATTGCATTAAATAGAATATTCAAATCTAACATGAAAAGTTCATAAGCCAATTTGGCAACATAAGTAATTAAAAAATAAAAGCATTAGAGTATCTAAAAGTAGAAGAGAAACATAAATTAAAGTTGGGAACATTGAACCTGGAATGAAGAAGAAATAAACCTAACCTTTAAAAGGAATCTAATCCTAAAATCTAAGAGAAATCCTAAGAGAGAGGAGAGAGCCTCTCTCTCTAGAAAACTACATCTAAAACCTGAAATTCTCTATTCTAAATTTTGTATCCATTGTTGTTATTGATTCCCCCATTCTCTGGCTTTTATTCTGTGTTTCTGGGCTTGGATTTGGACCGAAAAAGGGTCCAGAAATCGCTGGGAGTGTTTTCTGTAATTTCTGCACATGGTGTCCATCACGCGTGCGTGTGGGTCATGCGTGCACGTCATTTGGAGTTTTTTTCTTGTCACGCGTACGCGTCGGTCACGCGTGCGTGTCAGTTGTGTTCTGCTCAGGGCGCGCGTTCGCGTCGTCCACGCGTACGCGTCACTGCCATTTCGCGCTAGGCACGCGACCGCATCGTTCACGAGTGCGCGTCGCTGCCTTTTTCTTCAAAACTCCATTTTTGTGCTTTTCTTCCTTTTTCGCATGTTTCCTTTCTGTCCTCTAAGCCATTCCTGTCCTATGAAGCCTGAAAATACTTAACACACAATTCACGACATCGAATGGTAATAAAGGATAATTAAAATTAATATTTTTAAAGCATAGAAAACATGTTTTCACATATATCATAAAATAAGGAAGGAATAGTAAAACAATGCAATTGATATGAATAAGTGGGTGAAGAATTGATAAAAACACTCAATTGATCACAAGATGAATAATAAAATAGGGGTTTATCAACCTCCCCACACTTAAACATTAGCATGTCCTCATGCTAAATCCAAGAGACAAGAGTGAAGGTAGAATGGTGGAATCTCATGCAATGCAATCTATTCTAAATGCAAACTACCTAAATGAATCATACAATTATAATTATTATCCTACCAATACTTCGATCTATGAATGTGTGCGGTATAATCAGTGACCATACTTCATCTCTTCTCATGAGCAATTAGATCAAGACATTGGGTAATTGTTCAAGCTTATAGAGATTGGTGAGCCAAGACATTGGAATCCAATTACCTAAGATTGCCAAGAAGACCAATAAATACATTGATTGAGGAAGAGATGAGAATGAACTTGATCCAGAGAATGCAACATCTCTTGAATCCAATGAACTTCCCACTTCTGATCTTACCCATTCTCTTTAATTCTGCAATTTCCTTTGATGCTCAACTACCCCCATTCCCATTTAATTTCTTGCAATTTAAATTTCTGCAATTTAATTTCCTACTCTTTACATTCTGTAATTCAAATTTAGTCCTTTACATTTCTTGCTCTTTAAGTTTCCCACCAATTTAATTTTTGCAATCCTCAATTCAACTCTGTTTAGTTCAACTAGAACACTCCTCCAATTAAAGTTGCTCAACCAATCAATCCCTGTGGGATTCGACCTCACTCTATTGTGAGTTTTTACTTGACGACAATTCGGTATACTTGCCGAGGGAAATTTGTAGAGATACAAGATTTTTAGCATCAAGTTTATGGCGCCGTTGCCGGGGATTGATTTTGTATTGACAATGATTAAATTGGAGGATAACTAGATTGAACATTTTGTTTTTCTTTTGTTAATTAGTCTTAATTTCAGCTGTTTACTATTATCTTCTACAATTAGAGTTGTTTTTCATTGTTTCTTTACTTTTTAGCACACTAATCAACTAACTGTTTGATCAGTTGCACTAACTAAGCTAACTATAATTTTTAGTGAATTCTTCACTTGCTGTTTTCCTGTGTTTGCTGAGTGTATGACAGGTAGAAGAGGAGAAACTTCAACTTCTTTTGACAGTGAACCTGAGAGGACATTTCTTAGACTAAGGAGGGAAGCAAGAGGTAAAGAAATTGTTGGTGAAGAGGAATTAGAAGAGGATCTGGATGTTGCTATGGAGGAAGAAGTTCACAACCATGTTGGAGAAAGTGCTGGCAATCATGCTGGGAAGGAGAGAAGAGTCCTAGGCTCTTACATCAACCCAAACCCAAGAAATTGTGGAAGCAGTATTCTAAAACCAACCATTCATGCCAACAATTTTGAGTTAAAACCTCAACTCATTACCCTCTTTCAAAACAATTGCTAATTTGGAAGAAGTGCACAAGAAGATCTAAATCAACATCTAACTAGATTCCTGAGAATATGTTATACTGTGACACTTATAGGCTGCTTCTATTCCCTTTTTCTCTGAGAGATAAAGCATCAAAGTGGCTAGAGTCCTTTCCTAAGGAGATTTTGACAACTTGGGAAGATGTGGTGAATAAATTCTTGACAAGATTCTATCCTCCCCAAAGAGTTAACAGATTGAGAGTTAAGGTACAAACATTCAGGCAACAAGATGGTGAAACTCTCTATGAAGCATGGGAGAGATACAAGGAGCTGACAAGGAAGTGTCCTCCTGACATGCGCAATGAATGGGTACAGCTACACATCTTCTATGAAGGATTATCACAAGAATCAAAGAAGGCCTTAGATCACTTTTCAGGAGGCTCTCATAATAAGAAAAAGACCATAGAGGAAGCCATTGATGTCATTGAAACAGTGGCTAATAATGAATATTTCTATGCCTCTGATAGAAGCACCAATAGAGGGGTGATGGAGCTGAATCACATGGATGCAATACTGGCTCAAAACAAGCTGATCACTAAGCAATTGGCAGACTTCATCAAGCAGATGGAGAGAAATCAAGTTGCAGCAATCAATAATCAACCACCAGCCAAGGAAGAGTTAAATGCAGAGGAAGAAAGTGATTGGGAGTAAGCCAATTATATTAGAAACTCATCAAGACAACCCCATGACCCATACTCCAAAACCTATAATCCTGGTTGGAAGAACCACCCAAACTTTGGGTGGAGAAACCAGCAAACTTAAAGCCAAGGTCATAGACCTTACAACTCCAACCATTACAACAACTTCACTACCAACAAACCAACCAAAGACCATATCAAGCCACACAAAACTCTTCTTCTCAGCCTCCATATCAAACCCAAAATAGCCATTCTCAACCTTCAATTTCTAACCCACTATCACCATCTGAAGATAGACTCTCATGGATTGAAGCCTTGCTGGAAAATTTGTGCAAGGAGTCTAAAGACATGCGAGCTTTCAAGGAGGAAGTGAGATCTAATATGCAAAATCAAGATGCTGCCATCCAGAAACTTGAAGCACAGATTGGATACTTATCCAAGCAAGTCCCTAACCACAATCCTTGTAACGCCACCAGGGCAAACTCAAAGAAGGAATGCAAGGCCATCACACTCAGGAGTGGGAAAGAACTGAAGGAGACCTCAAAGGAACCACATGAGAAGAAGACAGCTGAAAGCTCAAAATATAAAGAGGAAGCACAAGCACCTGCCCTCGACCCACCTCAAGAGAAAGAAGTCCTGAGACCATATGTTTCAAAGGCTCCATATCCTCAACGATTAAAGAAGAATGAAAAGGATAACCAATTCTCTAGATTCTTAGAGATTTTCAAGAAACTATAGATCAATATTCCCTTTGTTGAGGCACTAGAGCAAATGCCACTTTATGCTAAGTTTTTGAAGGAGTTAATGACCAAAAAGAGAAGCTGGAGAAATGATGAAACTATGGTCTTAACAGATGAATGTAGTGCCATTATCCAACACAAACTACCTCAGAAATTAAAGGACCATGGGAGCTTCCAAATTCCTTGTATCATAGGAGAAATCACAGTGGAAAAAGCTTTATGTGATTTGGAAGCCAGCATAAATTTGATGTCCTTAGCAATGATGAAGAGAATGAAAATTGAGGAAGCCAAACCAACAAGAATGGCACTTTAATTAGTAGACCGATCATTCAAATTTCCTCATGGAATAGTAGAAGATTTGTTGGTAAAGGTGGGAGACTTCATCTTTCCAGCTGACTTTGTGGTGTTGGATATGGTGGAAGAAGCCAAAGCTTCAATAATTTTAGGAAGGCCGTTTCTAGCAACTGCTGGAGCCATCATTAATGTCCAAAAAGGTGAACTTACCCTTAGACTACATGATGAGAAAATGGTGTTTAATGTATTCAAAGCCATGAGCTACCCACAAGAATCACTAGGAGAATGCATGAGGTTAGATGCAGTGAAAGTCTTAGTGCAATAAACTTTTGAAGAAGGAGAACTTGAGGAAGAGCCAGAAGAGGATCCCACATTAAACAGTGAGGTTGCAGTAGTTCAGTCATCCGAGGTGCTCATTCCAAATTATCAGAGGAAAAGAAAGAATGGAATGAAGCTCCAAAACTTGAACTGAAAGCACTACACTCCACTCTTAAGTTTGCATACTTGGGAAGTGATGAAAGTTACCCAGTAATCATCAATTCTAATATAAGTCAAGAACAAGAGAAGGAGCTAATCAAGGTACTGTAACAGCATCAAAATGCCATTGGATGGACCCTTGCTGATTTAAAAGGGATAAGCACTTCCATGTGTATGCATAAGATTCTGTTGGAAGAAGATGCCAAGCCCTAAATTCAACCCCAAAGAAGGTTAAATCCAGCCATGAAAGAACTGTTACAAAAGGAGGTCATGAAGTTGTGGCAAGCAGGGGTGATTTACCCAATCTCAGACAGCCCCTAGGTAAGCCTTGTCCAAGTAGTTCCTAAAACGGGAGGAATCACTATTGTGCCAAATGAAAGAAATGAATTGATACCAACAAGAACAGTGACTGGATGGCGCATGTGCATATATTATAGGAAGCTCAATGAAGCCACAAGGAAGGACCATTTTCTTCTGCCTTTCATGGATCAAATGTTGGAGAGACTTGCTGGACATGAATATTACTGCTTCTTGGATGGATACTCAGGCTACAATCAGATTGGGGTGGACCCTAAAGATCAAGAGAAGACTTCCTTTACTTTTCCTTATGGTGTCTTTGCATATAGGAGAATACCCTTTGGATTGTGCAATGCACCTGCAACATTCCAAAGGTGCATGCTATCTATATTCTCTGACATGATTGAAAGGTTTATTGAAGTGTTTATGGATGACTTCTCTGTATTTGGTGATTCATTTTCTTAGGGCATGTTGGATTTTACAGAAGGTTTATCAGAGATTTTTCAAAAATTGCCAAACCATTGAGTAACTTACTTGTCTCTGATGCACCTTTTGTATTTGATCAAGAGTGCATGCTGACTTTTGAAGATCTGAAAAGGAAACTTTCTTCAGCACCTACTATTGCCCCACCTGACTGGGATTTGCCTTTCGAACTGATGTGTGATGCATCAGATTTTGCTATTGGGGCAATGTTAGGACAGAGGAAAGACAACCTAGTGCATGTCATATACTATGCCAGCAAAGTCCTTAATGAAACTCAAAAGAATTACACCACCACTGAAAAAGAATTATTGGCAATAGTATTTGCATTTAATAAATTTAGATCATATCTCATTGGCTTTAAAGTGATTGTTTTTACTGATCATGCAGCACTTAAATACCTATTTGCCAAGCAAGAATCAAAACCAAGATTGATAAGGTGGATCTTGTTGCTACAAGAGTTCAACATTGAGATTAAAGATAAGAAAGGAGTGGAGAACAAGGTAGCAGATCACCTGTCAAGAATTCCTTGTGAAGAAGGAAGCACACACAGCTCGAGTGTAAATGAGTGTTTTCCTGATAAGCAACTAATGTTAGATCACAAGGCACCCTGGTTCGCAGACATTGCCAATTTTAAAGCCACTGGGGAAGTGCCTCCGGAATTCAACAAACATCAGAGGAGAAAGCTCATTAATGATGCTAAGTATTTCATCTGGAATGAACTATACCTTTTTAAGAAATGTTCAGATGGAATACTTAGAAGATGCATCTCAGAGGAAGAAAGACTGGAAGTTCTATGAAATTGTCATGGTTCTTGCTATGGAGGACACTTTGGAGGAGAAAGGACTGCAGCCAAAGTATTACAGTGTGGTTTTTTTTTTTGGCCCACTATCTTTAAGGATGCAAAAAAATTAGTGAAAAGATGTAATGAATGCGAGAGAGCTGGAAACTTGCCCAAGAGAAATGAGATGCCACATCACTTCATCCTAGAACTTGAATTATTTGATATATGGGGAATTGATTTCATGGGACCATTCCCAACCTCATATTCAAACAAGTATATTTTGGTGGCAGTAGACTATGTAACCAAGTGGGTAGAGGCCATTGCAACCCCAACAAATGATAATAAAATAGTCAGGAACTTTCTCAGAAAGAATATCTTTAGCCAGTTTGGAGTTTCCAGTGCGCTTATCAGTGATGGAGGAAGCCATTTTTTCAACAGACCATTAGAAAGTCTCCTCCTGAGATATGGAGTAAAGCATAAGGTTGCCACACCTTATTACCCCCAAATAAGTGGACAGACAGAGATATCAAACAGAGAGTTAAAAAGAATCCTGGAAAAGACTGTGGGAGCCTCAAGAAAAGACTGGTCAAAGAAGTTGGATGATGCTCTTTGGGCATATAGAACAGCCTTCAAGACACCAATTGGGATGTCTCCATATCAATTGGTGTATGGGAAGGCTTGTCATCTACCATTGGAGCTTGAACACAAAGATTTTTGGGCTCTCAAGTTACTAAACTTTGATAGTAATGCTGCTGGTGAAAGAAGGATCTTGCAACTGCAAGAATTGGAAGAATTCAGGTCCCAAGCCTATGAAAATCCCAAAATTTACAAGGAAAGGACAAAGAAAAAGCATTATCTCAATTTGGCACCAAGGAACTTTGAAGAGGGACAAAGAGTGCTCCTCTACAACTCCAAGCTAAAGCTCTTTCCTGGAAAGCTAAAATCAAGGTGGTCAGAACCATTTCTTGTCACCAAGGTCTCACCTTATGGACACATAGAAATCATGGAAGAAAGCTCACAGCAAACCTTTACTGTGAATGGACAAAGGCTCAAACACTATCTGGGCAATATAGGGGAAAGCCCCAAAATGAAATACAAGCTCAACTAATGGAGCAACCGTCAAGCTAGCAACGTTAAAAGAGCACTTTGTTGGGAGGTAACCCAACCAAGGGTAATTTTCTTTTCATAGTTGTTTCAATAAAAGAGATAAGTAGATTTCCCTGCATTGCAAGGAGCTAAGTTTGGTGTTGCACACCAAAAAAATTCAAGGGTGAATGTGTAATTCTAAGTTTGGTGTTCCACCACAGATTTCACTATGAGCACATTGCATCCCCTAGTATAATTAGTCACTAGTCCCAAACAATCAGAGAAACAACTTGACAATTGTTTAATTTTAGTTCATAGTTTATTTTCTGAATAAAAGCATTTGATGTTCCCTGCATGTATTCATTTTGCTGCATGAAAGAGTAGGCAAGGAACTAAGTTTGGTGTTCCCACACTAACTTAGGTCCAGAAAATCACAAGCATAAATGTATGCTAACGGTTTTTCAAGTGGTTAGGGAACAAGCAGCTTCCAAAAATGTTGCAGGAAGTCAATCAATCACTTAGAGGGTAAGATACACCATCATCCAATAAGAACAATGAATGATACAAAAGCTATGCATGATGATGACAAGGAAGAAACAAGAAGACACCAAGAGGTTGTATGGTTACTAAACTGTTGCTACCTGAAAGTGTTTTAACTGGAAGTTTGAATGTACCCCTGCTGAATAGTTTACCTTCATTTGAATTCTGTCTGCTTTCTTTAATTTTCATTTAAGTATTCTAGTCTAAGTGCTTGGTTCAATTCCATCTTGCTAAAATGTATGTTTTGTCCCCTTTGTCTTTAATTGAATAAAAGAAAATGTTTGAAACAGAAAGTGTAATTGTCCAAATTGGTAGAAAATAGAATAAGGTTGAGTGGTGGTATATGTTTGATTGTTTAGCAAGTTCACTAATAAAGATGAAGGGTAGGAAGTCCCTAAAATGTGATCTTGGCTGCTGTATGTGAAACCTTAGTGAATAAACATCCTTGGAAGAAAGAAAACAAATAAGAAGGAAAGGAAGAAAAGCCAAAAGTTGGCAACAAAAATGAAAGAAACAAAGAATAAGCTAGACACCAATAGCTTAAACCTTAAGACACATCTGTTGTTTTTATACTAGGATATGCTTGGATAATTAGGTTCTAAGGAGTGTTTCAACATTTGGTAACCTGGGGTTAACTAACCCGGGATTATCAACCAAAAGTCCACTATCAACAGCAACCTAGTTACAAGGCATTTAGTGACCCAAAGAAGTGTTGGGCACCAATGTTCTTAAGATGAATTGTGAGCCAAGTGTCTCTGGTGTGTATGTGTTGACTGAAAACTAAGCTAAAAAGCTGCTGTAACACATAACACTAACCTGCAGTTGAAGAATAAGTTTCTAAGTAAAAGAAAAGTAAATATCAAACACCAAGGATCAGTAAATAATAAGGTTTCACAGCAGCATCTTAGTTAGTACTTAAAGGGACATTCCACACCTAAAAACTAATAAAAGTTGAGCTGCAACATATCCTGCATGAAACCCCATAAATCAAATTCAATTACTTTCTGATAAAGACATATATTGTCTTCTGTTTTCATTCATTCTTCTCATATTTTATTGCTTGCTTGGGGACAAGCAAGATTTAAGTTTGGTGTCGTAATGCCAAGGCATCTTAGGCTAGTTTCACTAGCCTTTTTCATTAGTTTTCATTAGGTTTCAGGCATTTTCTTGAGCAATAAGTAAGTAATTGGATTTGAAATTCAAGCACATTTTGATTCAATCAAACATGGTTAATTAATGCATTTTCATGAGATTTATGCAAGATTTACTTGATTGCTTTGAATGATGCAATTTTTTGTGATTTTAGCAAGGCTTTAACGCATGTGTTTGGTTGATGATAGGTGAAGAGAAGAAAGGAAGAAACAGAGAGAGAAGTAGAGGAAGAAGAAGTAACGTTGGTGGCCAAGTTGGCTCACCAATATTACCTCAAACATTGGAGGAAAAGGGGTAGTATGCAACGTTGGTGGCCAAAGTTGGCTCACCAACGTTGCTGGCAACGTTCTTATGAATTTGGTGCTAACGTTGGAGGGAACGTTGGCTCACCAACGTTACCTCCAACGTCTTCGATAAAACTCAATTCTGGAGATGGAAAAATTGATTGTGACGCGTACACGTAGGTGACGCGTACGCGTGAAAGTGGAAAATTTTGGAGTCACGCGTACGCATGGACGACGCGCACGCACAAAATGGTGAAAATTCAGTTTTGACGCGTACGCGTGGGTGACGCATACGCGTGACTATGAGAACGTTGGTGAGCAAACGTTGCCTCAAACGCTGCCTCCAACGTCCTCGATGAGGAGCCCAGAATTTGGAGTTGGGAAACTTGCTGCGACGCATACGCGTGGAAGCAAGTTTTAGCCCATCTCGCAAACACATAAGCAACGCACACGCACAAAACGCTGTTTTGACGTGTACGCGTGGGCGACGCGCACGTGTGCATGGACGAACGTTGGTGCACCAACGTTGAGTCAAACATTGAAGGCAACACTCAATTCCTTTTTCACATAACGTTTGATTCAACGTTTTTTTTTTCCATAAACATTGATCACCAACGTTGACACCAGCTTTAATGCAATTATGCATCCATGTAGATCAAGAACGTTAGCTGTTAAACGTCCCTCTCCAACGTCACTCAAGAGACTTTAGCCTGCTTCAACAAGGGAAAAAGCCCAATCCAAAAACTTGAAGACTGAATTAAAAAAGTGTATAAATAGCTTAGAGTTTATGTTAGAAGGGACAGTGGGAGGATTGGAACTCTTTGCACAATTTACTTTCTCTGAAAAATTCAGTTTACTTTTGCCATGTACTCTTCAATTTCAATTTCCATTCCCAGAGCTATGAACAACTAAGCCCTTCTTCATTGGGTTAGGGAGCTCTGTTGTAATTCAATGGATCAATAATTGTTTTCATTATTCTTCTTCTTTCTTTTCTCTTGATTTTGCTAGAAAGCTTTCGATCTTAATTTAACTGAACAATTGTCTCGACAAAGAAGCTGTTCATAACTGGATTCCCTTTGAACCTTGAAAGAAGAATGAGGGAATCATGCTAAAAATGCTTTCTCACATTGGATTAGGTTGGGGGTTGGACGGATATAGTGACATGTAATCCTACCAATACTTTGATCTATGAATGTGTGTGGTATAATCAGTGACCATACTTCATCTCTTCTCATGAGCAATTAGATCAAGACATTGGGCAATTGTTCAAGCTTAGAGAAATTAGTGAGCCAAGACATTGGAATCCAATCACCTAAGATTGCCAAGAAGATCAATGAATGCATTGATTGAGGAAGAGATGAGAATGAACTTGATTCGGAGATTGCAACATCTCCTGAATCCAATGAACTTCCCACTTCTGATCTTACCCATTCTCTTTAATTCTGTAATTTTCTTTGATGCTCAACTACCCCCGTTCCCATTTAATTTCTTGCAATTTAATTTCCTGCTCTTTACATTCTATAATTTAAATTCAGTCCTTTACATTTCTTGCCCTTTAAATTTCCCGCCAATTTAATTTCTGCAATCCTCAATTCAACTCTGTTTAGTTCAACTAGAACACTCCTCCAATTAAAGTTACTCAACCAATCGATCCCTGTGCGATTCGACCTTACTCTTTTGTGAGTTTTTACTTGATGACAATTAGGTATACTTGCCGAGGGAAATTTGTAGAGATACAAGATTTCTAGCATCAGTGGGTTACTGAGGTCTCTATGGCGCTAACTCTAGAGTCAGAGAAACAGCACTCTTTAATCTGGAAGATCCGAACTTGTCTATGGTGTTTTGAGTAGGATCACGAAGGGGAGTGGATTTCTTAGAGCTTCATCTTCGGCTACAGTGAGAAGCCATGAGTCAACTTGATGAGAGGACATGAGTTACTCGGATATGGTGGATTGTTGTGGTTTCGAAGAGATTAACTTGATGAGAGGACATGAGTTAGTCACTTACGGCTGCCATTGAATGAATCATTCGTTATTGAAGTAGACAGTAAGAAAAGTTAATCCGGAAAGAATTAGCATCTCCGAAGCCTTAACTGAATCCTTATCATTATTTTCGCATCAATCTGGTATTTTGTTCTTTACTATTTTATTTATGCTTTCAAATAAACAGCCATCTTTTCAATGAAGTAGCCATTGCTTTCTCAATCCGAAAATCTCCGTGGGATTCGACCCTCACTCACCTGAGGTATTACTTGGACGACCCGGTGCACTTGCTGGTTCAGTTGTGTAGAGTTCAATTCTGTGCACCAAGTTTTTGGAACCGTTGCCAGGGATTGTTTGAGTTTGACAAACTACCGGACTATCTTGTTTCTTAGATTAGGTATTCTTTAAGGTTTATTTGCTCTTTTGTTTGTGTCTTTTGTTTTCTTTTTCAAATAATTTTCAAAACCTTTTCTTTTTCTTTAGTAATCTTTGTCTTTTGTTTGAGTCTTATGTCAATCTTTAAGTTTGGTGTCCCTTTTGTCTTCTTTTCTTGAGTTTTTCAAAAAATGTTCTTGAGTGTTCTTCATTGTGTTTGAATTGTTCTTGGTAATCCTTCTTGTTTGATTTTAAAAATTTTGTGTTTGGCGTCTTTTGGTTGTTTTTTCTTTAATTTTCAAAAATTAGTGTCATTTGATCTTAAATTTTTAAGTTTGGTGTCTCTTAGTTGTTTCTCTTTCCTTAAAATTCGAAAATAAAAAAAATATTTATTTCTTTTATCTTTGTTTAAATTTTCAAAAATCTTGCTATCTTTTCTTATCTTGTTTTAAAAATTTTAAGTTTGGTGTTTTCTTGTAAGTAAAGTTTAAATTTTAAATTTCAAATCTTATCTTTTCAAATCTTTATCATATCTTTTTACTTTAGGTCCTTTGATGAGCAGATATTTTATACCCTTTTTAGCATTATTTTTACATAGTTTTTAGCATATTTTAGTTACTTTTTATTATATTTTTATTAGTTTTTATGTAAAAATCACATTTCTGGACTTTACTATGAGTTTGTGTGTTTTTTTGTAATTTTAGGTATTTTCTGGTTGAAATTGAGGGACCTGAGCAAAAATATTATTCAGAGGCTGAGAAAGGACTGCAGATGCTATTGGATTCTGACCCTCCCACACTCGAAGTGGATTTTCTGGAGCTACAGAAGCCCAATTGGTGCGATCTCAATTGCGTTAGAATGTAGACATCTTGGGCTTTCTAGGAATATATAATAGTCCATACTTTTTCCGAGATTTGATGGTCCAAACTGGCATTCAAACGCCCACTAGAGACCCTTTTCTGGCGTAAAATGCTAGAACTGGCACCAAAACTGGAGTTAAACGCCCAAACTGGCATCCAAGCTGGTGTTTAACTCTAAAAATGGTCTATGCATGTGTAAAGCTCAATGCTCATCCCAAGCACACACCAAGTAAGCCCGGAAGTGGATTTCTGCACTATCTGCACTTAGTTACTTATTTTCTGTAATCCCTAGTAAATAGTTTAGTATAAATAGCACTTTTTACTATTGTATTCAGAGACTTTTATGGTTGGAACCCTATTTTCACGTTTATGTGAAATTTGGAGAGGCTGGCCATTCGGCCATGCCTAGACCTCTTTCTCTTATGTATTTTCTACGGTGGAGTTTCTACACCTCATAGATTAAGGTGTGGAGCTCTGCTGTTCTTCATGAATTAATGCAAGTACTATTATTTCTCTTTCAATTCACGCTTACTTCTTCTCCAAGATATACTCTCATACTTAATTCAGTTAAGTCAGAATGAAGGGGTGACCCGTGATAATCACCCATTATCTTCGTTACTCGCTTAGCAAAGATTCGTGTGCCTGACAACCACAAGCACATGATGTTTAACATAGTCATTGGACGATATCCGGAGTATATTCTCTTGTGTCTCTAATACATGGACCGAGTCCGTGAGATTAGAACCTTCGTGGTATAGGCTAGAACAATTGGCAGCATTCCTGAGATCCGAAAAGTCTAAACCTTGTCTGTGGTATTCCAAGTAGGATCTGGGAAGGGATAACTGTGACGAGCTTCAAACTCACGAATGTTGGGCGCAATGACAGTGTGCAAAAGGATAGAGAGATCCTATTCTGACGCTAGTGAGAACCGATAGATGATTAGCCGTGCGGTAGCTGTAACTGGTATTTTTCATCCGAGACGAGAAATCCGACAGTTGATTAGCCGTGCAGAGATCGTACCTGGTATTTTTCATCCGAGAGGATTCTACAGCTTGCCATGGAAGGGAGCACGCATGATTGGATGAAGACAGTAGGAAAGCAGAAATTCAGAAGCAACAAAGCATCTCCAAACGCTTATCTGAAATTCCCACCAATGAATTACATAAGTACCTTTATTTTATTTTATGTTTTATTTATCTTTTAATTATCAAAACCTCATAAACATTTGAATCCATCTGACTAAGATTTACAGGATGACCATAGCTTGCTTCAAGTCGACAATCTCCGTGGGATCGACCCTTACTCACGTAAGGTATTACTTGGACGACCCAGTGCACTTGCTGGTTAGTTGTGCGGAGTTGTGAAAAGTGTGATCATAATTTCGTGCACCAAGTTTTTGGCGTCGTTGCCGGGGATTGTTCGAGTTTAAACAACTGATGGTTCATCTTGTTGCTTAGATTGGGTAATTTTATTTTATGTTTAAGCTTTTTGTTTTTATTTTCAAAAAAAAAGTTTTCAAAAGAAAATTGTTCTTCAGAATTTTTAATAATGAATTCTAGAGCTTCATAAGATATGTTGAAGCCTGGCTGGCTGTTAAGCCATGTCTAATCTTTTGGACTGAGGTTTCCACTTTCCATTGTAGAAAAGACATGTCTGTATTTGTTATGCTAAAGCTTGACTGGCCATTTGGCCATGTCTAATTCTTTTGGACCGGAGCTTTAGACTAACATTGCATGAATCCTGGAATTCTTATTAAAAATTTTGAATTTCTTTATTTTCTTCTTCCAAAATAATTTCGAAAATATACAAAAAAATTTAATAAAATCATTAAAACCACAAAAATATATAATTTTGTGTTTCTTGTTTGAGTCTAATGTCAAATTTTAAGTTTGGTGTCGATTGCATGTTTTAATTTTTTCTAAAATTTTCGAAAATATATACATTATGTTCTTCATGATCTTCAAGCTGTTCTTGATGATTTTCCTTGTTTAATCTTGCGATTTTCTTGTTTTGTGTTTTTTGTTATTTTTCATATGCATTTTCGAATTCATAGTGTCTAAACATTAAAAATTTCTAAGTTTGGTGTCTTGCATGTGTTTCTTTTCTTAAAAATTTTCAAAAATATGTTCTTGATATTAATCTTGATCTTCAATGTGTTCTTGGTGTTCATCTTGACATTCAAAGTGTTCTTGCATGCATTATTTCTTCATTAATTCAAAAAAAATTCAAAAATAATATCTTTCCCTTGTTTTACTCATAAATTTCAAAATTTTGGGTTGACTTAGTCAAAAATTTTAAAAATTTAGTTGTTTCTTGTTAGTCAAGTCAAAATTTCAATTTAAAAACTTTATCTTTTCAAATCTTTTTCAAAAATCAAATCTTTTTCATTTTTCTTCTTAATATTTTTGAATTTCTTAAATAAATTTTCAAAATTTTTTTCTTATTTTTATTTCATATTTTCGAAAACTTTACTAACAATTAATGTTTTGATTCAAAAATTTCAAGTTTGTTACTTTCCTGTTAAGAAAGGTTCAATCTTTAAATTCTAGAATCATATCTTTTAGTTTCTTGTTAGTCAAGTCATCAACTTTAATTTTAAAAATCAAATATTTTTAATTTCCTTTTCAATCTTTTTCAAAATAAATTTCAATCATATCTTTTTCAAAATTTAATTTCAAAATCTTTTTCTAACTTCTTATCTTTTCAAAATTTATTTTCAAATCTTTTTCGATTAACTGCTTGACTTTTTGTTTGATTTTAAAAGTTTACTATTTCTTATCTTTTTCAAAACCACCTAACTACTCTTCTATCTCATCAATTTTGAAAATTAACTAACAAATTTTTCAAAAAATTTTTTAATTAATTAATTTATTAAGTTTTCAGTTTGCTTTCATTTCTTTTCTTAAATTTCGAATTCTAACTTAATTAATTAAATAAAAATAAAAATATTTTTCTTCTCCCTCTTCTTAAAATTCGAATACTTTCTCTCTCATCTCTTTCTGTTTATTTATTTATTTACTAACACTTCTCTTCTACTCATAATTCGAACCCTCTCCCCCTCTCTGTGTTCAAATTTCTTCTTATTCTCTTTCTACCTCATTCTTCTATTCTTCTATTCTTCTAATCACATAAAGAAATCTCTATACTGTGACATAGAGGATTCCTCTTCTTTTCTGTTTTCTTCTTTTTCATATGAGCAAGAACAGGAATAAGGACATTCTTGTTGAAGTTGATCCTGAACCTGAAAGGACTCTGAAGAGGAAGCTAAGAGAAGCTAAAGCACAACACTCTGGAGAGGACCTTACAGAAATTTTTGAAAAAGAAGAAGACATGGCAACCGAACCCAATAACAATGATGGAGATGCAAGGAAGATGCTTGGTGACTTTACTGCACCAACTTCCGACTTATATGGAAGAAGCATCTCAATTCCTACAATTGGAGCAAATAACTTTGAGCTTAAGCCTCAATTAGTTTCTCTAATGTAGTCGAATTGCAAGTTTCATGGACTTCTATTGGAAGATCCTCATCAGTTCTTAGCTGAATTCTTACAAATCTGTGACACTGTTAAGACCAATGGGGTTAATCCTGAGGTCTACAGACTTATGCTTTTCCCCTTTGCTGTAAGAGACAGAGCTAGAATATGGTTGGACTCACAACCTAAAGAAAGCCTGAACTCTTGGGAAAAGTTAGTCAATGCTTTCTTGGCCAAATTCTTTCCACCTCAAAAGATGAGCAAGCTTAGAGTGGAAGTCCAAACCTTCAGGCAGAAGGAAGGTGAATCCCTCTATGAAGCTTGGAAAAGATACAAGCAATTGATCAAAAGGTGTCCTTCTGACATGCTTTCAGAATGGAGCATCTTATGTATATTCTATGATGGTTTGTCTGAATTATCCAAGATGTCATTAGACCACTCTGCTGCTGGATCTCTTCATCTAAAGAAAACGCCTGCAGAAGCCCAGGAACTCATTGAAATGGTTGCAAATAACCAGTTCATGTATACTTCTGAAAGAAATCCTGTGAATAATGGATAACTCAGAAGAAAGGAGTTCTTGAGATTGATACTCTGAATGCCATATTGGCTGAGAATAAAATATTGACTTAGCAAGTCAATATGATTTCTCAGAGTCTGACTGGAATGCAAGCCGCATCCGGCAGTACTAAAGAAGCCTCCTCTGAAGAAGAAGCTTATGACCCTGAGAATCCTGCAATGGAAGAGGTGAATTACATGGGAGAATCCTATGGAAACACCTATAATCCTTCATGGAGGAATCATCCTAATTTCTCAGGGAAGCATCAGCAAAATCCTAATCAAGGCTTCAATAATAATAATGGTGGGAGAAATAAGTTTGGCAATAGCAAGCTTTTTCCATCATCTTCTGAGTAACAGACAGAGAATTTTAAGCAGAGCCTCTCTGACTTAGCAACCATAGTCTCTGATCTATCTAAGACCACTCTCAATTTCATGACTGAAACAAGGTCCTCCATCAAAAATTTGGAGGCACAAGTGGGTCAGCTGAGTAAAAGAGTTACTGAAATCCCTCCTAGTACTCTCCTAAGCAATACATAAGAGAATCCAAAGAGAGAGTGCAAGGCCATCAATATACCCAAAATGGCCAAACCTATAGAGGAGGAAGAGGCAATGATTTCCAGTGAGGAAGACCTTGCTGGACGTCCACTGACCAATAAGGAGTTCCCTAATGAAGAACCAAAGGAATCTGAGGCTCATACAGAGACCATAGAGATTCCACTGAACTTACTGTTGCCATTCATGAGCTCTGATGAGTATTCTTCCTCTGAAGAGGAGGAAGATATTGTTGAAGAGCAAGTTGCTCGGTATCTAGGAGCAATCATGAAGCTGAATGCCAAGTTATTTGGTAATGAGACTTGGGAGGATGAACCTCCATTGCTCATCAATGAACTAAATGCCTTGGTTCAACAGAAATTACCTCAGAATAAACCGGATCCCGGAAAGTTTTTAATACCTTGTACCATAGGCACCATGACCTTTGAGAAGGCTCTGTGTGACCTGGGGTCAGGAATAAACCTCATGCCACTCTCTGTAATGGAGAAATTAGGGATCTTTGAGGTACAAGCTGCAAGAATCTCACTAGAGATGGCAGACAAATCAATGAAACAGGCTTATGGACTTGTAGAGGATGTCTTAGTGAAGGTTGAAGGCCTGTACATCCCTGTTGATTTCGTAATCCTAGACACTAGGAAAGATGAGGATGAATCCATTATCTTTGGAAGACCCTTCCTAGCCACAGCAAGAGCTGTGATTGATGTGGATAGAGGAGAGTTAGTCCTTCAGTTGAATGAGGACTACCTTATGTTTAAGGCTCAAGGATCTTCTTCTGTAACCATGGAAAGAAAGCATGAAAAGCTTCTCTTAATACAGAGTCAAATAGAGCCCCCACACTCAACTTCTAAGTTTGGTGTTGGGAGGCCACCATTAAGTTCTGAGTCTCTGTGAAGCTCTCTAAGAGCTCACTGTCAAGCTATTGACATTAAAGAAGCGCTTATTGGGAGGCAACCTAATATTATTTAATTATATTTATTTGTTTTCCATTGTCATGTTATGTTTTCTTTAGGTAGATGATCATGTGGAGTCACAAAAATAGCTGCAGAATTAAAGCATAATCAAAAACAGCATCAAAAATAGCACACCCTGGAGGACAGGCTTACTGGCGTTTAAACGCCAGTAAGGATAGCAGAATGGGCATTTAACGCCCAGTCTGGCAGCATTCTGGGCTTTAAACGCCAGAATTGGCAGACAGACTGGCGTTTAATGCCAGAAAAAGGTGTCTGGTTGGCGTTAAACGCCAGAAAAGGGCATCAGCCTGGCGTTTAATGCCAGAAAAGGTAGCAGAGATGGTGTTAAATGCCAGAAATGGCACACAGAGGGCGTTTAAACGCCAGAAAGGTGCAGGGACCAGAATTCCTTAACACCTTAGGATCTGTGGATCCCATAGGATCCCAACCTACCCCACCTCTCTTTCTCCCCTCTTCACACATTTCCATAACCCTCTTCCCCAAATACCCCTCCTTACAACCTTCAATTTCACACATCATAAACACTTAAACCCCCCTTGGCCGAATCCAAAACACCCCTCTATCTCCTCTATTTCTTCTTCTTCTCCTCCTTTCATTCTTCTTTTGCTCGAGGACGAGCAAACTTTCTAAGTTTAGTGTGGAAAAAGCTTTGCTTTTTGTTTTTCCATAACCATTAATGGCACCTAAGGCCAAAGAAACCTCTAGGAAGAGGAAAGGGAAGGCAGTTGCTTCCAACTCCGAGTCATGGGAGATGGAGAGATTTATCTCAAAAGCCCATCACTAGAAAGAGGATGGAGCAAACAAGAGAGCCCACTCATGGACCTCAACAAGAGCCATGAGGGAAGAGCAACAAAGGCAAGGAAGAGATATTGAGGAGCTCAAGCACTCCATAGGATCTTCAAGAGGAAGAACTAGCCGCCGTCACTAAGGTGGACCCGTTCTTTAATTTCCTTGTTCTTATTTTTCTGTTTTTCGGTTTTTATGCTTTATGTTTTGTCTATGTTTGTGTCTTTATTACATGATCATTAGTGTCTAGTGTCTATGTCTTAAAGCTATGAATGATTCCATGAATTGCTCACCTTTCTTAAATGAAAAAAATGTTTTCTGAAAAAGAAAAAGAAGTACATGAATTTCGAATTCTATCTTGAAAATAGTTTAATTATTTTGATGTGGTGGCAATATTTTTTGTTGTTTGAATGAATGCTTGAACAGTGCATATTTTTTATAGTGAAGTTTATGAATGTTAAAATTGTTGGCTCTTGAAAGAATAATAAAAAAAGAAAAATGTTATTGATAATCTGAAAAATCATAAAATTGATTCTTGAAACAAGAAAAAGCAGTAAAGAACACAAAGCTTGCGAAAAAAAAATTGGCAAAAAATAAAGAAAAAGAAAGAAAAAAAAAGAAAGCCA
Organism: Arachis ipaensis; assembly: GCF_000816755.2. Lineage (NCBI taxonomy): Eukaryota > Viridiplantae > Streptophyta > Magnoliopsida > Fabales > Fabaceae > Arachis > Arachis ipaensis. Next base: position 44,035,375 of record NC_029789.2, on the reverse strand, counting down.
ATAGCTCTTTAAACCAAAAGGCAAGAGCAAAAAGCCAATAACCCTTTAAACTAAAATGCAAGGGTAAAAAGGATCCAAGGCTTTTAGCATTAATGGATAGGAGGGCCCAAAGGAATAAAATCCTGGCCTAAGCGGCTAAATGAAGCTGTCCCTAACCATGTGCTTGTGGCGTGAAGGTGTCAAGTGAAAAGCTTGAGACTGAGCGGTTAAAGTCATGGTCCAAAGCAAAAAGAGTGCGCTTAAGAGCTCTGGGCACCTCTAACTGGGGACTCTAGCAAAGCTGAGTCACAATCTGAAAAGGTTCACCCAGTTATGTGTCTGTGGCATTTATGTATCCGGTGGTAATACTGGAAAACAAAATGCTTAGGGCCACGGCCAAGACTCATAAAGTAGCTGTGTTCAAGAATCAACATACTGAACTAGAAAAATCAATAACACTATCTAAATTTTGAGTTCCTATGGATGCCAATCATTCTGAACTTCAAAGGATAAAGTGAGATGCCAAAACTGTTCAGAAGCAAAAAGTTACTAGTCCCGCTCATCTAATTAAATTGATATTTTTGAAATTTATTGTATTTTTTGAAATTTCAGGTATTTTCTGGCTGAAATTGAGGGACCTGAGCAAAAATCTTATTCAGAGGCTGAGAAAGAACTGCAGATGTTGTTGGATTCTGACCCTCCTACACTCGAAGTGGATTTTCTAGAGCTACAGAAGCCCAATTGACGCGCTCTCAATTGCGTTGGAAAGTAGACATCTTGGGTTTTCCAGAAATATATAATAGTCCATACTTTGCCTGAAATTTGATGGCCCAAACTGGCGTTCATATGCCCACCAAAGACCCTTTTCTAGTGTAAAACGCCAGAACGGGCACCAAAACTGGAGTTAAACGCCCAAACTGGCATCCAAGCTGACGTTTAACTCTAGAAATGGCCTATGCACGTGTAAAGCTCAATGCTCAGCCCAAGCACACACTAAGTGGGCCCCGGAAGTGGATTTCTGCACTATCTACACTTAGTTACTTATTTTCTGTAATCCCTAGTAACTAGTTTAGTATAAATAGCACTTTTTACTATTGTATTCAGAGACTTTTATGGTTGGAACCCTATTTTCACTTTTATGTGACATTTGGAGAGGCTGGCCATTCGGCCATGCCTAGATCTCTTTCTCTTATGCATTTTCTATGGTGGAGTTTCTACACCTCATAGATTAAGGTGCGGAGCTCTGCTGTTCTTCATGAATTAATGCAAGTAGTATTGTTTCTCTTTCAATTCACGCTTACTTCTTCTCCAAGATATACTTTCGTACTTAATTCAGTTAAGTCAGAATGAAGGGGTGACCCGTGACAATCACCCACTATCTTCGTTACTCGCTTAGCCAAGATCCGCGTGCCTAACAACCACAAGCGGTCTACATGATGTTCAACGTAGCCATTGGATGACAGCCGGAGTATATTCTCTTGGGTCTTTGATACATGGACTGAGTCCGTGAGATTAGAACCTTCGTGGTATAGGCTAGAACCAATTGGCAGCATTCCTGAGATCCTGAAAGTCTAAACCTTGTCTGTGGTATTCTGAGTAGGATCTGGGAAGGGATGACTGTGACGAGCTTCAAACTCGCGAATGTTGGGCGCAGTGATAGTGTGCAAAAGGATAGAGAGATCCTATTCTGACGCTAGTGAGAACTGACAGATGATTAGCCGTGCGGTAGCTGTACCTGGTATTTTTCATCCGAGACGAGAAATCTGACAGTTGATTAGCCGTGCAAAGATCGTACCTGGTATTTTTCACTCGAGAGGATCCTACAGCTTGCCATGGAAGGGAGCACGCATGATTGGATGAAGACAATAGGAAATCAGAAGTTCAGAAGCAACAAAGCATCTCCAAACGCTTATCTGAAATTCCCACCAATGAATTACTTAAGTACATTTTTTTTATTTTATGTTTTATTTATCTTTTAATTATCAAAACCTCATAACCATTTGAATCCGCCTGACTAAGATTTACAGGATGACCATAGCTTGCTTCAAGCCAACAATCTCCGTGGGATCGACCCCTACTCACGTAAGGTATTACTTGGACGACCCAGTGCACTTGCTGGTTAGTTGTGTGGAGTTGTGAAAAGTGTGATCACAATTTCGTGCACCATCCTTCCTATCTTATCTTCTTTTAAAATTTCAAATTTTAAATTCCTATCTTTTGAAATCTATACTATCTCTTTAAAGTTTTCTCGTCTTATCTTATCTTGTTTTAAATTCAAAATTTGAATTTCAAAACTCAACTTCAAATCTTTTTCAAATCCTATCTTTCTTTGTTTGGCTCTTTCTTTCAACTTTTAAATTTCAAAATCTTCTTTTAAACTTTCTCTTTTTAATTTCAAAATCAAATCTTTTATTTTGTTTTCAAATCTTGTTAGTTAATTAGTTACTTGTTTTATCTTTTATTCTACTTTTTCTTTTCTCTTTTTTAAAACTTCCTAACTACTTTCTCTTTCTCCTTTTTCGAAAATCCTAACCTCTTTCTCTCTCTTCTTTTTCGAAAATTTCATTTTTCCTTCCCTCTCTATTTTCGAATTCTATCTCATCTTCTACATTCATTCTTCTTCTTCTTCAAATATCTCACAAGGAGTTCTCTATACTCTGACATAGAAACTCCCATTCTTTCTCTTTCTTGGTTTTCTTTTTCTTGTTTATGAGTAGGAACAGAGATAAAGAACCCCTCTCTGATCTTGACCTTGAACCTGAGAGAACTCTAAGGAGGCGGCTACAGCAAGCTAGAGAACAACACTCCGAAGGAAACCTCACAGAGCTTTTTGAACAAGAAGATGAGAATACAGAAATGGCAGCCAATCCCAATGACAGAGGAGATGCAAGGAAGTCCTAGGTGACTTTACTACACCCACTTCTGACTTCTATGAACGGAGCATCTCTATACCTACCATTGGTGCAAACAACTTTGAGCTGAAGTCTCAATTGGTCACTTTAGTTCAACAGAATTGCGAGTTTCATGGACTTCCACAGGAAGATCCTAACAGATTCATTTCTAATTTCTTGCAGATCTGTGATACTGTCAAGACTAATGGAGTGGATCCAGATATTTACAAGCTTATGCTTTTTCCCTTTGCTGTAAGGGACAGAGCTAGGTTATGGCTGAAAGCCTAAAATCTTGGGAGAAGGTGGTCAATGCATTCTTGACCAAGTTCTTTCCACCTCAGAAGCTGAGCAAGCTTAGGATGGAAGCTCAAACCTTCAGACAGAAAGAGGGTGAATCCCTCTATGAAGCCTGGGAGAGGTACAAGCAACTGATCAGAAGGTGCCCTCCTTACATGATTTCAGACTAGACCATGCTAGATATCTTCTATGATAGTCTTTCTGAGATGTCCAAGATGGATTTGGACCACTTTGCTGGTGGATCACTCTACTTAAAGAAAATGCCTGAAGAGGCACAGAAAATCATTGACATGGTTGCAAACAACCAATTCATGTACACTTCTAAGAGGAACCCTGTGAACAATGGGGTGGCTCAGAAGAGAGGAGTCCTGGAGGTTGACACTCTGAATGCCATATTGGCTCAGAATAAGACCCTGACCCAACAGGTCAACTGATGCGTGAGCATCTTATCTATCTTTTCCTTGTGAATTTGTACTTGAATTGCTAAGTTTAATCAAAATTTAAATATCTTTTAGCCACTATGGATACTACTTTGAAGTGTGCACAATTCTATTTATTTCAGGTAGCATTCGGAGGGATTTGACAGAGTTTTATAGCAGAAGAGGGAGAAAGCGAATGATGCTGCCAATCCTGAATAGTTTTGCACTCAAACAATAATAACTTGAGCTACAAAGGTCCAATTGACGTGATTTTATCGACATTGGAAAGCTAACTTCCAGAGCTTTCCAAAGATATATAATAGTGCACATTTCTTCTCCAGGAACCTCTGCCTCCTCCACGTTGAATTTGGCTCCTGCCAAGTTCAGCATGGATTCAAAGGAAAAGCGTAGAATTGTCACTGCCTCCTCCACGCTGAACATGGAAATTTCCAAGTTCAGCGTGGACCCAATGGAACACAATAAGGATGCCTCTGCTTATCCCACGCGGAACTTGAGGTTTTTCAAGTTCAGCATGGATCCTAACAACCAAGTAGTCCCCATGCATTCAAGAAAAGCTGCGAATGAAGCCAGATTTATTTTGATTGAATTTTGTATTTTATTTTAAAATAGGAAAATATATTATTTTAGTTTTAGAAAATATATTTTAAATTAATTAGGATTAGATATAAAAGGGAAAAGAATCTTCTCTTCTCTATCTTCTCTTACCTTATTCCATACTTTATAGTTTTTACCTGAATCCTAGTTTTCTCTCTGAACCATGAGCAACTAAACCTCCACTGTTAAGGTTAGGAGCTCTGTCTATTGTATAGATTGATACTATTATTTTTCTATTTTAATTCATGTATTGATTTATAATTCAAGAATTGTTTTCGTTCTTTATATTATGAGTTTTGGTGGAACGAAAGTATGACCCTTGTTCTATTTGAGTTCTTGTATAACTTAGAAAAGCTCTTTACTTGAACAACAGTTTGAAAACAATTTCTCCTAAATTTCTAATTATCTGGACTTAACGGGATACGTGACATATAATCCTCTTATATTTGGGTAATTAGGATTTCTGTGGCATATAAACTAGAATTGAACTTCACCCTCTAATTGGAATTAAGTGACCAAGGAATTGGCGATTTTTAAATTTTAGAGGAGACTAAAAAGGTTTAAGGAATTAGGGTTTAGTCACATATAGTTTGTCATGAATTAAATCTTGCATGATTAAAATAGTTAGTAAGAAAAGTCAATCCGGAAGATAGATATCTCTGAAGCCTTAACTATTTCTCCATATATCATTCACCACTTGTTTACTGTTTGCTTTCTGAATTACTAAATTTACTGATTAATGCAATTGAATTCTCAAACACCATTTTCTATTTGCCTAACTAAGTAAATCACTTGACCATTGTTGCTTAGTCCATCAATCCTCATGGGATCGACCCTCATTCCCTTGAGGTACTACTTGGTACGACCCGATGCACTTGCCGGTTAGTTTGTGGTTGTAAATTCCACACTATCAACATGATCTATCAGCATCTAACTGGATTGCAAGCTACAACTGGCAGCACTCAAGAGGCATCATATGAAAGAGAAGCCTATGATCCAAATCAATGCATGATGGAAGAGGTTAACTATATGGGAAATTCCTTAGGGAATCCCAACAATGAGCCTTATGGGAACACCTATAATGCATCATGGAGGAATCATCCCAACTTTTCATGGAGGGATCAACAGAAGCCTCAGCAAGGCTTAAAAAACAATCAAGGTGGAAAAAACCAGAATAGGTTTAATAACAGACCATTCCCACCTTCTTAGCAACAGATGGAGACTTCTAAGCAGAGCCTCTCTAAATTAGCCACTATAGTCTCTGATCTCTCTAAGACCACTCACAGTTTCATGATAGAGACTAGGTCCTCCATAAGAAATCTAAAGGTACAGATTGGTCAGCTGAGTAAGAAGATCCCCTCTAACACTCTTCCAAGTTACATTGAAGTAAACCCATTAGAAGAGTGCAAGGCCCCCACTGTAGGAGCTGAGGCCGAATATGAAGAGGAGCTTCTGGTGTTGAATGCCAGCAAGGGAGTAGCTGGGCATTCAACGCCCAAGGAGAAGCAAGTTGTGGCGTTGAATGCCACAATGGGAGAGGCTGGGTGTTCAACACCCACTAAGGACCCTCTTGTTGAAGAACTGAAGGAAATCAGAACTCATGAGAAGACCATAGAGGTCCCCTTGAATGCCCTGTTGCAGATTATGGAGTCTGAAGAATACTCCTCCTCTAATAAGGAAGAGGAAACTAAAGAAGAGCAAGTTACTCAGTACTTGGCAATCCTCATGAAGATGAATGTAAAATTCTGTGGAACAGAGGCATTGAAAGAAGAACCCCCAGTACTTACCCAAGAGTGCATTGCCCTGGTTCAGAGGAAGCTGCCTCAGAAGAGGCCAAACCCTAGAAGCTTCCTAATTCCCTATACCATAGGTACAATCACCTTTGAGAAGGCATTGTGTGACCTTGGGTCAAGCATCAACCTCATGCCTCTCTCTGTAATGAAGAGGTTGGAAATTCTAGAGGTGCAAGCTGCCAACATTTTATTAGAGATAGCAGACAGGTCACTGAAAAAGGCACATGGTATGGTGAAGGATGTCCTAGTGAAGGTTGAAGACCTTTATCGCCCAGCTGATTTTGTAATTCTTGACACTGGAGAGGACAGGGATGAGTCCATCATCCTTGGAAGGCCATTCCTTGCCACTGGAAGAGCCATGATTGATGTAAAAAAGGGAGAACTAGTCCTGCAACTAAATGAAGATTGTCTTGTGTTCAAGGTTCATAAATCTCACTCTACATCAGTTGAAGAAGGCACAATTGACAAGCACTTAGTGCTTCCACCACTTCTCCTAGTACAGAGCCTAACAGAGCCCCCAAACACCAACTCTAAGTTTGGTGTGGGGCAACCATCATCAAGCTCTGAGAAGGACAACAGTAAGAAGAAAGTGCCTAAAGGCTGAAAGGGAAAGAAGATCCCCCGAGGACCTCTTACCTGGAATGAGAGTGGTCTTCACTGACAGTCCATTCATTCTATACACTGTGAATCCTATCTCTAGAACATGTGAAGCTCATCCATGAGAGCACAAGGATGAAGTTCACTGTAAGGGTCGAAGTTTTGAGCCCTTATACATCTCCGTAAAGGAGCTGTTCGTCAAGCTAGTGACGATAAAGAAGCACTTGTTAGGTTGCAACCCAACCATGATTAGAGTATTTCTATTTTTTTCCTTAAGTTTATTTCTACTTGAGTACATTAAGTTATTTTCATAGTTGTTTCCTTTGATTTTTAAATGTTTGTGATCATGTACAGTACTTAGAACAGAGACAAGTACAACAGAAGAGGACGAGCAGAACACCCTGGGAAGACCCCTAGCTGGCGTTGAACACCACCCAGGGGCATCATGGGTGTCCAATGCCCTACAGGGGCAGAGACTTGGCGTTGAATGCCACTTGGAGGTAGCAAAGGCGTTCAACGCCCTACAGGGAGCAGAAACCTGGCATTGAATGCCAGGAAGGGAATCCCTGGGTGTTCAAACGCCCTATGAAGAGCAGAAGCTGGCATTGAACGCCAGCCAGGGAGCAAGGCTGGGCATTCAATGCCCACAAGGGGGCAGGGAATTCGAATTCCCTAGCCTCTCAAGACTAGTGGGCCCCACAGAATCTCCATCTACCCCACTCTCTCTCTCACCTCTCTATACCTTGAACCCACACCTCACTTTCTTTCTTCTCAATACACAAACTTTCTCTATCCCTTTCTTCCTTCTTCTACTATTCTCTTATTCTCTATTTATTTTGCTCGAGGACAAGCAAAGTTCTTAAGTTTGGTGTTGGAAAAGCTTTGCTTTTGGCTTTTTGTTCACACTCATGGCACTCAAAGTCAAAGAGTCATCTAGAAAGAGGAAAGGAAAAGCCATAGCTTTCGCCTCCGAACCTTGGGAAATGAAGAGATTCCTCACAAGACTCATCAAGACCACTTCTATGAAGTTGTGGCAAAGAAAAGGGTGATTCCCGAAGTCCCCTTTAGGCTCAAAAAGGATGAGTACCCAGAGATCCAACAAGAAATCTGGAGAAGAGATTGGGAAGTCCTAACCAAGCCTATCCCGAAAGTTGGATTACTAATGGTGCAAGAGTTCTATGCCAATCATGGGTCACTAAAAGGCATGATACAAGTGTGAACCCAAGTCCCAAGAATTGGTGCACCATGGTCCGAGAAAGACTCTTGGATTTCAGTCCGGAGAGTGTAAGAGTGGCGCTCAAATTACTACAAATGTTGGGAGACCCACACTTTTACACTAGAAGGGTCAACACTGGCTAAAGGTTGGACTGAGTGCTTGCGGACATTTGTGTGGAAGGAGCACGATGGAGGAGGGATGCACAAGGCAGGCCATACCAACTAGGTAGGCTTGACCTCAATCCCGTAGCAAGAGGATGGTTGGAATTTATCCAACGCTCTATCATCCCAACAAGTAACCATTCTGAGGTTACCATAGACCGAGCAATAATGATTCACTGCATTATGCTTGGGAATGAGGTGGGGATACACGAGGTGATACCTCAAGAGCTGTACAAGGTGGCAGAAAAGTCCTCCACCCAGGCGAGGATGGCATTCCTACATCTCATTTGTCACATATGCAATTCAGCTGGAATTGTCATAGAAGAAGACACCCCTATAGAGGAGGACAAGCCCATCACAAAAAGAAGGATGAAGCATGTTAGAAAGCCTGCTCACGCACTACAACAAGAGCATGTGCAGCTGCCTCAACAAGAAATCCCTGAGATGCATCAAGGGATGTATTTTCCTCTCCAAAACAATTAGGACCAACTGAACACCTCTCTAGGAAAATTGAGCTCCAACGTGGATCAGAGGTTGGAACACCAAGAGCAGTCTGGTGTGCAAAATTGACTTCGCAATATTTACAGAGATAGACCGGCAAGTGCACCGGGTCATCCAAGTAATATCTCAGGTGAGTGAGGGTCGATCCCACAGAGATTGTTGGTTTGAATAAGCAAAAGCTATCTTGTAGATCTTAGTCAGGCGGGCAGAAAATATAGTTGTTGTTAAAAACGCATAAAAATAGGATACAGATAGAATTACTTAAGTGGTGTTAAATCAACGATAAAAGAACGGTTGAGGCTTCGGAGATGCTTCCTCCTTCTGGATCAACTTTTCTCACTGTCTACCTCAACTTCTGATGATTCATTCCATAGCAGGCTATAAGTGACTAACGCCAGGTCAGTGGTCATTAATCTCCTCTGCTTCAAATCAAACGCTAGGTCAGTGGTCATCCAATCTGAATGGGGGTGAAGCTTCTGCAGTCCATTCCCTTGGCGATCCTACTCAAAGTGCCACAGATATGGTCGGATCTTCTAGATCAGAAAATGCTGTTCCATTGTTTCTAGCCTATACCACAAAGGCCCTAATCGCCCCGCACCTCAGCTGAACTGATGTCTCCAAGTCCCCAACGAAGCCATGGATTAGCCGTCTAAGAAATGTATAATCAAGCTTGTGGTTTAGTACTATCCCATCAAGGACTTGCAAGAACCCATGTAGAATAGGAATGACGGTAAAGTTACACTCCTATTCCATTAGGATGAAGAACAAAGATACATCTTAGAATGGAATCAAGCACAGATTGGAATAGAATATTGATATTATTAATCCATAAGAATCAGCAGAGCTCCTAACCTTAACCTAGGAGGTTAGTGACTCACAGCTAACAGAAAAGTAATGTAAAATGTGTAGAGTGGCCAAGAGCTCCTAACAAGGGTGAACTCTTGTCTATATATAGTAATGTAATAACTAAAGATTACAAAAATAGGGTAGAATAGTCTTTTAGTGTGAAAATTCACTTCTGGGGCCCACTTGGTGAGTGTTTGGGATGAGCTAAGGGTGACCCCACGAGCTAGTACCTTTCTTGGGCGTTGGATGCCAGCTTTGGATTCTTTTTTGGGGGTTCGATGCTAGCTGCTCTCTTTTGGGCGTCCAACGCCAGGAAGAGGGTGAAGTGCTGGCGTTGAACGCCAGTTTTGGACCTTCATTTCCTAAGCAAAATATAGACCATTATATATTTCTCGAAAGCCCTGGATGTTAGCTTTCCAATGCCGTTAAGAGCGCGCCATTTTGACTTTGGTATCCTCTAAAATTCTCCTTCGAGTGCACGGAGGTCAGAATCCGATAGCATTTGCAGTCCTTTCTCTGTCTCTGACTCAGACTTTTCTAAAGCTCCTCAATTTCAGCTAGAAATTACCTGAAATCATCATAAAATGCAAAAACTCAAAGTAGAATCCAAAAATGTGAATTTTGCACTAAAACCAATGAAAATATAATAAAATTTAAACAAAACATAATAAAAACTATATGAAAATGATGCTAAAAAGTGTATAAAATATCTGCTCATCACAATCCACCATCTTTCATGAAATAAGAAAAGTTTAAAGAGCCTTGAGGGAAGAACAACTAAGACAAGGTCAAGACATAGAGGAGCTTAAATGCTCCATTAGATCCACTAGAGGAAGCAGTAGCCGCCGTCACTAAGGTGGTCACGTTCTATTACCCCCTTGCTTATGTTATTTTTATGTATTTTTCTATTTTCCATTATATTTCAATGTCTGTTTTCTATTTCTAGTGCATGATCATCTTTTCGTTTTGTCTTAAGCTATAAAATATTCCATATATCTCTTACCATACTTAAAAGAAAAATTTATTTGAAAAAGAGAAAAGTGAGATACATAATTTTGAGTTACATAATAAGAATAGTCCAATTATTTGATATGGCGGCCCTGCTTTTACTTTCTGAATGCATGAATTAATAATGCAGATTTGATGTTGGAGTAAAGTGTGTTGGCTCTTGAAAGAATGATGAAAAAGGAGAAGTATTATTGGTCATCTGAAAAATCCAAAAAATTGATTCTTGAAGCAAGAAAAAGCAGCGAAAAAAAAACGAAAAAAAAAAGAGAGAGAAAAGAAAACGAAAAAAAAAGAGAAGAAAGAAAAAGACGAAAGCTCTTAAAACCAAAAGACAAGAGCAAGGATCCAAGGCTTTGAGCATCAATGGTTAGGAGGGTCTAAAGAAACAAAATCTTGGCCTAAAAAGTTCAAATAAGCTGCTTCCCCTAACTAAATGCTTGTGGTGTGAAGGTGTCAAGTGAAAACTTTGAGACTGAGCAGTTAAAGTCATGATCCCAAAAGCAAAAGAGTGTGCCTAAGAACTCTGGACACCACTGTCTGGGACTTTAAGCAAAGCTAAAGTTGAATCCAAGGGTTCTCCCAGTTAAGTGTCTGTGGCGTTTATGTATCCGGTGATAATACTGGAAAACAAAGCGCTTAGGATCAAGGCCAGGCTAAAAAAGAAGCTGTGTTTAAGAATCAAGAAAAGCTAAACTAAGAAAATCAATAATATCATCTGGATTCTGAGTTCTTAAAGATGTCAATACTTCTGAGCTTCAAAGGAAAGTGAGATGCCAAAACTATTCAAAAGAATCATAGCTACTAGCCCCGCTCATCGATTGGAACTGAGCTTCATTGAAAAATGTAACATTTATTGTCTCCTTCTCTTCTTTTTAATCCTACTCTGTTTTTGGTTGTTTGGGGACAAGCAACAATTTAAGTTTGGTGTTCTGATGAGCGAATAGTTTATACACATTTTAGTACTGTTTTCTTAGTGTTTTTGGTTATGTTCTGTTAAGTTTTATCAAGTTTTAGTAGGTTTTAGTGTAAAAATTACTTATTAGATGATACTTTGAGTTTATGTGTCTTCCTATGTTTTTAGGTGATTTTTGGGGGATTCTGGTAAGTTTTGGAAAAGCCTAATTCAGAGACAGAGAAAGGACTGCAGATGTTGTCAGATTCTGACCTCCATGCATTCAAATGAGCATATCTGGAGCTACAGAGGTCCAAAGGACGCACTCTCAATGGCGTTAGAGAGCTAACATCCAGGGATTTCCAGCCATGTATAATGGTTCATACTTATTTTTGGAAATGATGACCCAAAACGGGTGTTGAACACCCATCTGACCCCCTGCCTGGCGTTTGGACGCCCCAGAAGTACCAAGATGGCGTTTGGATGCCCAAAAGGGAGCAAGCGTGGCGCCCAATGCCTTATGAGGAGTCTAAGCACGTGGATTCACCCAAACCACATCCCAAACACTCACCAAGTGGGTCTAAGAAGTGGATTTTCACACTAAGAGTCCAGTCTGTCTTGTTTTTGTAATCTCTAGTTATTAGATTAGTATTTAAAGGAGAAGATCACGCATGTTATAATTCTCTTCCACACTATTTTTGAATTATATTACTATTTTCTGTAAGCTATGAGCAACTAAACCTCCTAGGTTAGGGTTAGGAGCTCTGCTGATACTCATGGATTAATAATATTACTGTTTCTATTTCAATATGTCTGATTTTATTCTCTTATGCGTTCTCGTTCTTTAATCTCAATGAATTTGGGGTGAATCAGGAGACATTCATCCTTATTCTACATGGGTTTTGTGCGAGTCCTGACTCGAATAGCATTGAACTAAAGCTAGAGAATGCATTGTGGATTCCAAGAGAGTACCTGGGCAATTTTGGATATGTGACATGAAATCCCGTTGACCGTAGGTTACTGAGGTCTCTATGGCGCTAAGGCTAGAGTCAGAGAAGCAGCACTCTCATATCCGGAAGATCCGACCTTGTCAGTGGCATTTTGAGTAGGTTCGCGAAGGGGAGTGAATTTCTTAGAGATTCATCTTTGGCTACAGTGAGAAGCCATGAGTCAACTTGATAAGAAGACATGAGTTACTCGGATATGGTGGACTGCTGTGGTTTAGAAGAGATTAACTTGATGAGAGTACTTGAGTTAGTCACTTACAGCTGCCATTGAATGAATCATTCGTTATTGAAGTAGACAGTAAGAAAAGTTAATCCGGATAGAGTTAGCATCTCCAAAGCCTTAACTGAATCCTTATCACTGTTTTTGCTTCAATCTGGTATTTCATTCTTTACTATTTCGTTTATGCTTTCAAATAAACAACCATCTTTTCTAATCACCTGACTAAGATTTACAAGATAGCCATTGCTTGCTCAATCCGACAATCTCCGTGGGATTTGACCTTCACTCACCAGAGATATTACTTGGACGACCCGGTGCACTTGCCGGTTCAGTTGTGCGGAGTTCAATTCCGCACACCAAGAAGCACACAGTCAAGAGTGCGTACGCACAGCTCCCTGTGCATACGCACAAGTGGAAAAATCAGCAAGTGTGCGTACGTACAAGACCAAACGCGTGACTTCATTAAAATGTCACGTGGCTCGCAATTTGTGGAGCTTCTTGGCCCAATTTTGAGTGTGCTGAAGCTGGTTTGAGGTGCTATATGAAGTGGACATCATGATAAACCCCGTTTTTAGGGTTTATGTTGAGTTGAATTTAGGGTATTTTATCAACTTTTCTGCACATTTATTCAAAGAAATAGCATGATTTTGTGATTCTTCCTTAATTTGTGCTTAAGTGTGAAAACATGCTTTTAGACCTTAAATTTGATGATTTTAATTCACCTTTGATTCCACCAGATGCCTTGATTTATTTGTTAAGTGATTTCAGGTTGAAAAGACTAGGAAAGGATCAAAGGAGTGAAGAGGAAAGGCATGCAAAGTGGAGAAATCATGGAAAGCCAAAGAGCCCCTGGCCCAGTTTGGAGCTGAATTTTGGCGGGAAAAGGTTAAAAGGACCAAGGATTGAAGGAGAACGCATCACTTTACACATAGGGAATTTAGTTAAGGCTTTAGTTTAGTTTTTAGAGAGAGAAGCTCTCTCTTCTCTCTAGAATTAGGATTAGGGTTAGATTAGAATTTCTTAGATCTAGGTTTTAATTCATGCTTTCATCTACTTCTACCTTTCAATCCTTTGTTGCTACATCTTGTTCTTCTATTCTCTTGTTGTAATTTCCTCTATTTTGTCTCTATACTTTGTTGTTGATCTACTCTTATTCCTTTTATTTTCTTTTAATGCAATTTGAGGTAATTCATGTTAATTGCGTTCTATTTGATTGTTGTTGTTAATTCTTTGCAATTAGTTGTTGTTAGATTCTATTCATGTTTCCAATTTACTATGCTTTCCTTTTATGCTTTCCAAGTGTTTGATAAAATACTTGGAAGGATGTTAGAGTAGAATTTGTGTTCTTGGCTTGGAAAGGTAACTTAAGAATTCTTGAGTCACTAATGTCCAAGTGATTGATAGTTGGTAGCCATTAACTCTAGCTTTCATTAATTCAATTAGTGAATAGCTAGGACTTATGGACTTGGATTGATATAGCTCATTTGACTTTCCTTTACTTGTTAGAGGATGACTTAATGGGATTGATCCTTGCAATTATCATGTTGTGGTTAGTGATAAGGATAGAGATCCTTGACCACCAAACCTTGCCAAGACCCTTTTCATCATTTGAATTCCTCTGCAATTTACTTTTCTTGTTTCCTGTTCAAAACCCCAAAATATACAACTCATAACCAATAACAAGAACACTACCCTGCAATTCCTTTGAGAGACGATTCGAGGTTTAAATACTTCGGTTATTAGTTTTATTAGGGGTTTGTACTTGTGACAAATAAATTTTTGTATGAAAGGATTATTGTTGGTTTAGGAACTATACTTGCAACGAGAATTCATTTGTGAAATTCTATACCATCAATTTTCCGATCATCAAAATGGCGCCGTTGCCGGGGAGTTTGCAATTGTGTGCCTTGTTATTGGTTATTGTATATATGTGAATATTGTGAATATGTTTGTCTTTTACTTGTTTGTTAGTTTTTGTTAGCTTTAGGACTTTGTTAGTTTTGTTTTTGTTTCCACTATGAATTCTCACCCTTTTGGATATGAGTTTGGTTCTAATTGTGTTGTAGAAAATGTGAACTTCAATGACCACATGAATCAAGGATGGAACCAACAAAGATGGGAGGAGCCTCAAGGAATTGATCACTCCTATTGGCAACAACCTCCGGATAGTTATAGGTATAATCACCATCCTAATGCATGTCAATTCAATGGCTATGGTGAATCTTTTTATGACAATGAATTACCACCATCATATGCCTATGAATCTTACCCTCAACATGACCATCAACCATACTCACAAGCCTTTCTTTACAAAGTACCTTCTGATGATCCATATCCATCATATGACCAATCACCCATACCATATCCTTGTGACCATTATGAGCACAAACCTTTAGAACCACCACAACCTTATCATGATTACTACCAAGAACCACCTCAATACACACCATCTCCATACCCGTATCAAGAAGAACCACCGTCCTACTATGAACCCTTTCTCCAAAATGATGAACCCTCCTATCCACCCCAAGCCCCAATAGATGATTCTCTCACCTTGCTACTTCAAGGGCAAGCGGACATGCAAAGGAACACACTAGAGTTTATGACTAACTTGACCAAGGTAGTGCATACTTTAGCCTACCAACGCTTGAACACTCAAGGTGCTTCTGTAGCCACATGTGAAGGATCAAAAAAAGAGCAAAGCATAAAGAAGAGATTGGAAAATCCAGTGGAAAAGGAGGAGTTAGATTTTGTATTAGAACAATTAGAGAAACTTATGATTGTCGAAGAAAAGGAAGAAGTGGTTGAAGATTTGGGAGATGCGGAACCACCATGGAAGTCTCAACAACCTCCCATGCATATCAAGATTGAAGAACATGAGGAGGTTGATCAAGAGATAGATTCAATCATCAAAGAATTCTTATCTAAAATTGAATCCCCTCCCATGGAATATGGAATTGAAGCTATGGAAGACAACTCAATGCCAAATGATATTGGTGACCTCGTTGAAGACTCTTCCATTGAATGTGAAGTTGATATTGAATTGGACTTCACACAACCTCTAAAGTTTGACTTGATTGAGGATAAGGAGGATTTGGAAGAAGTTGACAAGCAAAAAGAAATTGGAAGAAGTTATCAAGAGGTGGAACTAGCCAAAGAAGAGCATAAGAGAATAGTGCTTGAAGAACCATCGAAGATATCCCATCCTAAGTCACCATCCAACACAATATTCAAGTGGGTGAAATTCTTACCCTTAAACTTCACTTTCTCACTTGAATATGGCTTTATTGAAACGGATGGGTAACTTAGAGTTCTTTGCAGAGATAATAGTAAGAGGGAGTTTTGTAGTGGTTGGAAGCTTGGTATTAGGCTCGTTAAGGTTAAACTTTCAAGGCGTAGGGACTATGATTGGAAGAATGCTACTTTGTGTGGGTCTAGGAAGATGATTTGGTACACTAAGGAGAATTCTATGTGTCAACCACCCGGATGGAAGAATTGTGATGATCAACTAGAAGACGAGTGTGAAAATAAAGTTTGGGATCCCGGATCGCACATTGAGGATCAACTTTGAGAGCTCCAAGCTTGTGAAGAACTCCATCAAGACTTGGTACAATTCTTGAGAAACCTTGGAGCACAATGGAGAACCAAGCATTGGTGGGAGTTCCAAGAAGAATTTAAGCACAAGCCACCTTGACAAAGAGCTTCCCAAATGTCCAACTTAAGGACTTAAACTAAAAGTGCTAGGTGGGAGACACCCCACCATGGTAAACTCTTTCCATTCTCTCTTGTAGATTTGATTAATAAGTGATTTGAGTTGCCATTGTAGGTAGTTTTCCTCTTCATGTAGTCTTGTCTTAATGTTTTGGTTGTTAGTTGCTTAAAGTGCAAGTTATGTTTATTAATTTTTATTAATTTTGCATTTATATTTGGTTTTGAGTTATAGGTAGTGCTGGGAGGAGTTTAAGCTATTTTTGATCCAAAAAAAGGGGGGCCAGGCACGCGTAAGCGTACAGCATGCGTACGCGTCAATAGGTGGGCGCAGATCCATACATTTGACCCGAGAGTTATGCGAACATGGTGCAAATACTAGGCATGTGGCACAAGCTTCCATCCACGCATACGCATCGATGCGTTAACACATCGCCCATACTTCTACCTGAGAGTTGCGCGAATGTGGCGCGAACACTGTGCTTCTAGCGCAAGTTTCATTCTACGTGTATGCGTACAGCACGCGTACGCGTCGATTCGCACTCTCTCCAACCACGCCTAAGCGTACATGACGCTTACGCGTCCATTATCTTTCTACCCACCCACGCGCACGTGTATAGGATGCGTACGCGTGGATTCAAAATCATAACCCCCAAGGACACGGAAGCCCTAGCCATTCGCGTCCAACATTTCACTACTCCACCAACGTTCCATTTCCTCCAAACCACCATCACCACCATCTCTAAGTTTGGCGACCATCGCCAACCGCCACTATCGACCACGTTCCGGTGACATCACCGCCGCCGTCGACCACCCTATTCCCCTCTTCCTCCTACTTTTCTTTCTCCCTCCTCCCCTATCTCTACCCCTCTCGGCCATACTTCTCCTTCCACCACGAACTCCGCCGCGACCCACCATCACTGTCGGCGAGCATTACATCACCATCACCAACCGCTCCTTCTTCTTCTCATTGCTGCAACAGAGAGGAGCTGAACCTCTCTGCTGTGCTTCCCTGTTTCACCTTCCCAGTGCCTCCGTTCTGCCACCGTGGGCCGCCGAGCTGCTGCCGTCCTTGGGTGGCACTGCTTCCTTTTACCACCCTTCTTCCAACTCTATTTCTGCTACTGCTCCCAGGTGCCTCGTGCATAAAATTACAATCACACTTTTGTAATTCTGCACAACTAACTAGCAAGTGCACTGGGTCGTCCAAGTAATACCTTACGTGAGTAAGGGTCGATCCCACGGAGATTGTCGGCTTGAAGCAAGCAATGGTTATCTTGTAACTCTTAGTCAGGAAATTAATAATAATTCTCAGTTTTAATTGAAATGAGTAAAAGAACATGGATTAAATAATACTTGTTATGCAGTAATGGAGAACAGGTTGAAGTTCTGGAGATGCTCTATCTTCTGAATCTCTGCTTTCCTACTGTCTTCTTCTTCACGCACACAAAGCTCCTTCCATGGCAAGCTGTATGTTGGTGGATCACCGTTCTCAATGGCTACCATCCATCCTCTCAGTGAAAATGGTCCAAATGCTGTCACCGCACGGCTAATCATCTGTCGGTTCTCACTCATGTTGGAATAGGATCCATTGATCCTTTTGCGTCTGTCACTACGCCCAGCATTCGCGAGTTTGAAGCTCGTCACAATCATCCCTTCTCAGATCCTACTCGGAATACCACAGACAAGGTTTAGACTTTCCAGATCTCAGGAATGGCCGCCAATAATTCTAGCCTATAGCACGAAGGTTCTAATCTTAGATTAGAAACCCAAGAGATATGCACTCAAGCTATTGCAGATAGAACGGAGGTGGTTGCCAGGCACGCATTCATAGGTGAGAATGATGATGAGTGTCACGAATCATCACATTCATCAGGTTGAAGTGCGAGTGAATATCTTAGAATAGAAACAAGCGTGATTGAATGGAAAACAGTAGTAATTGCATTAATTCATCGAGACACAGCAGAGCTCCTCACCCCCAACCATGGGGTTTAGAGACTCATGCCGTAGAAAATACAATATGAAACATGTAAAATGTCATGAGGTACATAGTAAGTCTCTAAAAGTAGTTTTTATACTAAACTAGGGACCTATGTTTACAGAAAATGAGTAAACTAAGATAGATAGTGCAGAAATCCACTTCCGAGGCCCACTTGGTGTGTGCTTGGGCTGAGAATTGAGCTTTACACGTGTAGAGGCTTCTCTTGGAGTTAAACGCTAGGTTGCAGCCTGATAAACCACTATTTTATGGTTTATCTTATGCTCAATTGAGTGGTTTTTATTAACTCTTTACCCACTTATTCATACTATTTGCATGGTTTTACATTTGCCTTCCTAATTATGTGCTTTGATTGAAAATATGCTTCTTTGGCCTTAAGTTCCCTATGTTTAATCCTCTCTTATTACCATTAGATGCCTTGATATGTGTGTTAAGTGATTTCAGAGATTACAGGGCAGGAATGGCTCAGAGGATAGAAAGGAAGCATGCAAAAGAGGAAGGAATACAAGAAGTTGGAGAAATTGCTAAGCTGTCCAGCCTGACCTCTTCGCACTCAAACGGCTATAACTTTATCTATAGAGGTCCAAATGATGCGGTTTTAGTTGCTTTGGAAAGCTAACATCCGGGGCTTCGATTTGATATATAATATTCCATAGTTACCCTGACGCTAGGTGATGCGAACGCATGCTCCACGCGGACGCATCGTAGTGGAAAAAATCAGCGTGGCAGATTTCTTCTCCAGCGATTTCTGGGCTGTTTTCGACCCAGTTTTTGGCCCAGAAAACACAGATTAGAGACTATAAAGTGGGAGAATGCATCCATTCATAATAATCAGCTCACAATACACATTTTTAGGTTTTAGATATAGATTTTAGAGAGAGAGGTTCTCTCCTCTCTCTTAGGATTAGGATTTTGGATTTCTTTGCTTTCAGGATTGTTTCTTTTTATCAGGTTCAATTTTTCTTTTATTTATTTTCCCAATTTAATTTATGAATATCCATGTTAGATTTGATTTCCTTTATTAATACAATTTGAGGTATTCTCAGATTTAATTTTGCTTTGCTTTATTTATATGGATGCTGTTAATTTAATTTAGATATTTTCTTCCTTTTGACTTTGGTTAAGTAATTGGTGATGCTTGAGTTATCAAACTCGAGGTGCTGATTGAAAATTAAAATTCTTCAAGAATTAAATCGAGTTCCACTAACTCTAGCCTTTCCCAAGGAAAGACTAGGACTTGATGATTCAAAGAAATTAATTCATCCACTTAACTTACCTTCATAGTTAGAGGTTAATAAGGTGGGAGAAAAATCCAATTCTCATCACAATTGATAAGGATAACCAGGATAGGACTTCCAGTTCTTATACCTTGTCAAGAGCTTTATTAGTTATTATTTTAATGACTTGTTATTTTAAATTACTTGTCCCTTACCTTCAAAACCCCCAATTTACAAGACTCATAACCAATAATAAGAACACTTCCCTGCAATTCCTTGAGAAGACGACTCGAGGTTTAAATACTTTGGTTATCAATTTATTTAGGGGTTTGTTACTTGTGACAACCAAAACGTTTGTACGAAAGGGATTCCTTGCCGGTTTAGAAGCTATACTTGCAACGAGGATTTAGTTTTAGAAAATTCTAGATTGCGCAGGAATTCAGTTCATCACAGCCTGTTTGTGGCGTTTAACTCTGGTTTGTAACCTGTTTCTGGCATTTAACTTCAGAATAGGGCAAGAAGCTGGCATTTGAACGCCAGTTTGCGTCGTCAAAACTCGGGCAAAGTATGGACTATTATATATTGCTGGAAAGCTCTGAATGTCTAATTTCCAACGCAATTAAGAGCGCGTCAATTGGGTTTCTTTAGCTCCAGAAAATCCATTTCGAGTGCAGGGAGGTCAGAATCCAACAGCATCTGTAGTCCTTTTTCAGCCTCTGAATTAGATTTTTGTTCAGGTCCCTCAATTTCAGTCAGAAAATACCTGAAATCATAGAAAAATACACAAACTCATAGTAAAGTCCAGAAATGTGAATTTTTCATAAAAAATAATAAAAACATAGTAAAAACTAACTAAATCATACTAAAAACTACCTAAAAACAATGCCAAAAAGTGTATAAATTATCTGCTCATTACAACACCAAACTTAAATTGTTGCTTGTCCCCAAGCAACTGAAAATCAAATAGGATAAAAAGAAGAGAATATATTATAAATTCCAAAATATCAATGAAACTTAGCTCCAATTAGATGAGCGGGACTAGTAGCTTTTTGCCTCTGAACAGTTTTGGCATCTCACTTTATCTTTTGAAGTTTAGAATTGTTGGCATCTATAGGAACTCAGAATTCAGATAGTGTTATTGATTCTCCTAGTTCAGTATGTTGATTCTTGAACACAACTACTTTATGAGTCTTGGTCGTGGCCCTAAGCACTTTGTTTTCCAGTATTACCACCGGATACATAAATGCCACAGACACAAAACTGGGTGAACCTTTTCAGATTGTGACCCAGCTTTGCTAGAGTCTCCAATTAGAGGTGTCCAGGGTTATTAAGCACACTCTTTTTGCTTTGGATCATGACTTTAACCGCTCAGTCTCAAGCTTTTCACTTGACACCTTCACGCCACAAGCACATGGTTAGGGACGGCTTGGTTTAGCCGCTTAGGCCAGGATTTTATTCCTTTGGGCCCTCCTATCCATTAATGCTCAAAGCCTTGGATCCTTTTTATTACCCTTGCCTTTTGGTTTAAAGGGTTACTGGCTTTTTTCTCTTGCCTTTTGGTTTAAAGAGCTATTGGCTTTTTCTGCTTGCTTTTCCTTTTCCTTTCTTTATTATTTTTATTTTTTTTTCGTAAGCTTTGTTCTTCACTACTTTTTCTTGCTTCAAGAATCAATTTTATGAATTTTCAGATTATCAATAACATTTCTCCTTTTTCGTTATTCTTTCAAGAGCCAACAATTTTAACATTCATAAACAACAAATTCAAAAGACATATGCACTGTTCAAGCATTCATTCAGAAAGCAAAAAGTATTGTCACCACATCAAAATAAGTAAACTAATCTCAAGGATGAATTTGAAATTCATGTACTTCTTGTTATTTTGTAATTAAAGCATTTTTCATTTAAGAAAGGTGATGGATTCATAGGACATTCATAGCTTTAAGACATAGACACTTGAACACTAATGATCATGTAATAAAGATACAAACATGAATAAACATAGAGCATAGTAAACAAAAAACAGAAAAATATAGAACAAGCAAATTAAAGAACAGGTCCACCTTAGTGATGGCGGCTAGTTCTTCCTCTTGAAGATCTTATGGAGTGCTTTAGCTCCTCCATGTCTCTTCCTTGCCTTTGTTGCTCCTCCCTCATAGCTCTTTGATCTTCTCTAATTTCATGGAGGAGGATAGAATGCTCTTGGTGCTCCACCCTTAGTTGTCCCATGTTGGAACTCAATTCTCCTAGGGAGGTGTTAATTTGCTCCCAATAGTTTTGTGGAGGAAAGTGCATTCCTTGAGGCATCTCATGGATTTTATGATGAGGAATTTCCTCATGCTTTGAATTTGGAGGTAGGTGGGGTTTTTGGGGAAGAGTGGATGGATGTGATTGGTGAAGAGGTGATGGGTAAGGGTGATGGAGGGGATTGGTGAAGGGTATTTGGGAAAGAGTGTTATGAAAAGGTGGGGGAGAGAGAGAGATAGAGAGAGAAAGGTGGGGTAGGTAGGGATCCTGTGGGGTCCATAGATCCTGAGGGGTCAAGGACTTATCATCCCTGCTCTATTTAGGCATGCAAAACGCCCATAGAGTGCAATCCTGGTGTTAAACGCCAGGTTGCTGCTTGTTTCTGGCATTTAACGCCAGCTTTTCTCCCTTTATTGGCGTTTAACGCCAAGTTGGTGCTTGTTTCTGGCGTTAAACGCCAGACTGTAGCTTGTTTCTGGCATTTAACGCCAGCTTGATGCTTCTTTCTGGCGTTAAACGCCAACCTGATGCTTCTTACAGCCGTTTAAACGCCAGTAAGCTCTTCCTCCAGGGTGAGCTATTTTTAATGCTGTTTTTGATTTTGCTTTGATTTTTGTGACTCCACATGATCATCATCCTAAAGAAAACATAAAATAAAAATGGAAAATAGAAAATTAACATAGATAAGTAAAAATTGGGTTGCCTCCCAGCAAGCGCTTCTTTATTGTCTTTAGCTGGACCTTACTAAGCTTTTAATCTAGTCTCAGCTTTGAGCATTCTTGCTCAAAATTGCCTTCAAGATAATGCTTGACTCTCTGTCCATTAACAATAAACTTCTTATCAGAATCAATGTCTTGAAGCTCCACATAGCCATATGGTGACACACTTGTAATCACATATGGTCCCTGGTGCACGAAATTGTGATCATCAATGGTGCCAACAACTTGGTACGCACAATTGTAATCTCAACTCTTTGTCACAACTCCGCACAACTAACCAGCAAGTGCACTGGGTCGTCCAAGTAATAAACCTTACGTGAGTAAGGGTCGATCCCACGGAGATTGTCGGCTTGAAGCAAGCTATGGTCATCTTGTAAATCTCAGTCAGGTGGATTCAAATGGTTATGGAGTTTAAGATAATTAAAAGATAAATAAAACATAAAATAAGACAGAGATACTTATGTAATTCATTGGTGAGATTTTCAGATAAGCATATGAAGATGCTTTGTTCCTCCTAAACTTCTGCTTTTCTATTGCCTTCTTCCAATCATTCATACTCCTATCCATAGCAAGCTTATGTTGGGTTTCACCGTTGTCAATGGCTACCTCCCGTCCTCTCAGTGAAAATGGTCCAAATGTGCTGTCACCGCATGGCTAATCATCTGTCGGTTCTCGATCATGTTGGAATAGGATCCATTGATCCTTTTGCATCTGTCACTACGCCCAACACTCGCGAGTTTGAAGCTCGTCACAGTCATCCCTTCCCAGATCCTACTCGGAATGCCACAGACAAGGTTTAGACTTTCCGGATCTCAAGAATGCTGCCAATTGATTCTTGCCTATACCACGAAGACTCTGATCTCATGGAATGGAAGGCTCGGTTGTCTGGCGAGGCAACCATGCATCATGAACCAGGAGGCTAAGAGATACACACTCAATCAAAGGTAGAACGGAGGTGGTTGTCAGGCACGCGTTCATAGGTGAGAATGATGATGAGTGTCACGGATCATCACATTCATCAGGTTGAAGTGCGAGTGAATATCTTGGAATAAGAATAAGCTTGAATTGAATAGAAAAACAATAGTACTTTGTATTAATTTATGAAGAACAGCAGAGCCCTACACCTTAATCTATGGTGTGTAGAAACTCCACCGTTGAAAATACATAAGAACAAAAGGGTCTAGGCATGGCCGAATGGCCAGCCTCCCAAAGATGAACATACAAGTTCGAAAGATATATATGTGATAGTGTGTAAATACAATAGCAAAAGGTCCTATTTATAGAAAACTAGTAGCCTAGGGTTACAGAAATAAGTAATTAATGCAGAAATCTTCTTCCGGGCCCACTTGGTGTATGCTTGGGCTGAGCATTGAAGCTTTCACATGTAGAGACTTTTCTTGGAGTTAAACGCCAGCTTTTGTGCCAGTTTGGGCGTTTAACTCCAGCTTTCATGCCAGTTCTGGCGTTTTGACTCCAGAATTTTTATGCTGACTTGGAACGCCGGTTTGGGCCATCAAATCTCAGACAAAGTATGGACTATTATATATTGCTGGAAAGCCCAAGATATTGACTTTCCAACGCAATTGAGAGCGTGCCAATTGGGCTTCTGTAGATCCAGAAAATCTACTTCGAGTGCAAGGAGGTCAGAATCCAACTGCATCTACAGTCCTTTTTCAGCCTCTGAATCAGATTTTTGCTCAGGTCCCTCAATTTCAGCCAGAAAACACCTAAAATCACAGAAAAACACACAAACTCATAGTAAAGTCCATAAATGTGATTTTTATTTAAAAACTAATAAAAACATAAGAAAAACTAAGTAAAATATACTAAAAACATACTAAAAACAATGCCAAAAAGCGTATAAATTATCCGCTCATCACAACACCAAACTTAAATTGTTGCTTGTCCCCAAGCAACTAAAAACAAAGTAGGATAAAAAGAAGAGAATATACAATGAATTCCAAAAGCATCTATGAAGATCAGTTTTAATTAGATGAGCGGGGCTTTTAGCTTTTTGTTTCTGAACAGTTTTGGCATCTCACTTTATCCTTTGAAGTTCAGAATGATTGGCATCTATAGGAACTCAGAATTCAGATAGTGTTATTGATTCTCCTAGTTCAGTATGTTGATTCTTGTACACAGCTACTTTATGAGTCTTGGCCGTGACCCTAAGCATTTTGTTTTCCAGTATTACCACCGGATACATAAATGCCACAGACACATAACTGGGTGAACCTTTTCAAATTGTGACTCAGCTTTGCTAGAGTCCCCAATTAGAGGTGTCCAGAGCTCTTAAGCACACTATTTTTGCTTTGGACCATGACTTTAATTGCTCAGTCTCAAGCTTTTCACTTGACACCTTCACGCCACAAGCACATGGTTAGGGACAGCTTGGTTTAGCCACTTAGGCCAGGATTTTATTCCTGTGGGCCCTTCTATCCAGTGATGCTCAAAGCCTTGGATCCTTTTTATTTTACCCTTGCCTTTTGGTTTAAAGGGCTATTGTCTTTTTCTGCTTGCTTTTTCTTTTTCTTCTTCTTTTTTTTTCCGACGCAATTTTTTTCCTCTTTTTTTTCTTTTTCGCAAGCTTTTCACTGCTTTTTCTTGCTTCAAGAATCAATTTTATGATTTTTCAGATTATCAAATAATATTTCTCCTTTTCCATCATTCTTTCAAGAGCCAACAATTTTAACATTCATAAACAACAAATTCAAAAATATGCACTGTTCAAGCATTCATTCAGAAAACAAAAAGTATTGCCACCACATCAAAATAATTAAAATATTTTAAAATTCGAAATTCATGTACTTCTTTTTTTCTTTTTCAATTGAAAACATTTTTCATTTAAGAAAGGTGATGGATTCATAGGACATCCATAGCTTCAAGGCATAAACAATAAGACACTAATGATCATGTAATAAAGACACAAACGTAGATAGAACATAAAGTATAATTTTTGAAAAATAGAAAAATACGAACAAGGAAATTAAAGAACGGGTCCACCTTAGTGATGGCGGCTTGTTCTTCCTCTTGAAGATATTATGGAGTGCTTGAGCTCCTCAATGTCTCTTCCTTGCCTTTGTTGCTCCTCCCTCATGACTCTTTGGTCTTCTCTAATTTCATGGAGGAGGATGGAATGCTCTTGGTGCTCCACCCTTAGTTGTCCCATGTTGGAACTTAATTCTCCTAGGGAGGTGTTGATTTGCTTCCAATAGTTTTGTTGAGGAAAATGCATCCCTTGAGGCATCTCAGGGATTTCATGATGAGGAATTTCCTCATGCTCTTGTCCATGAGTTGGCTCTCTTGTTTGCTCCATCCTTTTCTTAGTGATGGGCTTGTCCTCCTCAATGAGGATGTATTTCTCTATGTCAATTCCAGCTGAATTGCAGAGGTGACAAATGAGATGAGGGAAGGCTAACCTTGCCAAAGTAGAGGACTTGTCCGCAATCTTGTAGAGTTCTAGGGATATAACCTCATGAACTTCTACTTCCTCTCCAATCATGATGCTATGGATCATGATAGCCCGGTCTATAGTAACTTCAGACCGGTTGCTAGTGAGAATGATTGAGTATTGGATGAACTCCAACCATCCCCTAGCCACGGGCTTGAGGTCATGCCTTCTTAGTTGAATCGGCTTCTCTCTTGAATCTCTCTTCCATTGAGTGCCCTCTTCACAAATGTCTATGAGGACTTGGTCCAACCTTTGATCAAAGTTGACCCTTCTAGTGTAGGGGTGTGCATCTCCCTGCATCATGGGCAAGTTGAATGCTAACCTTACATTTTTCGAACTGAAATCTAAGTATTTCCCCCAAACCATTGTGAGCCAGTTCTTAGGGTCCGGGTTCACACTTTGATCATGGTTCTTGGTGATCCATGCATTGGCATATAACTCTTGAACCATTAAGATTCTGACTTGTTGAATGGGGTTGGTGAGAATTTCCCAACCTCTTCTTTGAATCTCATGTCAGATCTCTGGATATTCACCCTTTTTGAGCTTGAAAGGGACCTCGGGGATCACCTTCTTCTTGGCCACAACTTCATAGAAGTGGTCTTGATGCACCTTTGAGATGAATCTTTCCATCTCCCATGACTCGAAAGTGGAAGCTTTTACCTTCCCTTTCCTCTTTCTAGAGGTTTCTCCGGCCTTTGGTGCCATAAATGGTTATGGAAAAATAAAAAGCAACGCTTTTGCCACACCAAACTTAGAAGGTTTTCTCGTCCTCGAGCAAAAGAAGAAAGAAGAGAGTAGAGGAAGAAGAAATAGAGGAGATGGAGAGGGTTAGTGTTTCGGCCAAAGGGGTGAGTAGGGTGTATGATGTGTGAAAATGAAGGAGTGAAGATTGGTTTATATAGGAGTGGAGAGAGGGGTAGGGTTCGGCCATGTATGGGTGGGTTTGGGAGGTAAATTGGTTTGAATTTGAATGGTGAGGTAGGTGGGGTTCCTGTGGGGTCCACAGATCTTGAGGTGTCAAGGATTTCTCATCCCTGCACCATGTGGCGTGTAAACGCCCCTTCCTGTGCCAATCCTGGCATTAAACGCCAGGTTGCTACCCATTTCTGGCATTTAATGCCAGCTTTTCTCCCCTTTCTGGCGTTTAAACGCCAGCTCTGTGCCCTTTTCTGGCGTTAAACGCCAGTCTTGTGCCCATTTCTAGCGTTAAACGCCCAGAATGGTGCCAGACTGGGCGTTTAACGCCCATTTTGCTATCCTTACTAGCGTTTAAACGCCAGTAAGCTTCTCCTCCAGGGTGTGCTGTTTTTAATACTGTTTTTCATTCTCTTTTTGCTTTTTCAATTGTTTTTGTGACTTTACATGATCATCTACAGAAAACATAAAATAACAATAGAAAATAAATAGATATAATAAAATTGGGTTGCCTCCCAACAAGCACTTCTTTAATGTCAATAGCTTGACAGTGGGCTCTCATGGAGCCTCACAGATACTCAGAGCATGATGATGGCCTCCCAACACCAAACTTAGAGTTTGAATGTGGGGGTTTTATTTGACTCTGTATTGAGAGAAGCTTTTCATGCTTCCTCTCCATGGTTACAGAAGGAGAACCTTGAGTCTTAAACACAAGGGAGTCCTCATTCACTTGAAGGACCAATTCTCCTCTGTCAACATCGATCATAGCTTTTGCTGTGGCTAGGAAGGGTCTGCCAAGGATGATGGATTCATTCATACACTTTCCAGTGTCTAGGATTATGAAATCAGCAGGGATGTAGTGGTCTGCAACCTTTACCAAGACATCCTCTACAAGTCCATAAGCCTGTTTTCTTGAATTGTCTGCCATCTCTAGTGAGATTCTTGCAGCTTGTACCTCAAGGATCCCTAGCTTCTCCATTACAGAGAGAGGTATGAGGTTTATACTTGACCCCAGGTCACACAGAGCCTTCTCAAAGGTCATGGTGCCTATGGTATAAGGTATTGAGAACTTTCCAGGATCCTGTCTCTTCTGAGGTAATCTCTGCCTAGTCAAGTCATTCAGTTCTTTGGTGAGCAAGGGGGGTTCATCCTCCCAAGTCTCATTACTAAATAACTTGGCATTTAGCTTCATGATTGCTCCAAGGTACTTAGCAACTTGCTCTTCAATAACATCTTCATCCTCTTTAGAGGAAGAATACTCATCAGAGCTCATGAATGGCAGAAGTAAATTCAATAGAATCTCTATGGTCTCTGTATGAGCCTCAGATTCCCATGGTTCCTCATTAGGGAACTCTTTGGAGGCCAGTGGACGTCCATTGAGGTCTTCCTCAGTGGAGATCACTGCCTCTTCCTCCTCTTTAGGTTCGGCCGTGTGGGTTATGTTGATGGCCTTGCACTCTCTTTTTGGATTCTCTTCTGTATTGCTTGGGAGAGTACTAGGAGGAAGTTCAGTAACTTTCTTACTCAGCTGACCCACTTGTGCCTCCAAATTTCTAATGGAGGACCTTGTTTCAGTCATGAAACTTTGAGTGGTCTTAATTAGATCAGAGACTACAGTTGCTAAGTCAGAGTGGCTTTGCTTAGAATTCTCTGTCTGTTGCTGAGAAGATGATGGAAAAGGCTTGCTATTGCTAAACCTATTTCTTCTACCATTACTGTTGTTGAAGCCTTGTTGAGGCCTCTGTTGGTCCTTCCATGAGAGATTTGGATGATTTCTCCATGAAGGATTATAGGTGTTTCCATAGGGTTCTCCCATGTAATTCACCTCTTCAATTGCTGGATTCTCAGGATCACAAGCTTCTTCTTCGGATGAAGCTTCGTTGGTACTGCCTGTTGCTGCTTGCATGCCAGACAGACTCTGAGAAATCATATTGACTTGCTGAGTCAATATTTTGTTCTGAGCCAATATGGCATTCAGAGTATCAATCTCAAGAACTCCTTTCTTCTTATTTGTCCCATTATTCACAGGATTCCTTTCAGAAGTGTACATGAATTGATTATTTGCAACCATTTCAATGAGTTCCTGAGCTTCTGCAGGCGTCTACTTCAAATGAAGAGATCCTCCAGTAGAGCTGTCCAATGACATCTTGGACAGTTCAGATAGACCATCATAGAAGATACCTATGATGCTCCATTCTAAAATCATGTCAGAAGGACACCTTCTGATCAATTGCTTGTATCTTTCCCAAGCTTCATAGAGGGATTCACCTTCCTTCTGTCTGAAGGTTTGGACTTCCACTCTAAGCTTACTCAATTTTTGAGGTGGAAAGAACTTTGCCAAGAAGGCATTGACTAGCTTTTCCCAAGAGTTCAGGCTTTCTTTAGGTTGTGAGTCCAACCATGTCCTAGCTCTATCTCTTACAGCAAAAGAGAAGAGCATAAGTCTATAGACCTTAAGGTCAACCCCATTGGTCTTAACAGTATCACAGATTTGCAAGAATTCAGCTAAGAACTGATGAGGATCTTCTAATGGAAGTCCATGAAACTTGCAATTCTGTTGCATTAGAGAAACTGATTGAGGTTTAAGCTCAAAGTTGTTTGCTCCAATGGCAGAGATAGAGATACTTCTCCCATAGAAGTCGGGAGTAGGTGCAGTAAAGTCACCAAGCACCTTCCTTGCATTGTTGGCATTGTTGTTGTTTTCGGCTGCCATGGCTTCTTCTTGTTTGAAAATTTCTGTTAGGTCCTCTACAGAGAGTTGTACTTTAGCTTCTCTTAGCTTTTTTTTCAAGGTCCTTTCAGGTTCAGGATAAGCTTCAACAAGAATGCCCTTGTCCTTGCTCCTACTCATATGAAAGAGAGAAGAGAAAAGTATGGAATCCTCTATGTCAAAGTATAGAGATTCCTTGAGGTGTCAGAGGAAAAGAAGAATAGAAGGAGGAGGTAGAGAGGAAAGAATTTGAACTTATAGAGAGAGAGTCTGAATTGCTGATAGTGGAGGAGTGTTAGTCCTTAAATAGAAGGATGTGAGAAGAGGGGAAGAATTTTCGAAAACAAATTAAAAATATTTTGAAATAATTAAAAGAAATTTTTTTTTCTTTTTTAAAAAATGGTTGATGATTTTCAAAAATTGAAATTAAGAAAGTAGTTAAGTGGTTTTGAAAAAAGATTTTGAAATTAGAAATAAAAAAGATATGATTGAAAATAAATTTTGAAAAAGATGTGATTGAGAAGATATGATTGAGAAAATATGGTTTTCAAAAAGGTATGATTGACAATCAATTAAAAAGATTTAATTTTTAAAATTAATGACTTGGCTAACAAGAAATTTAAAAGATATGATTCTAAAATTCAAAATTTAATCCTTTCTTAATAGGCAAGAAATTTTTGAATCACATCTCTAATTGTTAGCAAGGATTTTTGAAAATAGTAAAAAAAAATAAAAAATGGAAGGAAATTGATTTTGAAAAGATATGATTGAAAAGATATGATTTGAAAAAGATTTGATTTAAAAACAAAATCTTCCCTCTTGTGCCATCCTGGCATTAAATGCCCAGAATGGTATCCATTCTGGCGTTTAACGCCCAAAATACTACCTTTTTGGGCGTTTAACGCCCAGCCAGGTACCCTGGCTGGCGTTTAAACGCCAGTTTTCCTTCCTCACTGGGCATTTTGAACGCCCAGCTTTTTCTGTTTAATTCCTCTGCTGAATGTTCTGAATCTTCAATTCTCTGTATTATTGACTTGAAAAGGCACAATCTTGAAAATTTTTTTGAATTTCTAATGATGAAAAATAACAAAATGAAACTAATCATGTAAAACTAAGATCAAATAAACAAAGCATTCAGGACACTAAACTTAGAAATTTTCATATTAGAGACACTAACAAATTTAGAATACATATGAGAAACAACAAAACACACAAAATAAGAGAATTTAAAGATCAGAGCAAGGAAATCATCAAGAACAATTTGAAGATGAATGAAGAACATAATGCATATATTCGAAAAAAGTAAGAAGAATAAAGACATGCAATTGACACCAAACTTAAAAATTGACACTAGACTCAAACAAGAAACACAAAATATTTTTGGTTTTAAGATTTTATTAATTTTTTTTGTAATTTTTCGAAAATTATTTGGAAGAAGAAAATAAGGAGTTCAAAATTCTTAATGAGAATTCCAGGAATCATGCAATGTTAGTCTAAAACTCCGGTCCAGGAATTAGACATGGCTTACTAGCCAGCCAAGCCTTCAATGAAAGCTTCGGTCCAAAACACTAGACATGGCCAATGGCCAGCCAGGCTTTAGCAGATCATTACTTTCAATAGAAAAATTGATAGAGATCAACAAGCTCTTGTGATGATAAGTTGAAATCTCGGTCCAAAAGATTAGACATGGCTTTACAGCCAGCCAGATTTCAACAGATCATCATGAAACTCTAGAATTCATTCTTAAAAACTCTGAAGAATAGAATAGAAATATTTTTTTTTTCGAAAATAAAAAATAAAAAGCTTAAACATAAAATAAAATTACCTAATCTGAGCAACAAGATGCACCGTCAGTTGTCCAAACTCGAACAATCCCCGGCAACGGCGCCATAAACTTAGTGCACGAAATTGTGATCATCAATGGTGCCAACAACTTGGTATGCACAATTGTAATCTCAACTCTTTGTCACAACTCCGCACAACTAACTAGCAAGTGCACTGGGTCGTCCAAGTAATAAATCTTAAGTGAGTAAGGGTCGATCCCACGGAGATTGTCGGCTTGAAGCAAGCTATGGTCATCTTGTAAATCTCAGTCAGGTGGATTCAAATGGTTATGGAGTTTAAGATAATTAAAAAAAAACATAAAATAAGATAGAGATACTTATGTAATTCATTGGTGAGAATTTTAGATAAGCGTATGAAGATGCTTTGTTCCTCCTAAACTTCTGCTTTCCTATTGCCTTCTTCCAATCGGGTAGAACGGAGGTGGTTGTCAGGCACGCGTTCATAGGTGAGAATGATGATGAGTGTCACGGATCATCACATTCATCAGGTTGAAGTGCGAGTGAATATCTTGGAATAAGAATAAGCTTGAATTGAATAGATAAACAATAGTACTTTGCATTAATTTATGAAGAACAGCAGAGCCCCACACCTTAATCTATAGTGTGTAGAAACTCCACCGTTGAAAATACATAAGAACAAAAGGGCCTAGGCATGGCCGAATGGCCAGCCTCCCAAAGATGAACATACAAGTTTGAAAGATATATATGTGATGGTGTGTAAATACAATAGCAAAAGGTCCTATTTATAGAAAACTAGTAGCCTAGGGTTACAGAAATAAGTAATTAATGCAGAAATCTTCTTCGGGCCCACTTGGTATGTGCTTGGGCTGAGCATTGAAGCTTTCACATGTAGAGACTTTTCTTGGAGTTAAACGCCAGATTTTGTGCCAGTTTGGGCGTTTAACTCCTGCTTTCATGCCAGTTCTAGCGTTTTGACGCCAGAATTTTTATGCTGACTTAGAACGCCGGTTTGGGCCATCAAATCTCGGGCAAAGTATAGACTATTATATATTGCTGGAAAGCCCAGGATGTCTACTTTCCAAAGAAATTGAGATCGTGCCAATTGGGCTTCTTTAGCTCCAGAAAATCTACTTCGAGTGCAGGGAGGTCAGAATCCAACAACATCTGCAGTCCTTTTTCAGCCTCTGAATCAGATTTTTGCTCAGGTCCCTCAATTTCAGCCAAAAAATATCTGAAATCATAAAAAAACACACAAACTCATAGTAAAGTCTAGAAATGTGATTTTTATTTAAAAACTAATAAAAACATAAGAAAAACTAACTAAAATATACTAAAAAGATACTAAAAACAATGCCAAAAAGCGTATAAATTATCCACTCATCAGTCCCCTCCACCGGGATTTCAATTTCCCGGGGAATAATCTAAGTCTAGAGTTAAACAGCAGAACCTTTTGTCCTGGTTCAAAGACTCTGGATGACAGTTTCTTATCATGCCACCTTTTTACTTTCTCCTTTTAAATTTTTGCATTTTCGAAAGCATTGAGTCCAAATTCCTCTAGCTCATTTAACTAGAGTAATCTCTTTTCTCCAGCTAACTTAGCATCCAGGTTTAGGAATCTGGTTGCCCAGTAGGCCTTATGCTCCAGTTCCACGGGCAGATGATAGGCCTTGCCATACACAAGCTGGTATGGAGAGGTTCCTATACGAGTCTTGAATGCTGTTCTGTATGCCCACAGAGCATCATCCAAGCTTTTTGCCCAATCCCTTCTACGGACGATTACAGTCCGTTCCAAAATTCTTTTTAGTTCTCTATTAGAGACTTCAGCTTGCCCATTCATCTGTGGATGATATGGAGTTGCTACCTTGTGGCTAATTCCATACCGAACCATAGCAGAGTAAAGCTGTTTATTGCAGAAATGAGTGCCCCTATCACTGATTAGTGCTCTAGGGACACCAAACCTGCTGAAGATATGTTTCTGGAGGAACTTCAGCACTGTCTTAGTATCATTAGTGGGTGTGGCAATTGTCTCTACCCATTTAGATACATAGTCTACTGCCACCAGAATATACGTGTTTGAGTATGATGGTGGGAAAGGCCCCATCAAGTCAATACCCCATACATCAAACAACTCAATCTCCAAGATCCCTTGTTGAGGCATGACGTAACCATGAGGCAGATTACCAGCTCTCTGGCAGCTGTTCACAGTTACGTACAAACTCTCGAGAATCTCTATAGAGAGTAGGCCAGTAGAAGCCACATTAGAGAACCTTGGTGGCTGTTCGCTCACCTCCGAAATGGCCTCTATATTGTGATCCATGGCAATGTCATAAGATCTTCTGTGCCTCTTCCTTGGGCACACATCTACAGATTATTCCATCTACACATCTCTTAAAGATATATGGTTCATCCCATAAGTAGTACTTTGCATCAGAAATCAATTTCTTAATTTGCTGCCTGCTGTACTCTTTGGGTATAAATCTTACAGCTTTATAGTTTGCAATGTCTGCAAACTATGGTGTTTTCTGAATGGCAAATAATTGCTCATTCAGAAAGGTTTCAGAAATCTCAATAGAGGGGGGGAGGCCCCTTCTACTGGTTCTATCCGGGACAGATGATCAGCCACTTGGTTCTCTGTCCCTTTTCTGTCTCTTATTTCTATATCAAACTCTTGCAGAAGCAACACCCATCTTATGAGCCTGGGTTTTGAATCCTGCTTTGTAAGTAGATATTTAAAGGCATCCTTCTGTAGGCAAACACTCCAGAAGGACATGTGAATGCTGTTTTCTCTTGGTCCTGAGGATCTATTGCAATTTGGTTGTAACCTGAATAGCCATCCAAAAAATAGTAATATTCATGACCTGCTAGTCTCTCTAGCATCTGGTCTATGAATGGTAAAGGAAAGTGATCCTTCCTAGTGGCTGTATTGAGCCTTCTGTAATCAATACACATACGCCACCCTGTAACTGTTCTTGTAGGAACCAGTTCATTCTTTTCATTATGAACCACTGTCATGCCTCCCTTCTTGGGGACAACTTGGACAGGGCTCACCCAGGGGCTATCAGAAATAGGATAAATAATCCCAGCCTCTAGTAACTTGGTGACCTCTTTCTGCACCACCTCCTTCATGGCTGGATTTAGCCGCCTTTGTGCTTGAACCACTGGCTTAGCATCTTCCTCCAATAGGATATTGTGCATGCATCTTGCTGGGCTGATGCCCTTAAGATCATTTATGGACCACCCAAGAGTTGTCTTGTGCGTCCTTAGCACTTGAAGTAGTGCTTTCTCCTCCTGTGGATTTAAAGCAGAGCTTATGATCACCGAAAAAGTATCACCTTCTCCCAGAAATGCATATTTCAGGGATGGTGGTAGTGGTTTGAGCTCGGGTTTAGGAGGTTTCTCCTCTTCCTGAGGAATTTTCAGAGGCTCTTTCATTTTCTCTGATTCCTCCAAATCAGGCTGAACATCTTTAAAGATGTCTTCTAGCTCTGATTCGAGACTCTCAGCCATGTTGACCTCCTCTACCAGGGAGTCAATAATATCAACACTCATGCAGTCTTTTGATGTGTCTGAATGCTTCATTACCTCAACAGCATTCAGCCTGAACTCATCCTCATTGACTCTTAAGGTCACTTCCCCTTTTTGGACATCAATGAGGGTTCGTCTAGTTGCTAGGAAAGGTCTTCCTAGAATGAGAGTTGCACTTTTGTGCTCCTCTATTTCCAGCACTACAAAGTCAGTGGGAAAGGCAAATGGCCCAACCTTGACAATCATGTCCTCAATTATGCCTGATAGATATTTAATGGAGCCATCAGCAAGTTGAAGACATATCCAGGTTAGTTTGACCTCTTCAGTCAAGCCAAGCTTTCTGATAGTGGATGCAGGGATCAGATTGATACTTGCCCCAAGGTCACATAGAGCTGTCTTGGTACAAGTACCCTCTAATGTGCATGGTATCATAAAGCTTCCGGGATCCTTAAGCTTTTCTGGTAAGCTTGTTAGAATGACTGCACTGCATTCTTCAGTGAGAAAAACTTTTTCTGTTTCTCTCCAATCCTTCTTATGACTTAAGATCTCTTTCATGAACTTAGCATAAGAGGGTATTTGCTCAAGTGCCTCTGCAAACGGAATCTTTATTTCAAGAGTCCTGAGATAGTTTGCAAAGCGGGCAAATTGTTTATCCTATTCCGCTTGGCAGAGTTTTTGAGGATAAGACATTTTGGCTTTATATTCTTCAACCTTAGTTGCTGTAGGTTTATTTCCTATAGAGGCAGGTTGAGAAGCCTTCTTAAGGGAGTTATTATTAGCACTTACAGGTGTCTGATCCCTCACTGGCGTTTGAACGCCAGAACTGGACATGGATTGGGCGTTTAACGCCAGTTTTCACCCTTTTCTGGCGTTTGAACGCCAGACTTATTTCTCTCTGGGCTCTTACTATCCTCAGAGGGATTTTGGATAGCAGGTTCCTCATCCTCTGTCAGCTATTCTTTTCTTGGCTTTCTGCTGCTTTGAGTTGAGGTATTTAATATTTTTTCACTTCTTAATTGAACTGCTTGGCACTCCTCTGTTATCTATTTTGATAACTACTGTTTTGTCTGATTCAATTGTGATTCCATATCCTTGTTAGCATTTTTGGTTTCTTGTAGCATCTCCTTAAATTCTGCTAACTGCCTTGTTATAGAAGATAGTTGCTGATTGAGTTCAGCAACTTGTTCTTGAGGACTAAAGTCAGTTGATGCTGCCTTAGCTTCTTCTTTCATAGAGGACTCATTACTTATGTACAGATGCTGATTTCTAGCAACTATATCGATAAGCTCTTGAGCCTCTTCAATAGTCTTTCTCATGTGTATAGATCCACCAGCTGAGTGGTCTAGAGATACTTGAGCTTTTTCTGTAAGCCCGTAGTAGAAGATGTCTAACTGCACCCACTCTGAAAACATTTCAAAGGGGCAATTCCTTAGCATCCCTTTGTACCTCTTCCAAGCGTTATAAAGGGATTCATCATCCTCTTGTTTAAAGCCTTGGATGTCCAGCCTTAGCTGTGTCATCCTTTTTGGAGGGAAATACTGATTCAGAAATTTGTCTCATAATTGTTTCCATGTTCTTATACTTGCTGTAGGTTGGTTATTTAACCACCTCTTAGCTTGATCTTTTACAGCAAATGGAAACAGTAATAATCTGTAGACATCCTGATCTACTTCCTTGTCACGTACTGTGTCAGCAACTTGCAAGAACTGCGCCAGAAACTCAGTATGTTCTTCCTGAGAAAGACCAGAATACTAGCAATTTCGCTGCGCCATGACAATGAGCTGAGGATTTAGCTCAAAACTGCTTACTTTGATGGGAGGTATACAGATGCTACTCCCATATGCAGCAGTAATGGGGTTAGCATATGACCCCAGAGTCCTTCTGGACTGTTCATTTCCATTTAGGTCCATGATGGATAAAAGGAAATTGATATGAATTGCAAATAAAATATATTTTTGTTTTTATTTTATTTAAGTAGAAATAAACCGAATAATTAAAAATAATAAGATAAAATAAAATAATTAGAAATTAAAATATAAATTTTGAAAACTAAGAGAAAAATAAATTTGAAAACTAAAATAATTACTTAATTAAGAAGATTTGAAAAACTTTTGATATGATTTTTGAAAAAGATTTTGAATTTTGAAAATTCAAAACTAAGATAAGATAGAATAAGAAGTTTTAAAATAAAAATCTGAATGTTTAAAGGAAAATTCGAAAATTAATTAAAATAAAGAGAAAATATATTTTTGAATTTAATGAAGAAAGAGAAAAATAGTAAAAATGATACAAAACTTAAATTTTTAGATCAAAACAAAGAAAACAAACAGGAAAACTTTGAATATCACGATGAACGCTAAGAACAACTTTTGAAAAATTTTTAAGAAAATAGAAACACAAAGGACACCAAACTTAAAAAAATTTTATATTCTGAGCACTAATAATTTGAAAAAAAAATTGAAAGAAAAATAAAATCATGCAATTGACACTAAACTTAAAATATGAAACTGAACTCTAGCAGAAAAACTCAATTATTAGTTTATAAAAATTTTCGAAAAAAAATTTTAGAAAAAGAAAATAAGGATTTTAGAACTTTAACCAAAAACAATAATAGAAGATGCAATTTTTTGTGACTCTAAACTAAAAAGGTAGATTTTTCCTAATCTAAGCAAAAAAATAAACCGTCAGTTGTCCAAACTCAAACAATCCCCAGCAACGGCGCCAAAAACTTGGTGCACAAAATTACAATCACACTTTTGTAATTCCGCACAACTAACCAGCAAGTGCACTGGGTCGTCCAAGTAATACCTTACGTGAGTAAGGGTCGATCCCACAGAGATTGTCGGCTTGAAGCAAGTTATGGTTATCTTGTAACTCTTAGTCAGGATATCAATAATAATTCTCAGTTTTAATTGGAATGAATAAAAGAACATGGATTAAATAATACTTGTTATGCAGTAATGGAGAACAGGTTGAGGTTCTGGAGATGCTCTATCTTTTGAATCTCTGCTTTCCTACTGTCTTCTTCTTCATGCACGCAAAGCTCCTTCCATGGCAAGCTGTATGTTGGTGGATCACCGTTGTCAATGGCTACCATCCATCCTCTTAGTAAAAATGGTCCAAATGCGCTGTCACCGCACGGCTAATCATCTGTCGGTTCTCACTCATGTTGGAATAGGATCCATTGATCCTTTTGCGTCTGTCACTACGCCCAACATTTGCGAGTTTGAAGCTCGTCACAATCATCTCTTTCCAGATCCTACTCGGAATACCACAGACAAGGTTTAGACTTTCCGGATCTCAGGAATGGCCGCCAATAATTCTAGCATATACCACGAAGGTTCTAATCTTAGATTAGAAACCCAAGAGATATGCACTCAAGCTATTGCAGATAGAACGGAGGTGGTTGTTAGGCACGCGTTCATAGGTGAGAATGATGATGAGTGTCACGGATCATCACATTCATCAGGTTGAAGTGCGAGTGAATATCTTAGAATAGAAACAAGCATGATTGAATGGAAAACAGTAGTAATTGCATTAATTCATCGAGACACAGCAGAGCTCCTCACCCCCAACCATGGGGTTTAGAGACTCATGCCGTAGAAAATACAATATGAAATGCGTAAAATGTCATGAGGTACATAGTAAGTCTCTAAAAGTAGTTTTTATACTAAACTAGTGACCTAGGTTTATAGAAAATGAGTAAACTAAGATAGATAGTGCAGAAATCCACTTCTGGGGCCCACTTGGTGTGTGCTTGGACTGAGCATTGAGCTTTACACGTGTAGAGGCTTCTCTTGGAGTTAAACGACAGGTTTCAGCTTGTTTGTGGCGTTTAACTCTAGTTTGTAACCTGTTTCTGGCGTTTAACTTCAGAATAGGGCAAGAAGCTGGCGTTTGATGCCAGTTTATGTCATCAAAACTTGGGCAAAATATAGACTATTATATATTGCTGGAAAGCCCTGGATGTCTAATTTCCAACGCAATTGAGAGCGCACCAATTGGGTTTCTGTAGCTCCAGAAAATCCATTTCGAGTGCAGGGAGGTCAGAATCCAACAGCATCTGCAGTCCTTTTTCAGCCTCTGAATCAGATTTTTGCTCAGGTCCCTCAATTTCAGCCAGAAAATACCTGAAATCATAGAAAAATACACAAACTCATAGTAAAGTTTATAAATGTGAATTTTGCATAAAAACTAATAGAAACATAGTAAAAACTAACTAAATCATACTAAAAACTACCTAAAAATAATGCCAAAAAGCGTATAAATTATCCGCTCATCAATGCCCCTATTTGAAAAAAATTCGCTCTATTCTTAACTTTTCTTTTGTTAATTCTATCCTGTAGTGTTAGCTCTTTCTTAATTTCTGGTTTGCTTAGGTTAGATAGAAATACATGTAGTTAGGTAGCTAGGTTGTGGTTAGAGGATTCTAGGCCTGATAAATGCTCCGTTCTTGTTAATCTGATATGGTTGAATGCCATTTGTTTGCTGATTGGTGATGATGTTGATGTCCTATGTAAATCATGTTACTGCTATGTTGATTTTGACTGCTGCCTTGCTGAACTTTAATTGTATGATTGTGCTTGATGCTGCCTGAGCATATGCGATCCTTGCTTATATCATGTTTGCTGCATTTTTGGATTCATATGACAGTTTTTATTGCTGTTTGCTATCCGGAAACATCCGATTTACTGTCGGAATGCTGCCAAAATTTTTGAAAACTTTCCTATCATCAACTTGCAACTTAGGAATTGAACTTGGCGCTTGTTTGACTTGAAAATGATTTTTGTTTTATGCCAAGTACAACTCCTTAGTTGATTTGGCCGGCATTCCCATTTCATTTTGATTCCCGCTTATGTGCATTACACTTGGTTAATCAAAGGACTAATTGACGAATCGCTGTGTCAAATAGCACCTTAGTTAACTATGTCAAGAAGAGCCTTCTTTGTGTTTTCAACATTTCAACTTTAATTCAAATGCTTTCCGACTTCTTGGTTCAAGTTTAATTGTTCATTCTACTTAACCATTGAAGCCTTTTACATTATGTTACCATTTGACTTAAAATTGCCCTTTCTCAATAAAGGTTCTCACATTAGTGATAATTGGTGATCTCCACTAGTGTAACCCTCTCAACTTGACACTGTTTTTTTTTAAAACTCTTTTGGTTACACCAATGCATATTTCACTTCCGTCAACACCAATTTTCATACACTTAGTGACCATGAGCATTGTTGATGCCTTGCTTTCCATTGTATGCTTTTATGCAAATTCATATTTCATTATCAATGACTTGCATCACACTCATGATTGTGAGCATGCTTGTTCTTTATATACCTCTTGAGCTTCTTGTGGTTAAGTTCCGTATTTGTCATGCCACTGATTTCTAACCAGTTTTCTGACTTCTAACTTGTTTAACCGGCTGACTTTTCTTTTTAGTTTCAAATTAACCCTTTCACCATTCTTTTGGGTATGACAATTATTATGCTTAATGAACAAGCATTGTGCGAGTATTGCTTGAATCCTTGTTTGTGGCTCTGATTCATTTTTTATTTCTGTTGCTTGCATTCTAGGAATTCTCTTCTTTAGCTCACTTCATGAATATGTCAATCCTTGATTTATATTCCTCTACTTGGTTTAATTGTTTAAATCCTGTCCTATCTATTTTTCAGGATGTCTGATAGACGGAAAGCAAAGATTACCTCTAGAAAATGGAAGAAATCTCAATCTTCCGCTGCTTCTCCCTTCACCGATTATGCCAAGAACCCTCTTTCAGAGAAGGAGAAAGTAGATCAACTACTGCCTTCCACCGATGCAGACAGGTTTCCTAACCTATACTGTAAGCTCCGCTTCCCGACCTATCGGCCGAAGAACCTCAACATCGAGAAGAAACTGGCCATTCCTACTGACCTAAGGCAATCCATTGAGACTCGTATTGAGGGGATGGGCCTCTCTTTTGTTGATAGGGGGCTAACTCGGGTGAACACGTCATGGGTTCAGGAGTTCTACTGTAATTTCTTCAGACATACCCTTGACTCGGTTCAACTAAGAGGCGGACAGATATTGATCACAGAAGCTGCTATTGAGGATGCACTCCGCTGTCTGCCTAAGACCAGTGATACAGATGCCTATATACAGGCTGAGGTAGAGATGCATTGTATGACATATGATTATGATGCCTTGAGGAGTATAGTTGCCACCCCGGATGCTCCTTGGGAGATGGATGCTGACAATAAGAAACCCAACGGAATGCTATTTGCTCATCTGACGCGGGAGGCTAGGACGTGGTAGCAGATCCTTACCCACTACGTCATGCCGACTGATGGGTTGAAATCAAAATTCCAACACAAAACTCACCGACAAGTGTACCGGGTCGCATCAAGTAGTAATTACTCACAAGAGTGAGGTCGATCTCACAAGGATTGATGGATTGAGCAATTTTAGTTAGATGGTTGATTTAGTTAAGCAGACAGCTTATGATTTGAGTGAATTGTGATAAACAGAAGCTAAATTGCATGAAAATAAAAGGGAGAGGGAGAATTGACAGAAAACTAAAGTGCAGAAGATTAAATTGCTTGAAACTTAAAGTGGAAGTAATGTAAATGACTGAAACTTAAATTGCAAGAAATATAAATAGCTGAAACTTAGAGTGCAAGAAATATAAATTGCTTGAATCTAAATAGCTGAGAAGCTTAAATTGCTTGAAGATTAAAGGGATTTGGGGAGTTTGGATTTAAAATGAAGCAACAGAATGTAAAGAGCAATCAAGAAGAGAAGTGGAAGATGAAATGAGTGCAGCAGATCTAAATAGAAATGGAAAATTGTAGTGAAGAACAAAACAGAAAGTAAATTCAGCTCAATTGTAAAAGCTAGGAAAGAAGTTCAAGATCTCAGGGGCTCAATGAGACTAGAAAACAGATCTAGATCTCAATTTCTTCCTTGATCCAACAGAGAACAATTTGCAGAAGAAAAAAAATGAAAGCAGTAAAGGAAACTTAGATCCAATTCTTAGAACAATTGAGAAGAGAGGTAAAAAATGATTCTCAAACTTAGAATCAGTGAAGCTCTTCAATCTCAATTCAAATTCCAAGAACAGATAGCAAGAGTTGCAGAAGAAATGAAATGAAGACAGAAAGTTCAATCAAATTCCCAATCCTTAAAATTATGCAGAAGAAAACAAAGATGAATTGCAGATCAAAGATTGAAACAGAATTCCTTCAATCTCAATCCAAAATTCATAAACAGAAAGTAAGAATTGCAGAAGTAAAACAAAGAGGAAGAGAATTCAGATCTCAATCCCAATTCCCCAATTCCAAGCTAAAATGTAAAAGTGAGCTAAAAATAAAACTCAAAATAAGAGAAAGTTCAAAAGTGAAAGTCAAGGTGCTCTACAAATCAAACTAAGTCCTATTTATACACTTTCTATTTTTGATCTTCAGAATTTGGAGTGGGCTTTTTATTTGGTGAAGAATTGAATTTAATTGATTTTTGGACCAAGGCCCTTCCCAGGGAAGCGCTCAGTTGAATGAGCAAACGTAGCGCTACATCGTTTATCTCTTGGGCTCGTGCCTTTGATTTAAAATGGAGCATGGGGACACCTCCAGTGGAGCGTTGGGTGAGTGCACCTAACGTAGCGCTTAATGTCTTGTTCCTTGGCTCATTTTGGTGCGTGACAAGCCTTGGCATAGCGCTCAGTTGCCTATTGTAACGTAGCGCTACAAGCTTTGGGTGGAAGCTCCCTTGTTCGAGCCTTGAGGAATGCATTTTGTGCCAATTTCCTTTCAAGGAGTAGCGCTCAGTTAAAACACATAACTTAGCGCCCTTTCTTTGCTTTGGAGTGAGCTCCACTTTCGAGCCCTGGTGGAACCAATTCGGTGCCCATTTCCTTCATGAAGTAATGGCGCTCAGTGAAGTAAAGTAACTGTGCGCCCCTTCTTTGCTCCCTTTCTTGGTGTAGTGCTTCTCTTGGCTCCCTAGGTGCTTGGTTCGAGACTTGGTGGTTGCATTTTGGGATTTCTTTTGGTGAAGAGTAGCGCTCCTTTCATGCGTGGTTCATGGGTTTGATTCCTGGCTACCCCCCTTTGGCTTCAATGCGCTTTGATTTTCTTTTGGGGAGGCCACGAAAAAGTGAAATGAGTTAACTGAGTGCTACATGTTTTCTTGCTTCCTTGGGCGCTCAGTTAACTTTCTCAACGCAGCGCCATAAGACTTACTCCCTTGGTGCTGGCACTTGGTCTCTAGCGCTCAATTAGTGAGTACCATGGCCTTGCCTTGCATGATGTGCCACGCTTTTGTTTCCTTAGGTGTCCAAAGCGTGCTTTAACTTCAAAAGCGTGCCAAAAATTCCTTTTTTCACCATTTTTTCACCTGCAAGTAATCAAAACAACCAATCAAAGTTTCAACAATTC
Organism: Arachis ipaensis; assembly: GCF_000816755.2. Lineage (NCBI taxonomy): Eukaryota > Viridiplantae > Streptophyta > Magnoliopsida > Fabales > Fabaceae > Arachis > Arachis ipaensis. The sequence goes on along the minus strand of NC_029789.2, from coordinate 43,992,235 downwards.
ACAAGTTTTATAAATCATTCAAAAACCAACTAATTTTAGCTTAAACCTTATGATTTTGTGTCAAATAAAGGATGGTTGATTGATTCAACAAAACCAAGTAATTCCACTCCAAATTATTTACTTACAATGCAAGAAAGTGCATAAAACCTAATGAAACAAGTGAAATTTGCTTGAAAAGCTAGCATAAGATGACTTGTCATCACAACACCAAACTTAAACCTTGCTTGTCCCCAAGCAAGCACTAAACATAAGAGAAAATGAAATGAAACAGAGAAGTATGCATGTCCTTATTTAGCAGATAATTGAACTTGGTTCATGGGGTTTTATGCAGACAATGGTAGCCCATTTATTACTTGCTGATAAATAAGAAATGTTTCCGTAAAGGTTCACTAGAGTTGCTTCTATATTGCCTTGCTTTTTGATTGATCCCTTGCTAGCTTTTTCTTTCTTTCTTTTGCTTTAGAAAGCTTATTTGTTAATGAAGGCTTGGTGGCAAATGTTGCAGCAGCCTTTTGGCTCAACTTTGCTCAACATTTCTTCACCACAAACAGATGGCTCACAATTTCTTCCTAGGAGCATTGATGTCCAGCATCTCTTTGGATTACTAAATGCTTTGTAACTAGGTTGCCCTTGATAGTGGACTTTTGGTTGGCAATCCCAGATCAGTTGATCTAAGTGGCCAAGTTTTGAAATATTCCTCAGAACCTACTTGTCCAAGCATATCCCAGTACAAAAACACCACAGACATATGTCCTAGGGTCTAAGCTATTGGTGTCTAGCCTTATTGTTTATTTCTTTGCCCATTCTTAGCTTTTCTTTTTCTTTTTCTTTCTTATTTGCCTTCATTCTCAAAGGGTATTCATTGATAACAGACTTTATAGCAGCAAACTGATTCACACTTCAAAGAACATGTTATTATGCAGCTTTTGTTATTTGAGCTAACCATTAAATCAAACAAGTACCTCTACTGAATGTCATTCTAATTTCTACAACATTGGACAATCACTTTTCTAAATCAAACATTTTTTCTATTATTTATGCAGAAAGGAACAAAACGAAATTCAAGCTAGTGATGGATGACAAGCACAATATGCAGGCTAGCATTCTTAGTAAACATCTCCACTTGCAATTAATTGAACACTTCAGCAAGACATATAGGAATTTCCTAATTAAAGTACTTCAAAGCAACAAGGATTAAGTGTCAATACAATCTGTTGGGAATGTCTTCTCAGCTTTTCCTTCTGTCATCATTATTTTTCTTTGTTGTACTTCCTTTGGACAGTGATGCAGACTCCCTCCACAGGTTGAATATTTTCCTGCATAATCCTCAAAAGTTGCTTGTTTCTCAAGCCCTTAAGCAAATGGTTAGCTAACATAATTTATTTGTGGGCTTTTGAACTTACTTTGGTGTGCGAACACCAAACTTAGTCCCTTGCCAAAGTTTCTTATGCATTAAGTCAACCATATTTATATGAACCCTTTTGTCTTTGCTGAAGGTTATAAAACTAAAAACCAGGAGATAGACAATGGTTCAATGGTTTATCCGATTGCTTGGAGTTAGCAACCCTTTATGCAGAAGGTGAGAATGTGTTTTTAAATGAGATTTTGGTGGAACACCAAACTTAGCATCCTTCACTCTTCCTTAAATTATTTTGGTGTGTAACACCAAACTTAGCTCTTTGCAATACAGATAAAACCACTCAACCTTTTTAATAAAATAGCTTTGAAAAGAAAACTACCTCAGGTTGGGTTGCTTCCTAACAAGTGCTTCTTTATTGTCACTAGCTTGATATCCTTCATTCTTGCTCAACTCAGGTTCTAAATCTCCTTTTCTTTGTCCCATTGACCTCCCAAGTAAGGCTTTGCCCTGTGCCCATTTGCTGTGAACTGGCTTTTTGTTGCTTTGTCTAACAATTCAAGGCTTCCATAAGGGAGAACCTTTGTCACCAAGTAAGGACCAGTCCATTTGGATTTGAGCTTGCCAGGGAAAAATTTGAGCCTAGAGTTATATAGGAGCACTTGTTGTCCTGGTTTAAACACCTTCTTTGAGATCTTCTTGTCATGCCACCTCTTAGCCTTTCCCTTGTATATCTTAGTATTTTTATAAGCTTCTAGCCTAAACTCATCCAACTCATTTAGTTGCAGTAGTCTCTTCTCCCCTGCTGCCTGAGAATCAAGGTTGAGGAGTTTAGTGGTCCAGAAAGCTTTATGCTCAAGCTCTACAGGGAGGTGACAAGATTTGCCATATAGCAGCTGAAAAGGGGATTTTCCAATAGGAGTTTTGAATGCTGTCCTGTATGCCCAGAGTACATTTTCTAGCTTTCTAGCCCAGTCTTTTCTGGTGGCTCCTACAGTCTTCTCTAAAATCCTCTTTAACTCCCTATTTGCAAGCTCAGCCTGGCTATTAGTCTGAGGGTGGTATGGTGTGGCTACTTTATGAATCACTCCATATTTGTGAAGGAGTTTCTCCATCTGCTTGTTGCAAAAATGACCACCACCATCACTGACAAGTCCCTTAGGCACTCCATATCTAGTGAAAATGTGCTTCTTTAGGAATTGAAGAACAATTTGTGAATCACATGTGGTTGTGGCTATTGCTTCTACCCACTTTGAAGCATACTCCACTGCTACCAAAATGTATTTGAAGGAGTAAGAAAGAGGAAAAGGCCCCATGAAGTCAATGCCCCAAAGATCAAATAGCTCCACTTCAAGAATGAAATTTTGAGGCATCTCATTCCTTCTTGTCAATCCTCTAGCTCTTTGGCATTCATTACATTGGTAAACAAACTCTCTGACATCCTTGAAGATGGTTGGCCAATAAAAGCCATTCTGCAGTATTTTAACAGCTGTTCTCTCTAGTCCAAAGTGTCCACCATAGGCTAAACCATGACAATGCCACAATATATCTTTCATTTTATTTTCAGAGATACACCTCCTAATCATTCCATCAGAGCATCTCTTGAATAAGAAAGGTTCGTCCCACAAAAACTTCTTTGCTTCATTGAGTAGCTTTTTCACTTGTTGCTTAGGAAATTCTTGAGGTATCTTTCTTCCCACTTTGTAGTTTGCTATGTCAGCAAACCAAGGTGCTTGCTGAATTTGGAAAAGGTGCTCATCAGGGAATTTTCATTCACTTGCTGTGGTATATCTTGATTGGCTTCTTGTGGCACTCTTGATAAATGATCTGCTACTTGATTCTCACTCTCCTTCCTATCTCTCACTTCAATATCAAATTCTTGTAGCAGCAGTACCCACCTAATAAGCCTTGGCTTTGAATCCTGTTTAGACATTAGATACTTGAGAGCAGCATGGTCAGTATATACTATAACCTTTGAACCAATCAAGTATTGTCTAAACTTATCAAATGCATATACAATTGCCAAAAGCTCTTTCTCAGTGGTGGTATAATTTTTCTGTGTTTCATTTAACACCTTGCTAGCATAATATATGATATGGTGTAGCTTGTCTTTCTTTTGCCCCAACACAGCACCAATTGCAAAGTCACTTGCATTACACATAAGTTCAAAAGGTAGTTTCCAATCAGGGGGTATGATAATTGGTGCTGTAATGAGTTTTCTCTTTAAAGTTTCAAAGGCATGCTTGCAACTGTCATCAAAGATAAATGGGCTATCACTCATTAGCAAATTGCTCAATGGTGTTGTTATTTTTGAAAAATCTTTGATGATCCTCCTATAAAAGCCAGCATGCCCAAGAAAACTTCTCACTGCTTTCACATTAACAGGTATAGAAAGCTTTTTAATGATTTCTATTTTAGCTTTATCAACCTCTATACCTTTGCTTGACACTTTATGCCCAAGAACTATCCCTTCAGGAACCATGAAATGGCATTTCTCCCAATTCAATACCAGGTTAGTTTCTTGGCATCTTTTCAAAACAAGAGTTAAATGATGCAAGTAAGTGTTAAATGAATTGCCAAAGACAGAAAAATCATCCATGAAGACTTCTAAAAATTTTTCCACCATATCAGAGAAAATAGAAAGCATACACCTTTGAAAGGTGGCTGGGGCATTGCATAGCCCAAATGGCATCCTCCTGTAGGAATGGACATGTGAAGGAAGTCTTTTCTTGATCCTTGGGATCCACCGCTATTTGATTGTACCCAGAATACCCATCAAGAAAACAGTAATAGGCATGGCCAGCCAATCTTTCCAGCATCTGGTCAATGAATGGGAGAGGAAAGTGATCTTTCCTTGTATCATCATTCAATCTTCTATAATCTATGCACATCCTCCATCCAGTCACTGTCCTGGTGGGGATCAACTCATTCTTCTCATTGGTGATGACTGTCATTCCTCCTTTTTTTGGTACAACTTGAACCGGACTCACCCATGAGTTGTCAGAGATTGGAAAGATTATCCCAGCATTCTATAGCTTCATAACTTCTTTTTGAACCACCTCCTTCATGGCTGGGTTGAGCCTTCTTTGGGGTTGAACTATAGGTTTTGATTCTTCCTCCAATAGAATTTTATGCATACAAATGGCAGGGATGATACCTTTGATATCCTCAATTGTCCAACCCAAGGCTGTCTTGTGAGCTTTTAATACTTCAATCAACTTTGTTTCTTCTTCCATGTTCAAGGAAGAGTTTATGATTACTGGCAGGGCTTCTGCTTCTCCAAGAAATACATATATGAGATGAGGGGGAAGAGACTTCAACTCCTGTTTTGGCTTCTCCTTTTCCTTGTCTTCAATGGAGATCTCTGCCATTCCCTCTCCTTGTTCCTCCTGATTGTCATCTTCCAGTAACTCCTCCTCCACTTCTTCTTCCTGTTGCTCATGACAATTGGCTTCTAACATTTCTTCCACAAAGCTTTCTATCATATCCACTTTCATGTAGTTCTCTTGCTCAGGAGGATGTTGCATTGATTTGAAAACATTGATGACCATTTGCTCATTGTGCACTCTGAAGATCATTTCTCCCTTTTCTACATCAATAATAGCTCTTGCTGTACCTAGAAATGGTCTTTCCAGGATAATTGAGTTATTTTCTTCCTCCTCTGTGTCCAGGATCACAAAGTCTGCAGGGAAGATGAACTCTCCAACCTTCACTAATAGATTTTCCACAACTCCATTGGGTGTCTTGATTGATCTATCAGCCATCACCAAAGACATCCTGGTAGGTTTGATTTCTTCTATGGCAAGCTTTCTCATCATTAAGAGGGGCATTAAGTTGATACTAGCACCTAGAACGCAGAGAGCTTTCTCTAATGTCATCTTGCCTATGGTGCATGAAACTACAAAGCTTCCTGGATATTTGAGCTTTGGTGAAATACCCCTTTGAATCACAGCACTGCATTCTTCAGTGAGCATAATGGTTTCCTTCTCATACCAACTTCTCTTTTTGTTAATGAGCTCCTTCAAGAATTTTGCATATAGAGGCATCTGCTCTAATGCTTCAGCCAGGGGGATATTGATCTCCAACTTCTTGAAGACTTCAAGGAACTTGGAGAAGTGTTGATCCTTGGTTTCCTTGTTGAACCTTTGAGGATATGGCAAGGGAGGTGTGTGAGCCTTCACTAACTGCTTCTGTCCTTGAGATGGTTCCTTTATTTCTTGCTTCCCTTTCCTTAAATCTTGTGGCTAGTCATCTTTCTCTTTAAGCTCTTCTTTGTCCTTCTTGTTAAGCATAACTTCTTCCTTGTGGCTGACTTCATTTTTCTCAGATGGTTCTTTGTCATTCTCCTTTGGCTTCTTATTGGCTTCAGTGTTACTCACCAAGGTTTTTCCACTTCTCAGTTGGATGGCTTTGCATTCTTCTTTAGGATTTGGAATGGTATCACTTGGGAGTGAGCTTGTTGGCCTTTCAATCACAGCTTGCTTGGACAATTGCCCAATCTGCCTTTCTAAGTTTCTTATTGAAGCTTCCTGATTCTTGCTTGTGATCTCTTGGTGCTTCATCATCTTTTCCATCAATATCTCCAAGTTGGAGATCCTTTGAGTGTCTTGTGATGTTTGTGGCTAGTTGTTGGGTGTATATGGTGAATGATATGTGTTTTGGTTAGTGACTGGGTTATTGGGTGGATAGTAGCTGGAATTTGGGTAGTTGTTTTGGGGTTTTCTATATGGATTGGGGTTAGTATTTTGCTAGTTATTGTTGTTTGTGTTTCTTGAGTTGTTGTGGTTTGAATTTCTTTGCCATGGTTGCTGGTTTTGATTGTGGTTATCTCCCTATCTTAGGTTTGGATGGTTCTTCCATGATGGATTGTAGGTGTCACCATAAACTTCATTGTGGCCTGAGCCTTAGTTGTGCACATATTGAATTTGTTCCTGCTGCTGATCTTCTTGGTTTTCTTCATTCTGCCCCATGTGGGTGATGGTTGGCTTGTATTCACTACTGCAACTTGTAAGCTATCAATCCTCTTGGCCATCTGCTCAAATTGTTGTTGGATTTACTGCTGCATCACCTTGTGTTGAGCTAGGATTGTGTCCACTCCTTCCAACTCCAGTACTCCCTTTCTTTGAGCTGGTTGGTGTTGCCTTTGATGAGCAAAGAAATATTGATTGTTTGCCACCATATCAATGAGGTTTTGGGCTTCCTCTGCTGTCTTCATTAATTGCAATGAGCCTCCTGCTGAATGATCTAGTACTTCCTGAGCCTTCAGAGTTAATCCTTCATAGAATTTTTGAAGGATATCCCATTCATTGAACATTTCAGGGGGACACTTTCTAATCAGGGCCTTGTATCTCTCCCATGCCTCATGGAGAGATTCTGCATCCATTTGTGTGAAGGTTTGAACCTCTGTCTTGAGCCTGATGATACTTTGAGGTGGATAAAACTTGGCTAAAAACTTATTGACTAGATCCTCCCAACTAGTGATGCTTCCTTGAGGAAAAGCTTCAAGCCATTGAGCAGCCTTGTCCCTTAATGAGAATGGAAACAGCAACAATTTGTATATGTCTGGATGCACACCATTGGACTTCACTATGTCACAAATCCTCAAAAAGGTTGATAAGTGTTGGTTTAGATCCTCCAAAGGGCTTCCTCCATATGAGCAATTGTTTTGTACTAAGGTGATGAGTTGGGGCTTCAATTCAAAGTTGTTTGCATTGACATTTGGGGTAAGGATGCTGCTCCCACAATGCCTTGGATTAGCAAATGTATATGAAGCCAAAACTCTCCTCTGGGGCTGACCATTGTTGTTGGCCACTCCCACTGTTGGATTTGTTGGATTTGTTGAATGTTCCTCCATTTCTTGAAATTCTTCTTTAAAATGTTCTTCTTCTCCAACAATTCCTTACCCTCTTGCTTCTCTTCTTATCCTTCGGAGAGTTCTTTCATCAGCCTCACAGAAGGTAGGGATCTCTCTCTTTGCCTCTGTCATACAAAAGCAAGAAACAAACAGACACAGAACTAGAAAACAATTCACTCTACTGATAGAGCAAAGTTAGTGTTAACTTAAGCAAAAATTCAAACAGCTAATGTGATTGTTAAAAACAAAGAAAGTAAACAAAAATAAAGAAAAAGTGCTTAATCTAGACCACCACCTTACTTAATCATTGTCAATCAAAATCAATCCCCGGCAACGGCGCCAAAAACTTGATGGGTTGAAATCAGAATTCCAACACAAAACTCACCGGCAAGTGTATCGGGTCGCATCAAGTAGTAATTACTCACAAGAGTGAGGTCGATCGGGATTGATGGATTGAGCAATTTTAGTTAGATGGTTGATTTAGTTAAGCAGACAGTTTATGATTTGAGTGAATTGTGATAAACAGAAGCTAAATTGCATGAAAATAAAAGGGAGAGGGAGAATTGACAGAAAACTAAAGTGCAGAAGATTAAATTTCTTGAAACTTAAAGTGAAAGTAATGTAAATGACTGAAACTTAAATTGCAAGAAATGTAAATAGCTAAAACTTAGAGTGCAAGAAATGTAAATTGCTTGAATCTAAATAGTTGAGAAGCTTAAATTACTCGAATATTAAAGGAATTTAGGGAGTTTGGATTTAAAATGAAGCAAGAGAATGTAAAGAGAAATCAAGAAGAGAAGTGGAAGATGAAATGAGTGCAGCAGATCTAAACAGAAATGGAAAACTGCAGTGAAGAACAAAACAGAAAGTAAATTCAGCTCAATTGTAAAAGCTAGGAAAGAAGTTCAAGATCTCAGGGGCTCAATGAGACTAGAAAACAGGTCTAGATCTCAATTCCTTCCTTGATCCAACAGAGAACAATTTGCAGAAGAAAAGAAAATGAAAGCAGTAAAGGAAACTTAGATCCAATTCTTAGAACAATTGAGAAGAGAGGTAAAAAATGATTCTCAAACTTAGAATCAGTGAAGCTCTTCAATCTCAATTCAAATTCCAAGAACAGATAGCAAGAGTTGCAGAAGAAATGAAAATGAAGACAGAAAGTTCAATCAAATTCCCAATCCTTAGAATTATGCAGAAGAAAACAAAGATGAATTGCAGATCAAGGATTGAAACAGAATTCCTACAATATCAATCCAAAATTTATAAACAGAAAGTAAGAATTGCAGAAGTAAAACAAAGATGAAGAGAATTCAGATCTCAATCCCAATTCCCCAATTCCAAGCTAAAATGTAAAAGTGAGCTAAAATTAAAACTCAAAATAAGAGAAAGTTCAAACGTGAAAGTCAAGGTGCTCTACAAATCAAACTAAGTCCTATTTATACACTTTCTATTTTTGATCTTCAGAATTTAGAGTAGGCTTTTCATTTGGTGAAGAATTGAATTTAATTGATTTTTGGACCAAGGCCCTTCCCAGGGAAGCGCTCAGTTGAATGAGCAAACGTAGCGCTACATCGTTTATCTCTTGGGTTCGTGCCTTTGATTTAAAATGGAGCATGGGGACACCTCCAGTGGAGCGTTGGGTGAGTGCACCTAACGTAGCGCTTAATGCCTTGTTCCTTGGCTCATTTTGGTGCGTGACAAGCCTTAGCATAGCACTCAGTTGCCTATTGTAACGTAGCGCTACAAGCTTTGGGTGGAAGCTCCCTTGTTCGAGCCTTGAGGAATGCATTTTGTGCCAATTTCCTTTCAAGGAGTAGCGCTTAGTTAAAACACATAACTTAGCGCCCTTTCTTTGCTTTGGAGTGAACTCCACTTTCGAGACCTGGTGGAACCAATTCGGTGCCCATTTCCTTCATGAAGTAATGGCACTCAGTGAAGTAAAGTAACTGAGCGCCCCTTCTTTACTCCCTTGCTTGGTGTAGCGCTTCTCTTGGCTCCCTAGGTGCTTGGTTCGAGACTTGGTGGTTGCATTTTGGGATTTCTTTTGGTGAAGAGTAGTGCTCCTTTCATGCGTGGTTCATGGGTTCGATTCCTGGCTGCCCCCTTTGGCTTCAATGCGCTTTGATTTTCTTTTGGGGAGGCCACAAAAAAGTGAAATGAGTTAACTGAGCGCTACATGTTTTCTTGCTTCCTTGGGTGCTCAGTTAACTTTCTCAATGCAGCGTCATAAGACTTGCTCCCTTGGTGCTGGCATTTGGTCTCTAACACTCAATTAGAGAACGCTGTGCTCAATTAGTGAGCGCCATGGCCTTGCCTTGCTTGATGTGCCATGCTTTTGTTTGCTTAGGTCACGCTTTCCAAAGCGTGGCCTAAGATCCAAAGCATGCTTTAACTTCAAAAGCATGCCAAAAATCCCTTTTTTCACCATTTCTTCACCTGCAAGTAATCAAAACATCCAATCAAAGTTTCAACAATTCACAAGTTTTATAAATCATTCAAAAACCAACTAATTTTAGCTTAAACCTTAGGATTTTGTGTCAAATAAAGGATGGTTGATTGATTCAACAAAACCATGCAATTCCACTCCAAATTATTTACTTATAATGCAAGAAAGTGCATAAAACCTAATGAAACAAGTGAAATTTTCTTGAAAAGCTAGCATAAGATGACTTGTCATCACCGACCACCCATTCTACTGAGATTCCGGTGGACATGTTCATTTTGATCGGATGTATTCTGGAGGAGAAGGAGGTGTACTTTCCCCGATTGATCCAGAGATTCATGTGGCAAGCGCATGTCCGTGGCACACTCCCATTCCCGACTTTGGTCACTGAGATGGCTCAGCGAGCTGGTGCTCCATGGAGAGCGGATGATGAGTCACCACCCCCAATCCACGGGAAGGAGAGCCTGATTCCGTGGGGGACATGGGTGAATGAGAAGCCTCCATCCCGGCGTCGATTTAGAGCTCGAGCCTCAGTAGTAGCGACACCTAGACCCTCTTTCTCGTCAGCTGGAGCAGGTCCATCTACAGCACCAGCAGCACCTATAGCACCACCACCACCACCACCCCAGCCGACATACATACTAGTACAGCGTCTTTTCTGATTCATGGAGCGTAGTGAGCGCCGCATCATGTGACGCCTTGATCGAGTGGATCAAATGCTTGTAGCACTGGGTGCCGAGATTCCCCCCTGATGTCGACCCTTCTTCAGCAGAGGAGGAGGAGTATGAGGAGGAGCAGGCTCAACCAGAGGCACCCACAGACCTAGGCTACCCCAGAGGCAGACCCCCATGGAGCCACAGCCTCAGGCCCAGCCAGATGCGACCGTTGACCCTCACCCTGAGTCCGAGCCATAGCATCGAGGACGATGCTTCATTCTAAGTGTGGGGAGGTCACCGTCGTCACCGTCGGTGGACTTACTATTTTGGGTGAACAATTTCGGACATTTATCTCGTATTTTGTGTTACTTTTAGCATTTGCACTTTGGTTTATTTTGCACTTATGGATTTTTGTACATATTAGTATTTTGGGATACTTTTGCTTTAGTTTGTTGCATTTTGCATTTTGGATCATTGTAGACATTTGATCTCTTTAGTTGGATTTGCTTTATGTAGTTGTTTTAGCTCTTTGGTTGTGATTAGAAAAATATTTTGGATTGTTGAAACCCAAGTTTACCCTTTTTACATAAGAAATTTGGTTTGATTGAAAAGGAAGGGATAAACTAAGGAAATTTTAAAATTTCTCAATCACAACATTGCATTTAGGATGCACATATAATAAGCTTAGTAAAACAATGAAATTTTCCAAAGAACTTATCTGTAGGGCACCACCCCAATTGATTGAAAATTTTTGTGGAACTTGCTTGAATTATATATTTTGTGGAACATGTTTTGAGCTAAGAACACAAGCATGTGAGATTTGAGCCTAATGATGTGGTTACATCTTATAACCACTTATTTTCCTTCTTGTGTGCATTATTCTCTTTCTATGATTGTGATCCTTGATTTGTTTAATTCTATATGTCCATTATTCCTTGTATACATGCATTTATATGATTGAGGCCATTGTTTCATAAAGCTCACTTACCCAAATAGCCTACCTTTTACCTCCCGTTGTTAGCCAATTTTGAGCCTATGCTTAACCCAATTATTCTTTATTTTAGCACATTACAAGCATAAAGCGAAAAACAATAAATGTCCCTTGTTTGGATCTTTGATTAGCTTAGGCTAGTGAGAGTGCTTATTACTCAAGTTTGGGGAGATTTGGAAACATTAGTTGGGATAAAAGGGTGTTTTGTATTTCTATATTTGGGAATTGGGTGCATGCTCATGTATTAATCAAATGTTAGACCTTATGCATTGATGTTCTTATATATAGTTTGAAAGAAAGAAAAAAACAAAAGAAAAAAAAAAGTGAATATGAAAAGAAAATAAAAGAAAAAAATTATAGAAAAAAAAAGAGAAAAGCAATAAAAAGGGAACAAAATGCCCCAAAGTAAAGTTCAATAAGAATCAATGCATAAGTGTTGTGAAATGAAAAGGAAATGCATGAGTATGTGAAAAAGTGAATTATGGGTAGTTAGGTTAGCTTTGAATTTGTATAGGTTGTTATATAGGTTAGGTGGGAAAGTCTAGGTTAATCAAAGATTCAAATTCTAATCCACTTGATCATATATGACCCTACCTTGACCCTAGCCCCGTTACAACCTTATGGAAAGTCCTCATGATGATTATATGCATGCATTGAATAATTGTTGATTGTTAGATGAAGAACAAATCTTGAAAAGCATGATTAGGGGAGAATTAAGTGAATCAACCCCAAACACTTGAGTGACTAGAGCGGATACACATCCGGTGAGGGTTCGATTGCTCAATTACATGTATTTACCACTATCATCTATATTCTTGCAAGTTTGTAAATCTTTTTTATAGTTCAATGCAATTGTGGGTTGAGTTGAATTACTATTGCTTACATATGTTCTCTTGGAGGATGGATTTGCTTTGACCAAGCACTTGTATTCATATAGGTAGTTGCATTTATATAGGTTGCATATAGTTTAGTTGCATTGAATAAAAGTCATACCCCTTATTTCCTTCTTGGTTTAGCATGAGGACATGCTATGGTTTAAGTGTGGGGAGGTTGATAAATCCCGTTTTTAGGGTTTATCTTGAGTTGAATTTAGAGTATTTTATCAACTTTTCTTCACATTTATTCAAAGAAATAGCATGGTTTTATGATTCTTCCTTAATTTGTGCTTAAGTGTGAAAACATGCTTTTAGACCTTTAATTTGATGATTTTAATTCACCTTTAATTCCACCAGATGCCTTGATTTGTTTGTTAAGTAATTTCAGGTTGAAAAGGCTAGGAATGGATCAAAGGAGTGAAGAGGGAAGGCATGCAAAGTGGAAAAATCATGGAAAGCCAAAGATTTGGGATGCACTCATCCACGCGCATGCGCAATGGATGCGCACGCGTGCTGTACGTGTACGCGTCAATGTCCGCACGTGACTTCTTTAGTGAATCGTGCCTGGCGAATTCAAAAGAGCCCCTGGCCTAGTTTGGAGCTTAATTTTGGCAGGAAACGGTTAAAAGGACCAAGGATTGAAGGGGAATGCATCACTTTACACATAGGGAGTTTAGTTAAGGCTTTAGTTTAGTTTCTAGAGATAGAAGCTCTCTCTTCTCTCTAGAATTAGGATTAGGGTTAGATTAGAATTTCTTAGATCTAGGTTTTAATTCATGCTTTCATCTACTTCTACCTTTCAATTCTTTGTTGCTAGATCTTGTTCTTCTATTCTCTTGTTGTAATTTCCTCTATTTTGTCTCTATACTTTGTTGTTGATCTACTCTTATTCCTTTTATTTTCTTTTAATGCAATTTGAGGTAATTCATGTTAATTGTGTTCTCTTTGATTGTTGTTGTTAATTCTTGCAATTAGTTGTTGTTAGATTCTATTCTTGTTGTCAATTTACTATGCTTTCCTTTTATGCTTTCCAAGTGTTTGATAAAATGCTTGGAAAGATGTTAGAGTAGAATTTTGTGTTCTTGCCTTGGGAAGGTAACTTAGGAATTCTTGAGTTACTAATGTCCAAGTGATTGATAGTTGGTAGCCATTGACTCTAGCTCTCATTAATTCAATTAGTGAATAGCTAGGACTTATAGACTTGGATTGATATAGCTCATTTGACTTTTCTTTACTTGTTAGAGGATGACTTAATGGGATTGATCCTTGCAATTATTATGTTGTGGTTAGTGATAAGGATAGAGATCCTTGACCACCAAACGTTGCCAAGACCCTTTTCATCATTTGAATTCCTTTGCAATTTGCTTTTCTTGTTTCCTATTCAAAACCCCAAAATATACAACTCATAACCAATAAGAAGAACACTACTCTACAATTCCTTTGAGAGACGACCCGAGGTTTAAATACTTCGGTTATTAGTTTTATTAAGGGTCTGTACTTGTGACAAACAAATTTTTGTATGAAAGGATTATTGTTGGTTTAGGAACTATACTTGCAACGAGAATTCATTTGTGAAATTCTATACCATCAATTTTTTGATCATCACATCACCACATATCAAAGCATTAGCTTAGGATTAGCTTAGAGAGCTCACTTTAGATTGAAAATACATAGTAGGAGTAGGAATAGTATAGTATAGAAAATTATCTCTTAGGGTTTACTTAATTTCCATTGTAGCATTTTATAGTTCAATTTTGGTCTTGGATTTTGCTATCTCATTGTAAGTACTCTTTAATTTCCTTTTTAATTTCATTACTCTTGCTACACTTTATTCTATTTCAAGTTACTTTGTTAATATATGCAATTTTAATTTCTTGAAGTTTTGGTTGATGAATTTAATGTTTTATGATTTCTCTTTGCTTGTTTGAATGTTTATTGTTGATATTGTGAATAGTTTGGTTATAGTTTTCATTTTCCTTTGCAATTTCTCATGTTTTGCTTTTATGCCCACGAAGTGTTTGTGAAAATTCCACTTGGTAATTTTGAGTAGATTTTCACACCTTGGCTTAGGATATTAGTTCCTAGGATAGTAGAGTCATAATGTCCGATATTTAGTGGTAATTCTTGGGTAGTTAGTTGCTTCTTGTTTCCATTGACGCTAGCTTTTTACTAAGTAATTAGTAAGTTAGCTAGGAGTTATGGATTAAGGTCAATTATGCTTACTTGACTTACTCTTCGATGTTAAGGGTTGACGAAGTGAGATTGACTCATCATAGTTGCCATAGTTGGGGTTATGACGATGATAGAATTCCTTAATTCCCATTCCCAAGTCAAGGCTCTTTTATGCATTTATAGCATTTTCACTAGCTTCGACCTTACTTCCTTTTTACTCGCATTAATTTCAATTTTGATCTTTTCATAGTTCTTTTATTTCTTAGTTCTTTTAATCTTTTGTTCCTTAATTGAAGAAACCCCTTTCTTCATAACCAAGAGTGTGATGCCTTAATTGCATTGTCCGAGGGAGACGACCCGAGGTTTAATTACTCTCGGTTATTTTTATTTGAATTAAACTTTGATGTTGGTTGATTGTTGGGTTGGGACTATACTTGCAACACTAATTCTATTTTGAGAAAAATTTCTAAACTACTTTAGGCCACACATCAGCGAGCGGTGATGATCCACTGCATTATGCTTGGCAATAAAGTGGAAATTCATCAGTTGATCCCTTGTGAGATGTATAAGATCGTAGCAAAAACCTCAACCCAATCTATGCTGGCTTTTCCCCACCTTATCTCTCGCTTGTGTGATGAGGCCAAAGTCCATATTGATATTTATTGCAGTGGATGACCTAATCACCAAGAAGAGCATGGAGCACATTAGGGAACCTGCTCAAGCCCCAATTTAGAAGCCAGTTTTCCCTTCCAAGAGGAAGCAGCCTGAGTGGCCTCAAGAACAGAGCATCCCTCCACGCGAATATTGGACTCAAATGGCAGTATCCATTGGACAGTTGATATCCACTATGGACCAACTGAAAATGGAACATAGAGACCAGTCTCTCATTCTTCACAAGCTGACTGAGGAGCAAAAGAAGCAAGGGCAAGAATTAGAAGAGTTGAAGTGCTAGAAGGTGTCCTCCAGAGAGAGCTCCCTTATTTTATCCCTAGTTTCAGTGCTTTATTTTAGTTCCTATTTTTCAATTATGAGTCACGTGATCACTATTAGGATTTTTTGCTTTCTAGTTTGGTAGCTAATTTCGAAAAGTTCCAGCTATTTTTCAAGATGTCTCATGTATCCTCCACATGACTTAAATAAAATTTTAATCAAGAAGTAGTAAAATACATAAGATCTTGAGTTACATTATAAGTTATTCCAATTACTTTTGTGGTTGCCTTATCTTTATTCTCTGAATGTATGAATTAACTGAGCATACTTGATGTTGGGGTTGGACATATTGGGTCTTAGGGTACAAGAATTTAGAGAAGTATTATTGATTCTCTGAAATATCAAAAAATTGATTCTTGAAGCAAAAGAAACAACAAGAAGAAAAAGAAAATCAAAAAAGAAAAACAAAAAAAAAAGAAAAAGGTCAAAGGCTTTGAGCATCAATGGTTAGGAGGGTCAAAATTGTCCTAAGAAGCTCAAAAGAGTTGCTGCCCCTGACTATATGCTTGTGGTGTGAAGGTGTCAAGAAAATCTTAAGACTGAACATTTAAAGTCGTGACCCAATGCTATAAAAAGTACACTTAAGGCTCTAGGCACCACTGTCTGGGAATTTAAGTAAAGATAATTCAAATCCAAAGGGCTCCCCTAGTTAAGTGCTTGTGGTGTTTATGTATCAAGTGGTAATACTTGAAAACAAAACACTTAGAGTCACGGCTAGGCTCAAAGGATCAAAGCACCGAAAGAAAGAAAAGCTATGGTCAAGAATCAAGAAAAACCTAAAGAAGAGGATCAACAATATCATTTGGATTCTAGTTCTAAAAGATGCCAATATTTCTGAGCTTCAAAGGAAAGAGAGATGCCAAAGCTGTTCAGAAATAGAGAGTTAATAGCCCCATTCAGTAAATGGAACTGAGCTTCATTAACAATTCTAACCTGATGTATTTTTCTCTTCCATTTAGTCCTATCTTGTTTTTGGTTGCTTGAGGAGAAGCAACAGTTTAAGTTTGGTGTTGTGATGCGTGAGCATCTTGTACCCTTTTTATATCTGCTTTTATAGTGTTTTTAGTTAGATTTTACTAATTTCTATTATGTTTTAGTGAAAAATTCATTTTTGGATGCTACTTTGAGTTTTTGTATTGTTTCTATGATTTTTAGATGAATTTGGGCAAGTTTGGCAGAATCCTGTTTAAAGACGAAGGAAGGGTAGCAGATGCTGTTAATCCTAATCTTCTTGCATTTAAACGAGCATAACTTAAGCTACAAAGGTCCAATTGCTGCGGTCTTAATAGCGTTGGAAAGCTAACTTCCAGAGCTTTCCAGCAATATATAATAGTCTATACTTTACTTCCAGAATGACTGCCAAATCTGGTGCTAAACATCCATACCTGGCGTTTAGCACCCAAAGAGGAGCAAGCCCCCACGTTGAACACCCAAAACTGGTGTTCAATGCCAGCCAGGGAGCAAAAACCAGCGAGCTCACCCTTCTCTCCACGTTCAACACCCAGAATCCAAGTTGAACGCCAGGTATCAGCCCAAACACTCACCAAGTGAGCTCCAAAGTGGATTTTAACACTCCTTAGGCTTTTCTTATCTTATTTTTGTAATTCTCAATTTAAATTAACATCTTTAGTGTTAGTATTTTACTATTTAAAGAGGATATCACTTAGGATTAAAGGGGGATTCGAGCATATGACTTCAGATCTTCTTCTTTACTTCTGTTTTCTCTGTAAAGTCATGAGCAACTAAACCTCCTGATTAAGGTTAGGAGCTATGTTTATTTCTATGGATTAATATTATTACTCTTCTATTTTAATATATGTTTGATTCCATTCTGAGATATATTTTTGTTCTTCAATCTAAATAAATGTGGGTGGATCAGAAGTTTTACCCTTTTTCTACATGAGTTCTTGCGAGTCCCTGACCGGATAGTATTGAACTACAGCTTGAGAATACATCTCCTAGATGGCTAATCCACAAATTGTTGGGGACATGGGAACATCTGTTCAGCCAGGATCTGGGGTGATTAGGGCCTTTGTGGTATAAACTAGAATGCTGAGCTTCACCCTCGTTCAAATTAAATGACCACTGACCCTGGCATTTGATGAGAATCAGAGGAGATTAAATTGCTAAGGAATTAGGATTTAATCACTTATAGTTTGCCATAGAATGAATCATTCATTGTTAAAGTAGTTAGTAAGAAGTATTAATCCAAAAAGATAAACATCTCTGAGGCCTTAACTGCTTCCATATATTATCTCTCACCAACCTTTAACTGCTTTTCTTTATTATCTTGTTTTATGCGCTTTCAACAACTACTCTCTTTACTTTTCGCCTAACTAAGTCCATCAAGATAGCTATTGCTTGCTCAATCCAACAATCCTCGTGGAATCGACCCTCACTCACCTGAGGTATTTGTTAGACGACCCGGTGCACTTGCCGGTGAAGTTGTGCGAGTTCAAATTTCGCGCACCAATGTTAATATTGTAAATAACACTTTTTGGTTGCTTGTTTCCTTATTGTTAGTAGTTTTATTCATATTTTCTCTGACTTATCCACACCATTACCATAATTCACCGCCATGGAACCCAAACACTTATCTTTCTAGTCACCAATTCTATACACCATCACCTCACTACATACAAAACCAAAACTTTTACCCTCATGAGTTTAATTTTCAATCTTCAACACCTCAAAATTCATCTTCATGTATGATCAATCCACACAAGAAGCACTCTAAGTGCTAACAGAATGAGTTTCGGAAGAAGCAAGAGCATGTTATGTCTACATTAGTGAAAACCTTCAACCGGTTAGTTTCATTGCATTCATGCCACAACCAAGAAATTCTGGTGGATGAATGTAAGGAACTGAGCTCAAGTGAAGAGTGTGGAGTGAAGGAAAGATTGCAAAATCTAGTGGAAGATGAGAAATTAAGACATGAAGCACAAGAGGAGGTAAATGAAGAATTGATGGAAATTGATCAAGTGGATTCCATCATCCATGATTTTTTGTCCACCTTGGTCAATCCCTTCAATGACCTTCATGAACCTTCCTCCATTGAATTTGAATGGGATATTGATGTGGACTTCACAAACCTCCAATATTTGATTTGAGTGATGATGAGGAAGACTTAGAGGAGGTTGATGAGGAAAAGCTACAAAATGTTGATGAGGAAGAGTTAAACTACCAAGAAGTAAAGGTATATGCAAGACCAAATTGAGTGGGTGAAAATTTCACCAAGGAGCTTCATTGGCCCACATCAATATGCTATCTTAGATGGTGAAGAGAGGAATGTGAATTGGTAAAGAGATAAAAAGTTCATCAAAGAAGCCAATTCAACATTTGGAGTTCAAATATGGTGCAAGATTCCATTGAGTGGATTCCGGGGAGTGTTTAAATGCTTAAATGGTGATTTAAGAGTTTGTTCATCCAAGTGCAAAAATGAAGATCAACAAGAAGGTGAACAAGAGACTAGAGTGTGGGATCTGTAACATCCCTTCTAGCAAAATACCTTGCTTAAGTCAGGGTATTTCCACTAGAAAGAACATTACGTAACCTTCTCTAGTATTAACTACTTAATTATCGAGCCTTTGTATCGAGTTCGCGTTTCAGTTTTAAGAAAATTCCAAAAAATTTTGTTTTTTATTCATTAAAGTCATAATTCAAACATTTACAAATAATAATAACAATCACATAAGTATTATTAATAGTAATTCTTATACATAAGAAGTCATATAAACCCAATTACAACACCTACCCCTCTGTTAAAATAAAACCTCATACAACAAGAGCGAGGGGGCTCTATGAAAGCAATTAAAACCATAAAGAAAACCTACTAATCGCTCGCAGCTTCAAATTGCGTCTTCAAACCTGTGTTACTGAAAAGGTGGAAAATTTGGGGGTGAGAACCAAACCACATGTTCTCGGTAGAGGTCGAGAATGCCGTGAAAGTAAAAAATAAAGCGCAAATAGTTAATTTCATTCAGAGACATCTAAAAGAAAATTAACCTTTTTTTAAAAGCATTAGTTAATTCTTCAAAATCCTAGACCCATATTTTCTTTATAAAACTCTTAAAAGTTTCCTAGACTGTATGAATGACCAACCTATTCCAAGCATAGATTCATAAAGTCTATGCTGAACCAGTTTGATTTTTCATACTTTACTAGACCATAACATAAAAGAATTTACCTACGCGGTATAAATGATCATCCTGCTCCAAGCATAGGTTCATTAAGTCTATGCTGAACCAGTCAGATACTTTATACAGAACTAGACCTCAAACGTACCAGTCACTGCCTCAGGCCCAAACAACTCAATCAACATCCGATCACCACAATCTAAACAATCAGTTACAAACACAGGTAATGAGGTTCAAACACAATCAAGAGCAATTACATCAAGTATAGCAATTAGCAATTAAACAGAATTATTCACTTAAGCAAACCAATTACAATATACACACCCAAACTATGTCACATAGATGCATATGATGAATATCTACTCCTAGTGCAGGCCATGAGCTCATGTGTCGGTTAGCACCTGCATTCCCGACATTTATCCGGTCACGACTTCACGATTTTCTGGATACGATTTTCCATTCAAATAAATGCGCATATAATTATTAGCAGCTCTATTGAGACAGCCTCTGCTTTCTACTCGCAGGAAATATACTCTTGGGAACGGAAAATTACTCTTGGGTTGCCTCAGGGCAACGGATAAACAAACAAATATCTCTTGGGTTGCATTAAGCAATAAACAAATAAATAATATCTCTTAGGTTGCATTAAGCAACAAATATATATATATAATATCTCTTGGGATGCCGCAAGCAACAAACAAACATCTCTTGGGTTGCATCAAGCAACAAACAAATAAACAAATATCTCTTGGATTGCCTCAAGCAACAGATAATCATACAATAAGTACTTTACTCTTTCCTTTTTCTTTCATAATTGCAAGTACGCAAGCGGGACAAGACCCACGCCCTTGCCAACAATCCCGTATACTAAATAATATTTTCTTAAAAGAATCATTAAAGTTATTATCATTAAATAAGCCTTAAATATTGATTTTGATTAAGTCCTTATACTTTTATAAAAATTTGGACATAATCTCCTTTAAAAATAGGAGTTAGCCACCCTTACAGGTCCCAACCAAACAATTTACCAAACTCTTTTCAACCTCTCCAATATCAAATCAATTCAGAATCAAACAGATTCCAACATTGAATCAGCCCTATGACGCTAAGGTTCATCTTTAATTTTATGAACTCATAACTCTCACTCAGACATTCTCAGCACTCTATCTTCTTTTCTATTTTTAATATAGCAAATAAACTCGGAATTGTGCAAACTTTATGTCCAGGCGTTCATCTTGAAATAAGCTTTCTAACAAACTAAAGATCATAATTTTCTGGTTTCTCTATCCTTAGGAATAGAGAAAAAATCGTGACTGCTCTGCAGTGCGTAAAACCAGAAAAACAGCAGCAGCATGTGATATTCAAAATTCAATATAAAATCCAAGTTAAATCCAATGACTTTAAAAATTAATATAGTTTAACTTCACTCATCCAAGTTTCTTAACCAATTAGTTTCAGGTCAATATAATTTTTAATGAAGAAGTTATATAACCTAGAAGTTGACTAATTTTCTGCAGAATTCTGTTTTAAAACTTAATGAACTTATCTTCTTCCAAGTCCTATAACTTACTCATTAAAACATGGATAACCCTGAAATTTAAGTCACATGTGCTAAACATACTTAATTTTCACTTCCAATTGGTTGCACCTCGATATCCAACCAGGTTCAAAAGTTATAAACTTCCAAATTTACTGATTTAAGAAAACAGAATCTGGCCTTTACTGCATAATGCATCGTATTTCAAAAATTCGTATCTTTTAAACCGCAAGTTCAACCGTTCTGAAATTTTACGAAATTAAAATAATAGGACTAAAGTTTCATTTAAAATTAGTTTTACTTCAAAATTAAATTTGGAACATTCACAGCAGAGCCAACTCGTTACTGCTGTTCCAAAAATTCTGCAGTAAAAATCAGATCCCACAACCATTACTCAAAAATTCACCATAAATCTTATATTTAATGAAAAGATCTCAAACTCTCCAATTCAGTCCCAATTATTCCCAAGTTTAACCAGGACTTGGTTCAACGCAATTCCGATTATCACAGAATTAGTTACAAACTTTCGAAGTTACTGTTTTCACTTAAAGATAATGCAAAAAAATCAGATTTTACGGCTTAACTTTGAAAAATCATAACTAAATCTTCAGTTAATACGAAACCTTCAAATTTAAATCCTAATAACTACACTTGTTAAAGTTTACTCAGATTTTAATCTCATACCATTTCGATCGCTAGCAAATTACTAGGCTGTCCTCAAAGTAACCATTCTATTTTGAAAACCAGATTCTTAATAATAGTTTAGTCTTTTAGGCCCTAATTCTTCAACAATTCTCAATCCAATATCAAATATATCAAATGATTATCTTAGTCTCAACCATTTATACATAATCAGTCAAAACCACAATCCTCTACTAATCTCAAGTCACTTTCACAGCCATAGCAATATTCCAAACAACTATTTCAACAACCAATAATCAATAATTCAATCATCTACCACACATAATTACAATCAATTCAATCACAGCACCAAGCACAATCGCAATCACAATCCAACATTCATATAATCAATTAATTACTCACAACTATTAATACTATTTACAGTTATTCAATAAACCTTGTTGGCATTCCTAAATTAAAATCATTTTAACCCCCTACCTCGATGTCGAAACTGGTAAGACTAAACGCTATGAGCGGCTTTTCCTTTTGACTCACAGCAGTGGCAATTCCCATGCAAATCCGAATCTAGCACTATCTCTAATAATGCTCGCAACGGCGACAATTCCACAACAGTAATGATAGTTACAACGAAACAGGGAATTCAAATTGGATGGGAATAAAGAACAATTACAGCCCTAGGGTTTTCAAGACAAGACATATACCAAAATCAACTCAGAACAAGCATGGCAGTGATAATAAAACGTGTAAATGGGTCATATTTAAGAAAAAGATCAAACCAGAGTCAAAGTGGCAGTTTCAGTCTCAACACGGCAAATTCAGCGGCGGCAGAGTAACTAACTCGCTGTGACAAGTGGGTGGCGGCTCCAGGCAGAATCGATGACAACGATAGGGCCTTGGCCTTCGGCGGCAACGACAACGACGCTTGGTGATAGCAGCAGCGATAGAGGCCCAGCGTCACCCTTCACTCGCGGTTTCTCCTCCTCTGTTCGAACTTTATGCTTCCAGCCGCGACAACGATGGTGACGGGGTGGCAACAACAGTTGCGCGGCGACGGAATGGCGGCGCTATCCTTCACGCACGAGCTCTCCTCCTCCTCGCGTTTGTCCTCTCCCTTGCGAGCATTCTCTCTCTGTCCTCTGGCTCTGGCGACAGCGACGGCAACCGGCGCAGGGAGAAGCACGGTGTAGCGATCCTCCTTCCTCTCTTCTTCCTCTGTTCCCTCACCCTTTCCTTCTGTTCTTCGTTTCCTTCTTTCTTCCCTTCTGTTTCCCCCTCGTTGTGAACTATCGAGGGTTCGAATCCCTCTCTCTCCTTTTGTTTTTGCTCGACGAAAGTATTCTTTTTCTTTTATTGGTTTTGGTTGGTTCGGTTTTTTCGGGCTCGGCTCCCCGTTCCCTTTCTTTACCTTTCTGATTGTAGATTTAGGGATTTAGTATACAAATTAGGGATTTGTGATATTAGGGTTAAAATTAGGATTTTATAAAAGAATATGGATAGATATGAATAGATATTTTGATAAAATTGGAAGCTAGAGTAATTTTAAAACCAAATATACTCTCTTAAAATATTTAAGAACATCATTTATCAACATATTGCTAAGTTGAATTAATTATTTCTAATTTAAATTATAAAATAAGCATATTAATCATATTTTTATAAAATATAGTTTAAATGATTCAAAATAAAACTATCTCCGAATCTATTTAATTAGTTCTAATAAAATAATTTCTAAAATTATAAAGTTTAAACTTAATAAGATAAATTCACAATTTATTCATATTCAGATTTTAAAAAAATGCGGGATGTTACAGGATCCGGGTATAAGTTTCAACAACCAACACTTGTGGATCCTAAATACTGATTTGGAGTTGTTTGAGAGTTTGATGTGCTTCATTTGGGACCCAGAGGTCAAATCGAGAGCAAATTTGGTTGACAATTCAAGGAGGAGTGGAAGCACAAGCCACCTTGACAAAGGCCTCACCCAAATGTACAAACTTAAGGACTATAAACCAAAGTGTTAGGTGGAAGACACCCCACCATGGTAATATCCTTCTAACCTTTTCCTTCTCCTATTTTTTGTTTCATGAATAATTGCTTATCTTGCTTAATTTAGTTTAGTTGCATTTTGGTGTTGATTATGTATTTTTAGGAGAAAAATATGTTTCGGGGTCTGAAAACCATTGATGGATATCATGTTTGGTGCTTTAGAATTGTCAAAATTTTTGGAGAAACAGAGCATTGTGCGTACACATATACCTGTGCGTACGCACACTTCCCCCAATTTTTTTCATCTGTGCGTACCCAACTATGCGTACGAACACACGTTTTCACACCCTACTGGGAGCGTCCGCACATACCTGTGCGCTCTCAACCCAGCCCTTTTTCCCTCGATGCATACGCACGCTCATGTGCGCACGCACACATGATCCTTTTGTGGAAAAAAAATTTGCTTTCTGGGCGTACGCCCCTGTTTCTGCGTATGCACACTCATTGACACCCTTCCTCCCAGGAGCATACGAACACCCTTTGATTTTCCTAGTGTGCGTACACCCACTTCTTTGTGCGTACACACAAATTGCGTTTCGAACGTTAATCCGAAAGGGAACCCTTATCGTGCCTTCAAACCCCCTCCAAACTCTTTTCTTTCTTCTTCACTCTTACCCCTGCGCTGTCCCATTCCAACCCAACCCAGACCACCAACCCCAGCCCTCCATCCGACACCACCACCATCACCGCCGGCAAACACAGTCGCCTACCCTCTTTCTCCTTTCTTTTTTCTTTCTTCCCCTTTCTCTCTCTCTAACTTCTTCGGGTCCTTGTACGCTGCCCCTGCGCCAGAGCTCGCTGCACCTTCAGCTTCGGTGAGGTAGCCCCGTCATGATCCCAGCGGCAGCGATCCCTATGCCGTCATGACTGCTCCCTGCTCACCCCTGTTTCCCCATTCTTCTTCCATCATCACCGCAGGTTCAGTCTTCTTTCCCCTGTCCCCTGTCTTTCTTCCTTTTGTTAACTTTTAATTGCTTTTTAGTTCTGGTTTTAGTAATCTTGTTATGTCTAGATTAGTTAATTAATGTTTGTTGGATTGCAAGTGTTTGCTGGCTATTTTTCTGGGTTGATAGCTGCTTCAATTGAACTCAAAATCCCTGTTTGCATATTATGCATGCCATATGTTCGATGAAATGCCAATGTGAAATTGTTTTGTTTAATTCTTATGTTTGGCCAACATTTATCTTAAATTCTATTCTCATTAGGCATTATAGTTAGAAATTGTGCAGTTTTATGTGATTTTTGAGCATGTTTGGGTTAAGTTTTACAAGGGACTTGGTTGTTATTTTGGTTCAAACACCAAATTGGTTTATAATTTCAAGTTTGATCATCTATATGGTGTAATTTCAAATGTGCATATCATGTTTGGTTAAGTGAATTGAATGAAATTGCTTATTCGTTTTGGTTTTGAATATAAATAATCACATACAAAGTTACTTGTTCTTTGATGTTGTTGAGTAATTCAACTTGATTTTCATCAAGATTGCCGCTTTTGAAACAAGACCTGTGTTAATTTGATTATTTTTTTTGTTTTTGTGATGAATAAGTAAGCTTCTCTACTCTTGAATGGATTATGGTTGTGGTGCTAATTTTTGTTAATGTTGAGCTTTCATTGCACAACTTCCATGTCTAACCTTTTTCGAATTCAATTCACTTTAATTGCTTTGGCCTAAATCATTTGTGCTTCAATTGCATTTATTCTTTTATTTACTACTTAGGCTACTTAATTGCGGAAAACATTACTTTCTCTTGAATATACCACATTTTCAAAATGTTTTCCTCAATTAAGTATTTATTTACTTTCTTGGCTCCAAATTTGCATTTCAATTAATCCCTCTTTTACTTTATTGTGCCATTTACCTTTTTATTCTGAGTTGTATTCCGTTCTTTTTTTTTTCAGGATGCGTCGCACAGGCAAGGAGCCGGCTTCATCATCGGCTCCCGCCACTGTTTGTCCGAGTGATTAGCTGGACACCTTTGCAAGCGAAGAAGCCCACAATCAAGACAAGAAGCTTGAGGAAAAAGGCCTTCCACTATGAAAGGAAATTAGATGTGCCGGAAAGATAGAGTTCTATGGAAATCTACTGAAGGCAGACGCTAAGACTGTCTTTCTCCGTGAGGTACAGCTAGATACCTCGACTCATGCGTTTGAGGCCCTCTTGCAGCTTCCTCACATCACGCCTAGCCGAGATGCCTATCCAAAGATAACGGCAGATGTGATCAAGGGCAACAATTTATTAGACACCATCCTGAAGAAGATTGGCCGACCTGAGGCCCGATGGGAGTAGAGTTCAGGAGAGAAAGTGGCTCCCATTAGTATTGCATGCTCTGACCTTCATGCTGAGGCGAGGATTTGGCAGCAGATAATTATTGATTATCTGTTGCCGAGTACTCATGCCACCCAGATCAGAGTCTAAGTGGTTGTGCTTCTTTGGGCAATCTTGGAAGGTAAAATGATTTTTGTTTTGCCCCTGATCAGAGAGTCGATGTGGAAGGTGAACAAAAACTAGAAGTTTATCATTCCCTTCCCATCACTTGTTATGAGGTTAGCCATGGCATCTGTAGTTTTTGCCATTCGCGTAATGGAAGGAGCCGGCACAGAAGAAGAGGAAGACTACGGAGCCATCATCATCTTCAGCACCATCAGCTCCTGCACCTGTAGCACGGCCTCTTTATGAGTTAGTTCAGGACCTCATTCAGGAAGTCCGCCGCAACGAGCACCACAATGCTTGCCGTTTTCAGTGGATGATGGCGAAGCTTGAGGGATGAGACCTTGGTCCAGCTCTTGCAGATACACCAGAGCCTGAGCCTGAGCCTGAGCCGACAGTAGAGAAGGAGGCAGTTGAGAATGTTGTTGCCGAGCTGACCCGAGACTTGATTGTATATCAGCCAGCACCACCAGACAGTAGAGCTTCATAGAGACAGTCATCCCCATCCTCATATTTTTTGGCACGGAGGACCGTGCAACGCTTAAGTATGGGCGAGGAT
Organism: Arachis ipaensis; assembly: GCF_000816755.2. NCBI lineage: Eukaryota > Viridiplantae > Streptophyta > Magnoliopsida > Fabales > Fabaceae > Arachis > Arachis ipaensis. The sequence goes on along the minus strand of NC_029789.2, from coordinate 43,965,548 downwards.
TCGCAACTTTTTGGGTGTAACATTCTCTTCCAAATACTTTGTTATCCATTTTAGTTTAGTTCTTATTATGCTTTATGTGGATGTTTCTAGTACTTTTGACTTTTGCACTATATACTCGTATTTTGGTCGTTTGTATATATTTTGGTTTGCTTCTAGTTTTATTTCATTTTGGTTGATATATATATGTACATATATATATTGCACTTTTATTTTACTTGGTATATATTGTATATATAGTAGTGTGATTTGATGATCTAAATAGTATAGTGCCTAGTTTGATTTTGTCCTAATTGTTCATATTGGTTTTTGGATATTGAAAATTAGGAAAAGAACTAGGAAATTTTGAAATTGTATCCAACACATCTTATATATATATATAGGAAATAATTTTGGTGAAAAACAAAAAAAAATTCCAGGAAATCTTTTTTAGGGCGTTCTATTGAATTGATTCGGAAAACCATTTTTAAGCTTGCTTGAATGGTTTTTTGTAGAACATGGAAGAGATAGAATAAACAACCTTGTGAGTTGTTGAACTTTTAAGTGGTTGCATATTTTAACTACTATTTTACTCTTGTGTGCTATACCCCTTCTATGACTGTAATCTTGGTTTTGCTTGATTCTTTATTTTCAATAGTTGATGTTTGAATGCATTGAGCATGATTGAGGCCATCTTTGAATCTAAGAACACTAACCCATATGTCTGTACCCCTTGCATCTACCATTGTTAACCCCTTTGAACCTTATTTATCCCATTGTTTTTAACATTAACACGTCACAACCTTAAAGGAAAAAGCATCAATTACCTTGATTTGCATCCTTGATTAGCTTAGGTTGAGAAGTGTGTTGCATTTAAGTGTGGGAGAATTTTGGAGGAACATTGGTAGAAAGAATAAAAATATTTTGGGTATGCATTGAAAAGTTTTTAAAATAGTGCATTCATGTATAAATTCTTAAACCACATGCATTATTCTGTTGAAAAAAAAAAGGAAGAAAGGGGACAATAGTTTCCCCAAAGAAAAGGAAAATATAATAATGAATGCATATGAGAGTTGAATGAAAAATCAATGCAGGAATGTGTAGGAAAGAAAATGATGAAAGGTTTGGTTGCATTCTTGTGATTTGGTTGATATAGGTCGAGTGAGATATTTGAGCTAATCAAGAATTCAATTCCTTAGTCCACTTGGCCATATTTATCCCACCTTAACCCTAACCCCATTACAACCCTAAAAAGACTTCATGATATTTGCACTCTTGCATCACTTACTTGTTGATTGTTAGATAAAGAGAAAATCCTTGAAAGTATTATTAGACGGGGATTGAGTGATTAAACCCTAAACACTGAGCATTTAGAGTGTATACACATCTAGTGAGGGTTTGACTGCTCAATTCTATGTTTCCACACCTCTTATTATATATTCTTGCAAGTTGCTTCATTTTGAGCTTGAATCAATTTTTGGAATTTTGATCACATCGCAATATTTCTTTTCTTTTAGCCCTATATGCCTATATGCTTGGTTATTTGTTAGTTTGTATTCTCAAAATCAATAGAAAACTATAGTATAGATAGAAATAGATAGCATCTAGTATACTTGCATGCCTATAGATAGTTGTATTTAATAAGTTGTTCACCCTTTGATCATTCCCCTTGTTTGTGTTTAGCATGAGGACATGCTATTATTTAAGTGTGAGAGAATTGATTGCTCCATATTTGATGATGATTTTTGGCTTGAATTGAATGAATTTTATTACATAAACTCACACTTAATCACCAAAATAACATACTTTTGTGATTTCTCTCTAGATTGAACCTAAATGTGAAAATATGCATTTTTGTGCTTAAATTGATCATTTTAATTTCACTTTTATTCCATTTGATGCTGTGATATATTTCGTGAGTGATTCCAGGTCCAATAGGCAAAAATGGCCAGGCAAAAGTGATAGGAAACATGTAAAATAGGAGATTTTATGAAGAAAACAAAGGAGAAGCATGCACTGAAGTGTGCGTATGCACAACCTTCTGTGCATACGCACAAGTCCCAGCACGTGACTTCATTGATGAAGCACGTGGCTCGTGACTTTGGGGGCCTCTTGGCCCAATTTTTGGAGTTGCTAAAGCCAATTTGAAGGCTATATCAAAAGGAAATGAACATACATCAAGAGGAGCTCGCTTTTACAATAGAACAACACATTAGAAGTAGGAGTAGTGTATTTTAGGAAATTCTCTCTTAAGGTTTATTTAGGTTTCATTGTAGAATTTTATAATTTCAGTTTTTATCTTGAATTTTTCTCATCTCTTTTGTAAGTACTCTTTAATTTCTCTTTAATTACATCATATTTACTCTTATTTTCTTATAGTTGAAGTTACTATTTAAGCATACTTTTGACAAACTCGGGTTGGTAGACCAAGTACACGCTCAGTTCTTCACCAATGGCTTTTAACACAACACCTTCGCACTTAGCAGGCTCATCGCTTTTTGCACCCACCATGACGGAACCGTTGCTTATGCAGTCGGAGTCATGCAATGCATTCACAACCCCACACTCTGTATATTCAATACCATCCTCAACACTTTCTTCATTAATGACAATTCTAAAGGCACAATGTATTTGTTTATTGACATATTATGCGGTGGATTGAACCCAGATCACTACACTCTTCCCTGTGTGTTAAAGGTGTGAAGTGTTTTTTTTGGGGAGATTGTTCGTGGGTATGGATCAAAATGGTGTCTTTTATGTGATCTCTTTGTGGTAATAGTTTGATTGTATTATATTCTGTGTGTAGTGATCTTGTGGCTGCACGCAAGGTGTTTAATGAAGTGCAATTGCAACCATGGACAAACTCAAATTTGTTGAACTTGTAGCTGCCAATTTCTTGAAGTTGGAGAATCACAGTGACATCTATGTTTTTCTTTTAAATTTATATATAGCATCGAGAAAATATCATAAAACAAGAAATGTTAGGGATATGATGAAGAGCAAAGGATATGAGAAAGCACCAGGTTGCAGCTTAGTTGAGATTAATGGGGTTGTTGAAGAAAATACATATGCAATTGGACTATGGTTGCTCTTTGGCTTGAATCATATTCATTAGGCTAGTTAACACAAATTATATATATATATATATATGAACACTTAGAAAGTAAAGCAAAAAAGTTGGAAACATGATACACATACAATTGAAATTGACAAATGACGTCGTCATTGTGAAGGGTAAAATAATTTTTGTTAATGATTAGTGAGTATGACGGTTAAGACCGTTGTACTCCTTATTACATGGATATAATTTAATTGAGTAAACAATTAAAATGGTACTCAAAAGTTTATGTTGCTGATAAAAAAAATCTCAAAAAAATACTAACAACATATAAGCGGATGAAAGATTTAAAAACGCGATAAAAAGAACTGAATATTAAATATATATTTTAAAAAACGATTTTAAAGATCATATTTTGATACAAATTTTTGCAATTA